>NC_037599.1:9679772-10005478 GCF_003073045.1 Pomacea canaliculata
TACATAAAGATTTGGGTAGCAAACTTGAGGGTAGGATACAAGCTGTAAGCAGAGAAACCAGGGCAATGTCCGCAAAACATTGGAGCCAGCTTGGTATTATAGTCACACACATCCTCTAGTCTCTCAACATAGCATAGGGGAAAATAGCAAAGGAACAATGGGCGCGGATTGGAAAGATTTACATAACACTTGCAGCAGTGTAACATACAGACACAACAATCATAAGATGCATATAATCATAAAAAAACAATATGGGTGCACAAGAATTTAACACGAAGAAATCATGCGAAGTCCTAAACTAGAATCAAACACAACTCTTACACCACGCATAAGCATGCTGTAAAACGTAGCTCGAACCTAAAAGGTTCAGACATTCGAGCGAAAACAATGAAAACACGAACGAAACTCATCATACCACACATTTCCACTCCAGTAAGACCTTACACTTGCTGCTATCAGACAGATCATGGGCGCGGGTGTAAGGTAATGGGCTTAGAAAATACACTAAAGTGTTTCGCTAGATTCAGCTGACGGCTGTAGTCGTTAGATTCTCTATTTTCAGCAAAGCAGCGATGACCAATTCATGTCGCACTAAAATATTTCAAGAAATACAACCAGACTTGCGTCACCTCTATTAATATTGCAAAATATTATATACACCTACAAGACCAGACGCTGCCCAAAATAAAGTATACTACCGTTCTGCGACTATTGTTAAAAGAAATTCTTGGATCAATTGACTGAAACTCGTAACAAAACAACAACCGGATATAAATAGTTTCCAAGCGATTCAAAAAAAACAAAAAAACAAAAAGAAAACAAAAAAAAAAAAACAGAAAAAAATAAGAGACACCACGTCAAAACTCTATAACGACCACCTGAACTCATGCAAGTTATTATTAGCTCGCGCTGCGGTGTAGAGCTGCAGAAGCGTGTTGCGAGGATCGGGTCGCCGCAACTGATAGCTATCGCCTCTCTCTTTAGCTGATCGAGTCACAGACAGACCAGCACATACTTGGAGCGAAAGGCGAGCCTAGTACTAGAAGCGGTTTTGAGCCACAATAGGACCTAACTGCTCGTCACCTTAGACGAGCTGCCCCCCTGCTGTGCATGCAGTAGCACTATGCACACAACCAGGGGTTAGTGAAACACAAGCGCAGGAAGTGTACAACAGAGACGAGGGCTCTAGTGACCCGCACGCGTTACCGGTGCCGAATGATCCAACAGTTGCGAGTGAGTACATAAGATTGAACCCCCGAGACAGTTGTTGCGAGACTTTAAGTGCGCAGACTGCGTTCGCTAAAGAAAGACTTCTAAAATCAGAGAGACATACGCAAGGAAGACAAAGTCTGCTGCCTGGATGTGTGCTGACGTCGTAAGACGAAAGTGAGGCTGCAAAATCTCGACAGGCGACGACGGACAAGGCGGGTCTGTAAGGGGCACGTAGAATGCTCAGGTAAACATGTAGTTCAGAAAACAAGTACGGCCTCTGGGGAGGGACGGCTGGAGAGCGGTGCTCGAGAGCAACGTTGCTGTAGGAGCGCAGACAGAATTCAAGCTGGTCTTGGTGTGGGGAACGGAAGCTGGGGTGAAAGTGGTGTCCGAGGGCAAGGCAGTCTGCAGCTGAACGGAGAGAGGCGAAGGCAAGGTGGGGCTGGCCGAGGAAGAGCTGGTGCGTGTACGCGTACAGCGCACTACATAGCTGGCTTTTCAAAGAGAGGAGAGCGGGGAGAAGGAGTGTGGGTGGTGGTGTTTTAACGGGTATAGGGCACAGTAATGAGAAGCTGAAGAAGAGGTAGAAATTCAAAACATGGACCACGGGTGATGCGGAGTGAAAGAAGGTTGTCATGCTGGGATTAGAGAAATTCTCATCCGTCGGCAATTCTCGTGCCGGCAAATCGTAACAGAGGGGGGCAAGCAAGAACGAAAAGCCGCCGACCCCTCTGCGAGCCAACACGCCGCAACCGATCCTGTCAGTTGAAGGTCGTGGGCCGCGCTCGGCGCGGGCTTGGTAGACGAGTACAGGGACGCGACGTGACGGATGGTAGCAGGCAGCCAGGGTGAAGTACAGCGCGCGATTGTCAGGAGAGTAAGCGTGATTCGTATCCCTGAACATGGGCCGGAGGGCGAGACGTTTATCCCTAAGCAGTTCCAATAAAGACAAAATGAATAAAGCAATAATTCGGTGAAAAAAAAAACATGTAACAGAACAGCTTGTCATGCAAAATGGGCAACATTGAATGCGGAGGGGAGTAGAAGAGCGAACTGGCGTGCGTCCGGCGGCGCGTGTACGCGGCGCCCATCCGTTCTCGCAGGCCTGGCAGCCCACCGACGTACGGCCTCTCTGGCCGCAACAGGCTGCTAGCCGCGAGAGCGGAGGAGGATCAGTCGTTAACATTCGTGCTGATGAGGAAGAAGTCGCCACGTATGCCGGAGAGCTACGGCAACACTTCAACATTGTAACTGCACCCGATTACCAGAGCCTCATATCAAGTTAGTCTGCGGCGGAGCAATTGCTGATCAAATCGGTTGCGGAATGGGCAGGGGGGGGGGCGAAGTGTCGGAAGCGGAGGGGCTGTAAGAGAGTGTAGGATGTTTTTTCTAAATAATAAAATGCATTTGTTTGCACATGTCGGAATATAGCATTTGTCGTTGGAACCGCTTTGCGGCGGTGCACATTCAAGCCTCTGTGACAGCGGAACACTATAGAATAAAAAAAGAAAGAAGAAAATTGCTTTAACATATTGGACTGAAAGAAAACGAAAAATTTTGAGCCAGTCAATCGATGCTCATATGCAGCAGATGTCTGATGAGCATGTCATTACCAAAAAATCACACGAGTTGATATAATTAATGGCGGAGAGCCAGGCCTCCATACGCAACTCACCTAACCGAAACAAGAAAGAACAGAAAAAGGCCTGCATAGCACACATAATTACAGCCCTCAAATTGCCATCTAAACCAGCCATTAAACATGTCAAACTTGCAAGTACCTCCCCCGAGATAAATATATTGAAACCATAAAGATATGATGATTAACAGCATGCCCTAATTGCTCGCACAAATGGTTGGCCGTTTACGTAGAAGAAGTATTATTACGCACTGCTAATATATAGCATCATTCCCGGTGCGCCGCGCCATTATCTGAAAACAGATCAGATACGGCTCGATGCTCTTCCCAGGTTTTTCTTGAACCCCACGTAGTCAGAAACAATCTACGAACGCTAGCCAGAGACCGAACTAACGCACTCGCACGAAAAGCAACGAAAACATCACCCAGCAAGCATACTGTCATGCAGAAGTAACACTGTGACATCACAATATGATCGCATACCCTTACATGTCAAAGCTCATCACAGACTCGCCAGCTGGACATCATGTTCTTGCATTACACGAGCCGGTCACGGTTTGCCATTCTTTTCACTTGTGAATTGGAGGTCTCCCCTCCAAAACGATGTAGCCATCGGAGGAAAGTATTAGCAATCATCCAATGAATATATAAAGCAATTCTGTAGCAATTTGAAAAAAAGAGATCAGTGCAAACTGATTACGATACAGCACGGATGATACGTCTGACGGAAAAGAAGATCTTTATTGAATTCCGGCTGCTTGTGGTGTACCTGACTCCGCCTTTCACTGATGCATGGACTAAAGTCAGCAGCACAGCACAGTGATCATGTAAGGGCGCCTGTCGGAACGCGCTGACGTTGATGTTAGCGATAGTGCGAGTTCAGAAATACAACGTGCAGTCACAGCCTCCTACGCTCTAGCGACGAAGATCAGGCCAGGCGAGCTTAGGGTGGTTCAGCTTTGAAATCTCCCATCAACCTCTCCAAAGCTCCTCTGCGCCCTCGCCATCTTAATCATCTCCCAGAAGACAATAGCAAGGCTCTCCTTGTGAATCAATCAGACGCACATCGAAAGTCAGTGACAGGAAAAAGTGGAGATATTTAACCACATGAAGATTGCTTCACAAATCAGATACGTAGGACTGTTGAAATCATGAAACAGAACCTGTAAAAGTCATCTCTCTGTTCATTCTGGCTGCTGGTACTAGCCATCAATGTGAGTCACGTTGAAGAAGTAACATTTCTATAAGCACACAGATGTAGACCCTTCAAGTCGCTTCTTTGATCATTTAATAGCGCTCCAGAACTAACACAGAACACGTGCACAATATCTAGATCCTCATGGCCAACAACTTCGTCCAAATAACACACAACTATGAAAACAACCCTGAATGTAAAATAATAAAAGTGGAAGCAGCTAACAATAAGATGACGACGAATGACAAAGAACACAAGAGCGAATGTTGACAACAGGGCGAACAATCAAGCGGTAGAGAAACAACAGAGGTGTGAAGTCGACTGAATGTTTGGACAAGTGCGGCGGCACGAGCGTCATTCCGCGTCTGGCTTTGATCTGAGATGCTTTCAAGCACTTCAGCCCGACAGCAATTCGGTTCAGCTACCTGACTTCTCTAACCTTTTAAGAGACAATGGATGAAGACACGAGAAACGAACAAAATGATAAAATCGACAGTGTATCACTCGAAACTAGCACGCACCTATAAACGCATATACTTTCCTTGGACATGCGACTCATCAATCTTCTTGTCGCGCATGTTCAGTTGCACCATATACATCGTGCCGAAGAACGTATAACTGAAACTGTAAATAAAAACGAGATTAATACGAAACGAAGTAGGTCAGTACCGGAGACTTCTAGAGAGTAATAAAGCAAGTGAAACTGCAATCAAAAAAAAAAAAAAAAAAAAAAAAACATCCTGTAAGCAATAACGATCGCACAAAATGTTCGCAGACCTTCGCATAATTAGAAAAAAAGAAGAGAACGTAAAAGTGTAACAGTGGAAAGGTGGTTAACGGGTAATTGTAAATCAGCAGGCAGATAAAGTTCAATGTAAGAGAATGACGCGGAAGTGACGGGGGGTGCAGCTCAATCAGAGGCGGTTCCACATGTGGCGAGATGTAGCGGGAAATAGGCCGAATATAATCAAGAAGTGTTCATATTTTCAATTAAGGGGGCGACCGATAAAAGCAGTACGAAGCAAAGGACGAAACACTGAACGACCGTAAAGGCGCAACAACAAATACCGGCAACACAATCACGACATTTTGTCAAGCCTCACGTCTCGGATTCCCTCCCCCCACGCCTTTAAATCATCCAACATGGCTGGCCATGCGTCGTATGTGCACGAGACTTAAAAAGCACACAGATCACATACCCTCCACCATAGCTATGTGTCTTTCTGACCTCAGTCAACCACGCAGCATCTGGTGCAACCTAAACCCGCGAGGTCACAGACCTCACAACCAGATATCGTGGGCGAGCGTGTTTTCTTTCTGCCCTCGCTCCTCGGCCGGATAGGCCGGTCCATAAAGCACAGTGTCTTCGCTGGCGGTGAAGGCAGTCAGCGTGAAACACTGCAGGACAGCGCAGGAGCAAGAGAGACGGCGAACGCCCGCATGCAACAAAGTCCGTGAGTAAGAGACAAGCCGTGCAAACAGCCATGAGACACGTCGATGCTTCTGGAGGAACCTGGGCTCGAGCCGTCGCCCTCCGCGACGTGTGTACGATCTTCTCGGCACGCCACCAACACTAGCGCGCGCGGACGCTTACACGCTCCACTTGCGGCTGTGCGCAACCGGGTGACTGCTGAAACGCCTTGAAATACCTCAAGAGCATACGCCGGCTTCCGTATGCTCGCTTCAGTCGCGCCTTTTTTTTTTTTGTTTCGTTGTAATTGTCCTTCTTCACACACTCATATATAATGTCATTTATTTTGCTTTAAATATGGACAGAGATCGCGCACTACCACGTCCCGTCCACCGCTCACGCACCTAGAATCGCCGGGTCATCATGGCTCCGAGGGGGCTAACGAGAAATTCGCTGCGAGTAGATTGCCCATATTTTGCTCAGCACCTGCAATAGCGATAACACCGCACATGGTGCATATAGAGTAACACACACAATCACCAAGAACGCCATCTTATTATTTATTACTTATAAAATAACTGCTCACTGGCGCCATATTTAACACGCTACACACACTGAAAAAATCTCATAGTGAGAAAATCTTCAAGAAATGATAGCACGAACAACATTATCCACATGCAGTACCGTCTTAAGAACAAACAGAGGATAACGACAGCAGCTAGAGACTCTTCTTTCTTCCTCCTTTAAGCTACTTAATAATACCCTTATAGCTACTATTTGTTTTGCAGAATGCAGTGGTACATTCTCAGGAATACCAGAGTTAAATAAAGCCTGTTATTAATTATCAGTTAGGCTATTATAATTACGAGAAGACAATGCAACAAAGAATGAAACAGGTTAAGAACACGTATACAGACGAGGATGAGAGTAGAGAAGAGGAAAAACGAAGATGAAAGGTCGAAGAAGCGGAATAAGACGAGAGATGGAGGTTGGAGAAGCGATAAGATAGAGAATGAGAGTTAGAGAGGATAAGAACGAAAGTGACATAAAACGGGGAAGAAGGCAACGAAAGCGGGTCAGTGGGCACGAACAACAAACCAGTGTTCACTTCAAAGAAAATGATTAACCTAATTATGTCGAAATGTCGAAAACAAATTTAGCAATTCACTTTAAATTACATATTATTAATACTCTTCGTATAATACTATATATTGCTTGTTATCGGCACATGTCATTCCTACTCGCACAATAGGCGTCGTCACGGTGCGTCAGTTGGCACCAACCTACTGATAAAAACAAGTGCTTCATAGCTTAAGGGAAAAAGTAGTGTATTAATATGAGTACGATTTCTATCCCAAGGATGGAGATGTTTGATAAACTCTAAGAATAAATATGTAATCGCCTTAAACTCCGTTAACCCTCCTATAGCTCTACTCACATTATTTAGCCCGCAGCAGTTAAGCTGCGTCGTTCACATCAAGCGTTACAGCTAAGATCGACCTGCGAAGGGCGCCCGTAAGCATGAGTTTTAATTCAATCCGTCCTTAGTGTCGACTGACTGATCGAAACACTGCGGCTTGATAGTCTCTTGTGTTCAAGATCTACACCCACGCAGTCACGTCAGCAACGTCTGACAAACGAGAATTTCCCACCATCTAAAACATGGTGTAAAGGGCAACGGCTCATTATCTCATTTACTCCCTGTAATTCCGACGTCTGGGCAGCCCTCTGAGCCTCTGGTCATTTGTTATCCATAAACACATGTAGGTCGAACCTTAGTGAGGAGTGTGTGCCGCGGGGTTGTGGTGACCCGTAAACGTTGGCCCTTTCCCCTAATTCACCTCCCGTTCCCAAAGAAAAAACACTACTTGATTGGCGCCTTGCAGCTTGTAGACTTGAAAGAACCTGAGATCGAATTGACTTAACGTCTGACAATCTAGAAGTGTTGTAAGGGAGAAGGATGGTTATTGTGTACGGTTTACGCCTGTGCCAGCAACTAAAGCTCATCAATCACGGCAGTAGGGGGTAGGTGGAAGGAGCTAACTGAACACTAAACATCTGTCGTAACTCGAATACCCCACCGCAAACTGCAGAAAAAATAGGAAATACAGAAAAGCACACAAACAGAAACCATAGCTCAGTTCCATGAATCAGATGAAAGCAGTGATTATGAAACACTGACACTACCCGGTTCGATCGGTCCACGTATACCACCACATACCTGCATGCTATAGTCCCTATGCTCCATCCCTTTCTGATGGTTTGAAAAAAATGCGGCAAAGCGAATGCGATTCTAAAGCGTTCCCTTTGCTGGAAAGAGGCGATGAAAACACAACACAAGCAGAAAGAAGAAGAAATAGAAACGAGATGAGTATGGCGCATTAGTCAACATCCAGACTGCCAATGTGCTGAACATCAGCTTGATCACGGCGTTCGCCCCAAAGCAGGCAAGCAGCACCAGCGACCGGGGCCAGGTCTGCATGACACGCACCACGCATGACCAGGTCACAGAGTGAGAAGCCAGAAGACTGTGATCATTCAGTTGAACCACGAACCAGGGAACAATAATTTTGAATGACTCCTCTGCTGGAGCCTCCACTAAAGCAGCCTCTCCTTCTGTCTTCTTCAAGCTTGACAGATGAGAAATTCCCTTTACCTAGTCGCGACCAAAAAAAAACGGGTGGGGAGGCCGAAGGATCAAAAGTTCAGTATGGAAATCCTTGACGAAAGCCGCTCGATTCTGTCCTAGAAAAAGGAAACGACAGCCCTTCTAGGCACCGCAGGTCAAAAACTTAAAATTGTGAAGTTAAATGAGATCTCAAGAGAAAAATGAGGGAGGCGGGGTGGTAATAATGGTCTGGTAAATAGCATCACAGCCTCCGCAAAGCTCAGCGGACGTGCTCTATAATTAACCTGTTGTCTAGGAGAGGAGCTGAAAAACGTACTGAGAAGACTTGAGTACTGTTAGATATCAGTATTCTCTCTTCACGCTAGTACATCAGCTTGAGAAGCTTTCAAAGACAGCCTTTACGCAAAGCGTACCATGGAAAACACAAACACACAACAACAACGATCGCGTAGCAAGAGGCAAAAGAATGTTTCCTCTGAATCTCTAGTCAAGATACGTAACGGACTATGCCTTTGTCAATGGCGTCGCTTCCTTGCAAGCCCTCACAAACCCAATTTCTCAGAAACCGTATATTTTAAGAAGTGTTTGCAAAGAAATGAGGCTGTGCGGGAAGAAAGGGTACCGGTGTGGGGAAAATATGTCTAAACTTGGAGATCCAGCTTAGGCGGTGCTCACGACAGGGTGTGCATCACTCAAAATAGGATTGATCGCTGGCATCACGAATAACACGCAGCCGGCCCATGAACCCACGGCCATTCGATCCGGACTATCCCGTCGTCGCCATTGTCTTCATTATTTTTTTCTCCGGCGTCTCACCAAACACGCGCGTTCAGGTGCTTGGTTTCCCCGTTGACCTTTTGTACCATAGATATGAACATAGCGAGTGTTGACTTTCTGATGGGTGGATATGGTTATAAACTACTTGCACTGGCTGTGTAGCAGATCCAATAAACATGCATCCAGTGTGAATCTACATGTAAATGCTAGTTACAAATAGCACTAACATTTAAGTCGTCTGAAAGTTTGTATTGTGTATTTCAAATTAAAAAATTAGTGTTCGTGAGAAAGCGAGAATGTGTGTGAAAGAGTAGGTGTGTGTGAGAGTGTATGTGAGAGATAGTGTGTGTATGTGAAACAATAAGAACACTTTACTAATGCTCACATTTCGCGAGGTGATCCGGTAGACTTAAAAGTATTTGCTTAATTTCTGATATACTTGCAAGCCACCAGAAAACGACAATACTTCTGCTTTCAATATGCACGAAACTCCCTGATAGTCAAACGTGTGCAGCCTTTGAACAAAGCTCAGCTATCTGGTTCTTTCTACATCTGTTCTGCCCATCTCTCCTGATATTTTTGACCACGAGTGTTTAAAAATAAAGGATCGGGGTGAAAAAGTAGTACCGTGACATCGGGTCACATCTCGGGTCACATCTTAAGGCAAGTGTTTAGAGAAGGTGGATTCCACTTCCGATCTCTAATTGTCTTTCATCTTTCCAATACTGTCTTAGAAGATAGTGAATAACCATTCAACTGTGTTACTGGGTCAGCATGCTAGTCAAAGTATTACACCACATGTTTACCGAGCGCAGGTTTCGTACTCTGTACTTTAACCACTCTATTCTTCTCTTCCCAACAAAGGATATCACCCTACGATATTAACAAACGCTAACTGGTTCAGTCTGCTACGAGTCACCAAGGTGTGAAAGAGAGTGTAAAAGAGAGCAGTTATGGATGTTATCCACAGACAAGGACAAGGATATTATCCAGCTTTCATTGTCCGTGATTTACCATACTCAAGCTTCACAGAATCGTGTTTAGCCACTGATGCTGCAGATTTATTGACGAGGTTATCCGAACATGTAGAAACAAAGGAATGATAAAGATCATCACGAGAAAGAAAATCAATCACTCTGGGTAGAAAGACATTCTTGCTTTTTTTTTAAACCACCTACGATTGTGCTATTTTTGCGACCATCAAGAGAAAGAACGGGCGCTACTTCAGGTGCTGTCGTTACTTCTTTGACTACACTAGCTGTTAGTTCATATATACACACACACTTTATATCTTGTGAATCTTAACCAAGGAATCGTAGACTTTGTGTTTAATAGTAATGAGCGCGTGCGCGTGTAAAAAAGTTACACGGATAGTGGAAAACGCGGCGGACGTGTGTTGCTTCCTCCTCTTACTAGGAGATCAAGATGCCACGTTTATTTTAAAGAATTTTTTTGCGTGCATGCCAGGCGACGAAATACAGAAAATTCATTTTCTGCACATTCCCATCTATGCAGAATCTCACACCCGATAGCATCAAGAAACTACAGACTAAAGGACGAGGAGAGCGCCTACGATTCTTGATGGAGATAAAGTGCATCTGATGAGGGCAGGCAGACAGCTTGCTTCTCAAACAGAGAGGACGGGGCGGTGTCTGGACACAGACGTCGTCTAGGGCACGCTCTCCTTCCTGCTACGTGGCACCTGCCGTGGTGTTGCTTAAGTTGTTGCTAGAACCTGAACAGTCTCCCACCAGACCCCCGTATCTGATGAGAATGAAACAGATTTCTTTCACTTCGTTTATTGATCGATCGTTTCTATCACGCTGCTATTTTTTTTTCCCCGTGCGTTCAAAATCTGGGCAATACGGGTGTACTTTTCTTTTCTAACATTATCAGTTACTACTGTTAAAGATATTTTAAAATAATAAATTGAAGACATTTCATGCGTGCATGGCTGGGATTTGGAAGATCGATCGAAAGGAAAGCCTGAGACAAAATATGATATGTTGAATAAGCGGCCTCTTGACCCACTGTCTGTAGTTTCACAGAAGCCACTCAGAGACGCAGTCGTTGTATTTTCCACCTCTGCTTGAAGCCGTACAAGGGACTTGCCGTCGCCTACACAATCTGTTGGAGTCTGCAATCAGAAACTTCCCGAAAAACAAAAGACAACTATTGCAGTCCTCGTAAATGAACGAGAAGTCAGCAAGTCGTTAGGTCACCATTTCTGTGTCTGGGCAAATGAGATGATTGTTTGCCCGCTGTTAGTGGTAGTCCTTTGTGTAAAACTGAATCGGTTCTACAGCCTTGCGCTTGCTCACCCAATGATATTCCAACCACGTTTGTGTGCAAACCCGACACTAAATAATCGTCTGCTGCTTTCTGGATGCCACATTTTTATGTAGTAGTCTCCAAACACTATAGAAAATAGCTACAGCACGCTTTGAAACCTTCATCCGTACTCCTCACCTTCTCTGATCGACTAGTAAATAGATACTATCCATGTGTTTCGAATATGAAAGACTAAATTAGTTTTGAGATGCAGACATTCTCTCATAAACAGTCGCAGACACTGCAGGGAATTATTTCTAAACTAATTGCTTGATTGAAAATAAAACTTATCCCCACCAATTAATTGCAAACACGTATGTTACCAATGCACTCAGATTTTCCGACAGAGCTGTTTATAATCCATTCAGCAGCGCACAAATGTTTAAGAACGCTGGGGGAAAAAAACGAGCTCGACCAAGTCTCGATAAGGCAGCTCGCGCTTTCGTCCATGAACGAGGGATTCTGGCAACGCAAGCATCTGACTGATGCGAACCTGGTGTTTGAAAACACCCCCTGTGACAGAGCCCTGACTGCTATCAGTTCCCTAAACGCCAACACGGCGTCGCCGCGATCGAAATCTCTAGCGGACGGCAGATGGCTTCAGTCAGTCTAGAATAAAGATGAGAGTTTGGTGACAGTTACCAAAAGGTCTGGCCGGCTAGTCTCAATAGTCTCAAAGGCTCGACTAACTGGTGGTTTTTTCTTTTGTTTTTTTTTTTGGTTTTTTTTGTTCGTTTGGGGCCGGGGGTAATTTAAAATGGCCATCCAAAACTGCCATCTGGTTACTTTTAGTAAAACATAAGCATTACAGAGAGGGAAAATCTGTTCAGAAGCAAGAATAAACTGTCTGATGAGATGTTTGACGGCAAACACCCAGATGACTATGCACTCAACCCGAGAAGAAGAAGAAGAAGAACAGCAAGAAGAAGAAGAAGAAGAAGAAGAAGAACAACAACAACAACAACAACAACAACAACAACAACAACAACAACAACAACAACAACGGAGTTGCACAAGCATTTGACCTTCATTTCCATTCCTAAAAGACGGTGTAAATTTACTGGGACTATTATGGCAATGTAAAACTTTCTAAGCATCGGTAGGTGTGTGATAATTGTGGTTCTCATGCCCAATTATGTCGTCGTTATTCAATAAAACGAAGTCGTGGTCTCCTCGATTCAACAGAAAAATAACTGTTTGGCGGTCTTATTTAAGAGGCTGTGTAGTGGCCGTGACCTAGCCGTGAGCTTCAGACTGGCAATCTGGAAAGTTCTGATGCTCAGTCTGATGTCTAGCCACATAAGTTCCTCTTGGTTTTGTATACTGAAAGGAAGCAAAGAACCTATTCCATGATCTAGTCTCTTCCTGAACATTCGCAGAGCGCGATGTTTTAGTCGTCTACATTCAATTCACGCAGGCACGCCGTCTGCAGTGGCCACTTCACAGCGAATGGAGGGGTGGACGGGAGGAAGGGTAGATGTTATTGAGTTGCCTCGTTTCCAGGCGTGCAAAAGTCTTATGTCTGACTATGGGAAGAACGTTCATGCAAATATCACATTGTTTCCCCTCTTATCCTATAAACATTTCGCTTCCTAGACAAGCGTGGCAGTTATTTACAGGACCTCTCTGCTAAGAAGGACCCTTTGGAATTGTTCAATTTTTCCATATGCAAAATTGAGAGATCAATCCTTGCTAGAACCAATCTACAGCTCTCTCTCTCTCAGGCCTGGACGGAGAATGTACTAGTTTGCACAAAAGTCTTTATCTTATTACAAGAGAAATTTAGGTAATGACAGAATTCAGATCTTCTTAGCACATCCTACTTACCCATAAAAACGAGCTTGTAATAAAACAATGCTCAGTTTGCATGTGCAAACAATGCTGTAAAAGCTCACCAAAAAAATCTCAGCTCAATTTGTATGACTGAGTCAATAAATGTCACAAAAACAACAAAATAAACAACGCGATGGACAGCAAAGAAAACTCTCTAGGACTCTCATCTCAGCACTTGAAAGATGCAAATTAATTAAACGATTAAATAAGTTTTATTACAACATTAATCATGTCAGGTCCAGAAGTGCAATTCCGTGTAAGAATCAGACTGGAATAAGCACTCCTGTGACGAAAACTAGCGTATACATATCGGTCTCTACTCAGACTTGACTCCACACAGGGCCCTCGTCCAATCTGGCAGCGACATCTCTGTCAAAAGGCATCACTCCGCTATTAGAAGCCTCTGTGAGAGCGAAGCCACGTCCGTGTCTTCCATTTGCCTACCGCCATCACCCGATGGCCCGCCAGTGCCAGAGTAACGGATTAGCCACAAATGTTTGGTGACGTGGGTGCACATGCAGACGATACTCACTGTCTTCACTTTTCCACACTTCTTAACTGAAGAACACAAAACCTTTTCTGGTATACACTGTATACAACAAAAATTATCAACTTGCTAATGTCGCCCCCTGTTATATACTACACGGCTCCTATTGTTAGGGAAATCAAGGACAGAATAAGTTGAGGGAAGGAAATCAAAGCAGCCTAAAGGAGGAAGCCTCTTTACTGGCACAGCTGGTGTTTTACACAATACCGGAGTTCGTCGAATGGTATTGGCATAGGTGGTATAAGGGTAATAAACTGTCTGTGGTCTAACTGTCCAGTGTAAGCCATATGGGAGACGAAGACCAGCCCTTCCTCTCCTTTTCACCTTCCGTGACAAGAAAAAATCTATCGACTGGCTGGGCAAGGGAACATTCGTCCATCGCCGGTCACAATCTGTTTGCAGCTACCTACCTTCTGCTCAGTAGTCGACGGCACTAACATAACTACAGGCTTCCTGTTAGCGATCTTATTATTAATAATCAGTGCAATTAAACGTCCTATGAGGGTCGTATGAACATGGAACATCCACATTCATTCTCTTCAGCCTGCTCATGGTTACTTTCCTTTTCTTCATATCTGTTCTCATTCCGTCTTTATCTCCCTGACTGTCATTCTCTCTCACACACAAACACACATACACCTTACCCATTAATGAGCATTGAGATGGGTGAATTTACACCTGGCAGGCACCACTTTAGCGATAACATCTAATCCTTGAAAAGAGCGCTTTCTAGTAGGTACAAAACACTGCAGTAAAATGGCCCTTCTCTCGTACTCGTAAAGGTTCAGAACCAGTCACCTCGCGGCTTTTCGCCTGCCATTTAAATTTTAGGTGCAACCGTCATCTGCATCCTGAGGTGGGAAGAAAAGAAAACACCTCCCACCACAAGTGTACCATGCACAGAAGATTTGCTTATCCCTGCTACTCTTGCGGTAGTTTCCGATGTATCTCCAGATATAGAAGTATCTAATCTCCGGAAAAATTGCTCTATCTCGTTTGCACTTGAAGACGCACCAGAACGAGAAAGGGCATTATTAATTGATGGAACCGTCAGCAAATAGACAAATGACAAAGGTGCATCACGCGTTAAAGCGAAACACATGTTCTCTTCATCAGAGAGAGGAAACAAACAGGACGTGAACAGTTCGCTCTTATCTTTACGCCTAACGATTATTGCTTTTTACCAGTTCACTTGATTATGCGCGAGCACATTACAAGTTCCTCTAGTACAATAATCGCTACCTTACAACCACCCATACCTTCCACTTCGCATACACTCATCGGCAGCCTCACTAGAATAATTGTCGTGTAAAGAACCTGCCAACTCTGACAAATGATTTCCGCGGTGCAGGATTTCCCAAAGGCATGAAATGTAATGATTTCTCGTATACCACAAGAGTCATGCAGTAATGTTTCCTCCATAACACGCCTACCGAGCGACAGGGAGAAAGCATTTTCCCCAAATCAAGTGCCATGAATGTCATACTTGAAAAGAAAAAAGAAATTAAATTAAGCTGCGGCCACTGGGTGCCTGCCGGTGATGTTGGCAGACAAAAGAGATGGACCTGAGCTAGTCATGTTCTGCCCCATGGTACACGGAAATGCTATTTAATTGTTCGAGCTACACCGCCTCGCTCTGCTTCGGATCTGGACAATATCGTCTGTTCCAAGTTGCTTGCAGTGTAGGGACGTTGATTTTGTATGTGAGAGAGAAACGAATTCCAATACTCAACGTCTTCCGGTCTTTTAATAAATGGGAAATGTACAGACACTACTTGGAGTTAATAACATATAAATAAAATAGCTGTTTGTTCTATGGTGACCCATTTTTTAATTATGAAAATTATAGGACGACTACTATAATTTAAGAGTGACTCGGTATTGTTCCAAGCGCATAACTCCAGCAAGAGAGCGCGCGCGGCCGCGCGAGTGGGTGTGCATGCATGCGTGCACTCTGGTGGCTGATGAGGTCTTTCTCGCACTAAACTGTGCTCACGTGAACAAATCCATTCATACGCCATTTCACAGGGAACACTATGAGTGATAGACCTAGTTTTAAGTCTCACTAATTAACTGTCCACACACCATACCCCAAAAAACTTCGCTGTGTACTGATTTGACGGACGGTAGAAAACTCCCCCCATGTGTCTTTCTTAGGGGCAAGACGTGACCCTTACCAGTGCAAGAGCTGCTGTCCTACATCAAACCATGTAGGCAGAAGTCTGAGCTGTTAACGTTCACTTGCTGTCACTCGCCCTCAGAAGCGCTGTAGCTGGGTGGATAACGTGATGCCTCGGCTAAAACCTTTATGGACTAAGTAGCTTAGCTTAACCCTCCAATTAACTCCTAGCAGCGTTCACCTGACTCCATGTTGCAAAGTTGGCTGCTACGAAATCTATCACATCAATGCACTTGAGTTCTGCACAATTATTTGTTTTCTGAACGAGGTGCAATATTGGTTTTACTGGCACGGTGTTACGTTTCGAATACTGATCACTCGCAACTGCTGCCGACAGCAATCGAACGTTGTGCACGTGCTCCAGCCCGCAGTCTGCTACACGTTCGGTCAGACAGTGAAAGTTGTCCCCCTTGTTGTGTACGCTGCTATCAACTGAGTTGTCGTCCGGCAGAGAGAACGAAAATAGGGATGGCCTGTAGTGTAGTGGTTAAAAAACACTGCAGTGAGAAACTCAGGGTTCAGATCTTGTCTCGGGACACTCTCTGATTTATGACACCTTTCCGCAGGGTTGGGTGTCGGGGGTTTTCTCCCCTTCCCTCTCCCCCCTAGTGCGAAATCACATCAAGGTGGAAGCACTAAATAAACCAACAAACCAGCGCAAACAGACGTGACAAAGGGGATGTGTGTTTGTGTGAAAATAATGCTGCTTGCGAGGGACGCTGTCATCATCTGGGCATGCGTAGAAATGGTTACTCCGCCGCACATGCAATCATTCGTCATCCTGTATCGACACTCACATACAACAGGACCGCCCAAAGCCAGCACAGGCCCCGAAGGCAGACGACCTTTTCGAGCCTCTTGCAATAATCATTAATCGTAGTAGTTTATTATTTTCCCAGTATATAACAATATAAGTTATAATTTGTCTGTCAATATATACATTTCAATTTAGTAACGTAATATAGACAGCAAATGTTATGAAACGTGTACCTACCTAGGATTACAACACTGCAAAAGATGTGCATTTTAGAGCTGTGTACACGTGAGTAGTCATGAGGGACAATGATGTGAAAAGATGAAACTATTCGCATCCCCTAACAGTGGCTGGGCAACTCCCTGCTGACAGTGAACGCGTTCGTCACACGATTTGGGTACAAATTATTGGAGGTACCTGAGTAACTCTAGAAGTGGTGACGCCTACACTTTATAGCGTTTTTTGAAGTCTAGCTTTATTTACTTTTCGTCATGCCTTTTCTTTTCGCTTTTGCTTAAAAGGAAAAATTGACTGATCAAGGCTGCAGGCCCGGGTACACCAGACCCTCCCTCTCGTCAGGCCTGGACACATGGCTCAAGCGGCGAAGCCAGCTAGAAGCTAATTGTTAGCAGGTTACTGGCACCTCACTTGACCAAAATCGAACCACTAAATGTTTTGATTGAAGTTTTCTAAAGCACGAGCCTCATTTAGTGCTTTCTGTTGTCTATATACAGAGTACAATTGCCATTTTGGGATCAAACGTTCTAGCCGTTCAAAACCCACCGTTGGCCCAAGCCACCGTGCTCGAACATATGTGTATAGGAAGAGAAAAGGGGGAGGGGACAGAGCGCGAGATCAAGTAAACACACTTGCGTACATGTTGCTATTATGTGGCGCATTTTTTAAAATGGCAAAAATCTATTCCTCTGATATATTTACTAATCTCCCTCTATTCCATCGCTCCCACGACATTGGCTAAGCACATATTTGCCGGAGTGACGGATACTGTTCTGCTTCTGTTTTAAAAACAAACTTAAATACAAGGCTTGTAAGGCGCTACCGTCATCACGAACGTCGTTGAAAGAGAACCGATTGTCATCTACGCCCTACCTCTCCTCCACGCCCTCCCCCCACCAGCCCTGTAAGAGACTATTTCAACATCTGTTTCACGTTCTCTCCATGGAGCAGGCATTTAAAAAAAAAAAACTTGACTGTTTATTACCTCCAAAGATATACATTCTGTGACTTTCACAGCTTCTCAAGATCTCCTTTTGTCCGTAATCGTAGTCACCGCCACCAGCCTCACCATCAGCGGAAAAAAAACAAAACCACCCGACAGAAGAAAAAAAAATCGACCCGCCACCGAGTGCACAGGAAGCTACCCAGCTCGTGCAGCTTCGTGCGTGGAAAAAAATGACGCACTAGCGTAACCATGCCAGCAAAGTCGAACTGCCAGACCACAGTCACGTGGCCAAAAGAGGGGGGAAAAAAGAGAAAAAAAAAAAGGGGAGGGAAAAGAGCAAGCATTAGAGACGGGCGGACCTAAAGAAGGAAGATCAGAACGAAGGAGGACAAGGATAATATGCACGCTGACGAAGGAGTATACCCAGAGACTCTCACGCGCACTCCACGACACTGGTGTGAACTAGTGCGCACTCAGAGTTTAGACGGTCGACTAGTTTATGGATTTCAAATGCCTGACACCATAACCTTGGCCAGTTACAAATGTGAAAACACTTTGTCTAAGTTTGTTTTTTTTTTTAACTATAAAATGTGACACAGACACGCAATAGCTTTATGGACTTTTAAAAAAATCCATGAAAATGTGGGACTCGCACATCAAATTCAAACCATATTACAGATTGCAGTGAAGCCATTTTGTCTCTGATGGAGAGGACGGTGGTTTATATCAGGACTTGTGTTCCACGGGCTTTTCCCTTTCGATATGTTGATGCACCCATTTTAAAAGGTGGTTGGGCTCTAAAGGCGCTTTAAAGTTTGAAAGGGAAATGTTACGAGGCTGGTGCGATCCAGTTCTAAAGATTGTATGTGTTTATTTCTAGTTGTAAGATGTTGGCGACATTTCTATACAACTCCTGTCGCTTTCCTTTTTAAATATTTCAAATTGGATTTACTTTCAGAGATAATGAGTGAATCAGGGCAACGTGTCCAGAAAACAATTAGCAGAAAAAAGTGCACTTTCGGAAATTAAATGGTGTATTTAAAACACTAAGGCTCTCAAGGAAACAAGATTAACAACAATCAGAGAGAGAGATTAAAGGAAGAATGACATAAGTATTACCGTGAGGAAAACATTCAAATGTGAAATCATGTAGAAAAAGAGAGAGGCTTATAAAAGAAATCTTTAGGCAAAAGTAGACTAGTATACTGTAAATGACAAAAATAGTAAGCTGGTGAAAAAGAATATTTTTTTCCTGTTGATTTTATGAATTAGGAACATCTCTAATGGACTGCTGACTCAAATCACCTGATCCAGTAAGCCCTGACGTTTGCTCATGTGCTAATGTTGATTTGCACAAAGTTGATCGAATTCTTGCTATAAATACACTTGGCTTATTTCAACGAAGATTGTTTTCTATAAATGTCTGTCGTAAAACAAAAGGAGTGTTTAACTCAAGAATTCGATTTTTGTCAGCTTTGGTACAGCGCTTGAATACACATCTCAAACTGACAAGCCTTTGGCCTTTCGTCGAACCTTTGAGGCTTCCGAGTAGGACAAAGCGAGGCACATACAGCTATCCACCCACATACATCCATTATCAATATTTCAAGGTAGTAACACGCTTGTGAAATATCGGCTTGGTCCTTAAAAATGCCTGCTGTTTCTGAGATCATTGTAATCACTCTAAGCTTTAGGTATGTCCTGCTGACAAAGGAAACCGGCAGGTATCTATTAGTGCCTGCAGCGACGACGACGACGACGACGACGACGAGATGATGATGATAAAGCTGATTTCCCTCCGTGGAGTTCAATGCTTTGGAACGTCAGCAAGCCATAAAAATCATAGAAGTGCAAAAAGAAAAATACCTCCCATCTCTCTCACACACACGAGCACACTCTCCACTTCTTCCAGCACAGGAGACTACCAGCTACTTTAAAATCTCCTTGTTTTGTAAATACTCAACATGCAAGTATTCAGCTCATTTCAAAAGATCGAGTCTTTTCCCTTTAGAAAGCATCTTGCCAGTTGCAATGGGACATAAGGATTAAAAAAATGTAAATCCGATTGTTCTAGCGACTACAGAGGAACAAGTTGCAGATGGCGCTATCATCAAAGTGCAAGGTTCTTTTTTAATATTTTTCATCGGTGCCAAACCACTTTTTACGTTCGAGTAGTTGCTTCTTTATGAAGCTGCTAATTCGCCGGTAAATCGCGTCTCTTCGCTATCTGCATGGAAGGTTGGTGTCGTGTTTTCAGCACGGCTAACAAATACTTTCCCATAACTCACGTAACCCAGGTCACGTAAGAACGTCGTGTGCATGCCACCTTGTTATGAGCAGATCGATTTGGTAGCAGTGTTCGGACCGGGCCTACGTTAAAGCCCCCGGATGGGCTTCTGGCCGTTCAAAGCGCGTGAGCCTTCAGAAGGGGAAAGGTTGAGGATGACTCCATTAGCATATTTCCGTCCCATGTCGTAAACACAGGAACGGCCTCTGTAGAGTTCACGCTGGTGCCAGGGCTGCAGTCACGCGGTGGCATCCTGTATTCTGACGGTACAGTTGCGAAACTGATCGACTTCTTTGATCTTACTTGCAATCGGTGGTGTAGCTATAGGGTATTTGCTGCCTGGTGCGGACCTGTCGTTGATGTTCCCAAAACGGACTGTAGTAAACGGGGAAAAAAAAAGACCAAAAAAAATGTGATGAATTTGATGCCGCTTACCCAAAAATTTTGCCTGATGCCTGGTGAGGCCCACACCAACCGCACCACCCTTGCTACGCCACTGCTAGTAAAATCGGAGTTGGAACACGGGCTCTCCCGAGAGTATGCCCATATATATATAGTCACGAAAAGTGTATCGAAAGGGTTCAGTTTAGATGTGGACTGGGCTGGAATGCCTTCCTAGGCGCCACGATGGAGTGACGTTCAAAAAGTTCTTTTATCTTTTTTAAAAACCTGTTCGGTGTCAAGATGCTTTTTATTCTTATTCGTTTACATTTGATTATACTCGCGTTTCGTATTTTCACGACACTTTACTTTTTTCTCCACATCTTGTTAAATTCTAGCAATTATTGATTAGTCTTATAATATGTGACTATGTTTGGAAATGTTGTACATGATGGTTATCTACAGAACTTGTAAAACATCCCGTGTTCGACAATAGGAGTCTCGATATAAAGGCAGGATACAGAGCAGCTCGTGTCTCAAGCTGATAGTAGTCGTTCTTTGCACTTCCACAGTTTCATTGACAAGATTTTAAGACTTACTAAGAGCTCAAAGTGCAATAGTTGTTAAATATTCAATCGTCCAAATGATACATCGATCAGCAAAGATGGCGAAGAGTTGACTGAAGCCATAGTGCAGTTTGGTAAACTGCGATTAAAGGGAGAAAAATTGTCCTTGAATCGTCTTATATGACTTCCTTCCCTTTTTTCAATTTATATTTATGTTTATACACACAAAATATGCGTAGACAGTATACAACCATCAGGCCCTTCTAAGTCCCCACGGGGCCTGACGCATAAGGATTAATTTGGACCCTATAGTTACCACATTAATCAAAAGTCCTACGCATATGTCTTGTCTGCCTGCCCCTAAACATGGCCCTGATAACCATACCTTTACAACAAGCCACGACAGGTTTTTTTTAATATATCGAGCTGGCCATGGCCCTTTTCATTCATTCGTGCATTCTTCCATTTCTGTCGCAATTCAGCAATTTTCTTTAAAAACAGGTACGTGTTTGCATGGTTATGGATTTTTTTTCTAAAGGAAGGAGAAAGGTGAGTTTGGTAGCTCAGATAAAATAAAGTGTGCCTTAAGCGATGCATTGGGGATGACACAACAATCTCCCCTATTATTATTATGTGGCCAAAGTGTTAATCATGGAAGCTAAGTAAAATTCTGAGTGTGCTAATGCCCAAAGCATGTATTTATTTTGTTTCATAGTTAATCCAAGGCTGCCTGGCACCTTCCTGAATGCAAAAAAGGATGTATGTTACCTGTTACCTAACCTTTTCCACCTAAGGGGTTTAAAGAGTAAGTCAAGATGCCTTTAAAAAATGCTAAGACATTCTGTTTAATGTAATTTTTCCTTACCTGTGTAAGTTCCAGTCAGAATCATCAGTCTCTCCTGTTTTCGTCTGTCACAGATGAGTAAATTATCATTTATATTACAAAAGACACTAATTGGCATAAGATGCTAAACCAAAGATCTTAAGTAATAATTGATAAACATTACATTTACATGTTAAAATTAAACTTTTCAAAATGCATCTCTTTCTTTAATAGTTTGATATCATCTTCGTTGTTCAGCAGTTGTATGTTAGTTGTGATACAGCATATTTCATGCAATGAACTTTTGTGAGACATTTTAGGAAGATGAACTCTTGAGAAATGTTTTCTGTTTTTGTTTACCAGTCTAAAAACTCGTTTCATTAGTTTGTTCATTAGTTTCAGGTTCTTTTTCAATAACCCTGAAATTATACAAGGGGCAGGATGATATCAGATCAACTAGTCTGAATGCATAATGAAAAGATGTTTCCAAACCATTTCCTCCTGCACCCTACTTAACAAATCTGCAGTTTATAAGCGTGTTGCAGAAAGGTAACTATGTAAGTTTGAGTATGTATCCTGGAAGTATGAGTATGTATCCTGGAAGGCTGGAGAAAATATCCTTGTATTAGGGGATACCCCAGCAAACAGAGCTTAATCCTGTCATATACAAGCCACCCCAACAAATATGCTATTCTTTGTTGTAGTAAATATATTTCATCAGATAGTGGGAAGATACAACTAAAGTAGTTATGTCTTCAAGGATTCTAAGGCAGATATGTTTCTCATCGTTTATTTTAAACTGTTACACCTAGAGACCATAAAACACACAATATATCTATACACACACACATTTAAAAAAATATATTTTACCTTAAATACTTGTAGATGGTCAAACTTATGCCTAGCATTGCAAAAGCAACAGTTATGACAATCCAGCCAATATACTGCCATGCATCTTTCATTATCTGCCAACCCACATTCTTTTCATTATTCTCTGAAGTGGCACCTATGCAACATAAATTAGCATGTCATTACTAAAACCAAATTGTTCAAAAACATAAACAGCTGCAAATTATAAAACTATTCACTGCTATCATGCTCCATCCTCTTAATGACATTATATCTAGTTCTATTCATCTTTTAAAGTTCAGTCTGAAAGATTGATCTGTGTCTTAATGCTAGGATAAGCAAAATATTATTTTCTTATTTTTAAACTAAAATGTACAGTTCCCACAATGAACAGGGGCAGTGAGCTATGTCAGTCACAGCATCCAGGACGAACAGTACATGAAGATGGCACCTTATCTAAGCCCAAACCCAAGCTATAGTTTTCTAACACAAGGCAACAAACAAAGCCTCTTCTAAATATATATATAAAGGAGCTTGCACAAACATGTCATATGTTTTCATTTTTTTCTTGCTGCATACCTGTATAAAGTGTTTTATTGTTGACTTGCGCCATTATCATTCAGTGGCAATTTTTTTTTTTAAGTTATCAGACCAAAGCTGTGATATCTGTCGGCACAGAAACACTGCAGCCCTGAAAACTATATCCCACAAGATGAGTACATATTTACTAGAAAATACAATAAATTATTTTATGGATTATTTGCTAAGGTGTTGCATATACTGTGTATATTTGTTAGATTTTTTTTATTTTGTTAATTTTAACCTGTTCAAAATGGAAACAGAAGAAAACATTAACAATAAAGCTGATAAACAAATACTAATATAAAAATTAGGCTTAAACATAAATTCACAATGCATGTCATTTATACCTCACCTGCAGACGTCAATTTTTAAATGGACCCCGTTTCGTGTAGTGTGAATGTATATAATTATATACTTTTCGGATGAAAATTTAAGCATTCTAGCTTTAGTATATATTTATGTTTCTGAAAATTCTTCTCAGATTATTATAAAAACACTCACCACAATGAAATCAAAGAATATTACTATAGCATGTGTTGATTGTGTGTCAAAACTCTGAACTGAATGCGCAGACGACACTCAATCATGAACTACCACAAACTGCAGTGGATTTTTGTACTGAATGATTTTTACGATTCTCGGTGAATTTCAAAGATCCTAAATAAAGAGAAAATAATCAAACGTTGTCTGTTAATCTTTCTCAAACCTTCAACCATAATAAGTGGGGAAGGGGAGCGCGTCTTTGGTGGGCCCTACCCCGTAATGACCCGGGTGGCTGTTGGGAGTGGGGTATGACAATCCGAAACTCGCACCACGGACGTAAAGTTCGTGCTCGTACGTCGTTATTATCCAAGATCATTTTTCTCTTTGTGACATCAAAACTATAACCCATCTTTATTGTAAACAGGAAGTCAACTTAAAAGTTAATTGACCACTTTGCTTAAATGAAATCAGCGAAGATAGCATGACCACGTCAACTGATATAAAGATTACGTCCGCGGATTAAATTCCGAGTAAAGGTCCGGATCGAGCACGTCATTGCTGGTTGACGGTTAGCTCACGGACAATCCATTTGAGAGTGTTGAAAGATATAGGAACCCAAAATGATTCAGAGCACTATATTTTGCTTTTAAATTCACTCTCATATTCAATGTGAAACACCAAAGGACAAACAAAACAAAAAAAAGTTGTACTAGAAGGGCTGTCTAAAAGGTCAAGGTCACGAACTACAGTTCGTCTGCACCGGGCAGGGCCTTGTATAACCGCTGGCTGATCTGGGAAATATGATACATTCGGTTTTAACTGTTTCAATTTCAACTGTTAATGGCTCTGGGTGAGTTGGTCTAATGTTATTTAGTTCTTCTTTGTACATAATGACGGCGTAAGTACAACTGGAATGACAAATGTTTGTTTTGATCTAGCGCGCATACAAGTGTGAGACCGATCAGGATCAACTACAATTGTCAGAAGTAAAATATATAAGGCCAAGCCAAAGGCCACGGTTGAAATTCTGTTTTAAAGTGAGGCGAAAATAAATATGACATCATTCATTCATGTAACATCATTAGAACATATACAGAAGTCAGTGGACTTTACATGGTATTCTTGTTTCTGCAAGGTTGTGTGTACCCGGATACCATTGTCCTCAGGTTTCCTCCTAGGTGATAAAATTATAATGATATATAACTCCACTCTTTAATTATGCTGCCAAAACTTGTTTATGACTTTTAAAATAAACATGAAACTCAGAGAGTGGTGTTTTATCTATGAATCGCAAATTTCAACTATTAACATTTTAAGCTTGCGTAATTTGCAGTACACGGTAACTATAGGGCAAATGCTGTGTCATGCACACAGTAGACCTATAATGCACTGTGAGGACAACAGGTAGGATCGAGGAAACAAAACTGTATTGCAAAGCAAGTGTTGTTGAAATACCAAAACTAACATTACTATTGGAGGCAGGTTGGATACAAGTATCATATATGTTTTGGCGATTTTCTTTCCCATCATTTCCATTGTTATTTGGAAACGTTCTCTTCTTGCATGTTAACAGCTGTGATATATAACCTTTTTAAATTTATGCTTCATTCGTTACTCATTGTGATAATGTTTACATAGATATAAACAGCTTTGTCAAATGTGATTAATATGATAACATTTCTTATCTCATGTACAGCTTTGATATGTGTGATACATGAAGAGTCTTACTTTTATCCTGTTGGTACTGAGAATAAAGAACAGATTTGTGCCATCTTACTCCTCCATCTACTGATAGTCTAACTTTATATAATTATGGACATGGTGTCAATAGAAATAAGAATAGATGTAGTTCTGCTTTGTCAGATTCATTCATTCACTCCTAAGCTTGTTAAGTGGAATATTACTGAAATGTTAATGGAGCATATATCTATCAAATTTGAAACAAATTCAGTTGTCACTTAAGAAGCTTTAGAGAGGATACAAGCACGTAAAAAAAAAAAAATCTTGTGCCATCTACCATGTTAAATCTTTCTAGATAATCCTAACTCTTAGATTGATACAGACCTGTCTACTAAATCATGACTTTGTTTTGTCCTACCACTTTTAGTTTCTTCTCATTTTTGTTTTTGCTGTTGTAGTAAGCAGAACTCTTAATATTACAGCTCCAGGCACACTGAGTCAATACAAGGTCACAATTATTAATACGCAAACATGGGTTTTAAGAACCAATTGCAGCTGTTGCTGTGGAAAAACTTCACTCTGCGCCGCCGACAACCTGTAAGTTAGCATTCTGTCAGTTATTTTGTTGTTGTGTTGATGTGTTTAATATCTCATAGTTTGGTAGTGAGGAGTAAGTGGTATATAATTTACAGTAACATTATCTCATAGTTTGGTAGTGAGGAGTAAGTAGTATATAATTTACAGTAACATTATTTTATGGCACATCTAAATTACACAAATAAAGATTGACATTACTTTCTGGACAGTAAAGCTCCCCTTTTTTAAAATTCAGGTGTTGTTCTGCCTCTAAAAGATATGAACCTACATAAAAAATTGTATAATCCATGTTAGTTCTAGTATTTTAGAGCATCAATATTGGATCTTAAAGTAAGATATACAAATAGCCGAGCTATATTTTCTGCCTTGTATCTTCAGCTTTTTAATGCATACAGCAGTCAAAATAAAATTTACTCATGAACAACATTTTCTTAATCAAATCAAATCAAATTAGACTTTATTGTCTGTCGAGGAGACCCAAGACAGAAATTGTTCTTTTGCTCACACGGGCAGGCATACATACTCATAGAGACATTTAACGCACACATAATATAAGTTAGGCTAGGATAAAATTATTTAAAGGTACAGTGATTGTATGACAACAAAATCAGGGGAGGTGATGTATATGCAGTAATCAACCATTTGTAAGCTACAGATGCCGCTGCATATACTTATTATTTGTCCATTATTACTAAACTGAAACAAAACAGTTTCCTATAGGATGTTTAAAACAGTTAACATCAATAAATTAGACATAAGAGAAATGTGAAAAAGTGTTGACAAACACATATTATATGTAGCATAACTTATATCATCTTTCTTTAACCAGTGCTTTATTTCCAGGTGAGAGTTGTCATCGAGATTTTGTGGCCTCTTGCTCTCTTTCTTATCTTGGTAGCAGTTCGATTCCGACCAGGTCTTAAGGAAAACCAACCAGAATGTGAGGGCTAAGCTTTCAACATAAATAGATGAATTAACAATAACTATTCAATATTTAGACCACAGGCTTTTGAAGCAGTCCCATGTTTGTGTTATATCCTGTTTCAGTCTTTTACATGTATGAAATAACTAAATAAATGTCACGTTATTCTAATAAAAATGAAGTGAATGCAATCTATTGGTATCCTTTTGAAAAGCTTTGTTCATGAGTAATGGATGATTATACTGATTTTCTGACATACTGATGTTTTGACAGGCCATTATGAAGGCAAGGCCATGCCCTCTGCAGGTATTGTACCCTTTCTGCAATCCTACATCTGCACATTCAGTAACGACTGTTTAAATTCTACTGATGATGAGCAGCCTGGATCTGTGCCAACATTCAATAATTCCTTGTAAGTTATCACTACCCTTTGCAAGTCACAAATAGCTTTGTCACATTGGAGGCTATATCTTACTGAGTGTCAGTGAGTTGACAGAGTTAGGTATTTTACCTGAGTCTAGAATCCGATGTCTCAGTGTGATGACATACATCCTGAATTGGCATGAATATTTACTACAGAGATGAGACACAAAGAGATAAATCAGTGGCTGGGGAAGGATACTGTCTGTTCTGAGTTTCTTTTCAACTTCAATATTGCTGTTTCTTTAACAAAAATCATTTGAGGAGCACTAAAGTCACTGGTCATCTCCCTTTTTTGTGAGAATGAGGCTTCACCTAACTGGCATGACAGCTCTTGTGCTCTCCAATTGTATTTTGATATACAGACATGACCACTTACAAACAAGTTATGTTCCAAAAAATGTTTGTAACATGAATTGCTCATAAGTTGTTATTTTGTCATTTTAATTGACATTTTATTACCTTTCAAATTGGTGCTATAAATTTGACTTGATATATGAGAAGAGGATAGGAGATTGTGTGGGGCTACTAGGGAAGAGAGAGTCAATATGTTGTCTGTGCATGCTTGCCAGCCTGCGCCTGTGCACTGTGAGAATATCCAGGTCATCTCAAGTACCAACTCAGTTTGTGACACCACAGATGAGCATGTTCCCAAATTGACACTGTAGGGTAGGGGCAGTTGGCAGATAGATGTTGGGGGACTGTTCTATACAGGTTGTCGCAAGGCAGAAAAAGGCACGCAACTAAAAATTCGGACTTGTGGAAGTAATGCAAGAAATAATTTTAACTGTACGGTGTCTGTTCATATCATATATATATCATATATATATTTGTAACTCAAATGTTTCGTAAGTTGGGTAGCATCTTACTTGGTTGTAACTGCAGTTGATGTACATTTTGTGTCTGACTGTTGTCATCATTGACTAAGCTTTAGTTTCTGGTGTGTTTTTGTGACCTAACTGTTGGAATCTTGCAGAGTTTTATTCTTCGACAATTCTTCGGGGTGTTGCCAATATCAACCATTACTTTTTCATCTTCAGCATTCTGTACATATGGAAACCACATTAACTTCTTATTGGACTATTATGCTAGCTTGCCGTTATTTTAATTATGACTGACTTTGTTGTCCACAACAATTACTCTGCTTTCCCTGTATCTTACTCCATCTCCATCATTCTTGTTCTTAGATCTACTGTTTAATCTACAACTACAGACTTTGCATTCACTGTGTGATGATGTAGATCCTAGCTTATTAACCATGATTATCTTGTGGACATGAACTATTTCTAGTTATATATTGATCAGCTTTTATCCCAGACTAATAATGACTTCATAGATCTGAAATACATGCTGTACCAAGAGCACATCCTAATCTGTGAAAGCTGATGAACTATTGAATCCCTTGATTTATTATATTGGTGGATTTGTTCAGCTTCTTTTCCGATGGTTTGTGAACTCATTTTGGTTTTCCAAATCAGCATTCTGCAGACAATCCAATGAGAATCCAAAAGAAACCCAAAACAACCTGTTAGATCCATTCTAGGACTGGACTTGTGGTGTAGACAGGAACATTTGCAGCCTGGATCTCAGTTTTTCAAATGATTTGTGCATGTTGGAGCAGCTTCTTGCTAAATATCATTCATATTATCTGGAATTCTTTAGACAACAATTTTATTTATTGTGTTTGGTTATGTTTTTGAACCTCTTTGTGGGACCAGAATATGGCACTATATAAATTCACTGTGTTATTGTCTTCTTCTTTTGATTGAAGAACGTAGAAATAATGCCTGCTCAATACTCATTTTTGCAGAATCTCATTACTTGTTCAAGATGTGCAGACCATTTTGGCCAGTAAAGTGGACAGAGCACTGATAAAAAACATAGTCCAAGATGTTCAGACTCTGCAAAAACTGCTCAATATCATCCAGAATGGCTCAAGCACAGGTGATGGTTTAATGTTTTTGACACAATCAACAAAGTTACAATAATCAGTTACTATTTGAAAGTCTGTAAAATAACCTAGTCACTGTTTGTAGGCAGTTTTCTAGTTAAAAGCCAAGTATAAACTTCAAACCCACAAACAAATTTCAGCTCAACTTTATATAATCTCCCTATATCCTAGAAAAATGGTAACATTAAAAGTACTTGTTCTTTTGTTGGATTAATGAATGACTGATAACTCAGGTTTAATCAGTCATATTCTCAGTTACACAAGCCTGGGCCACAGACATAATTATTTTATGATATATATTGGGATGAGTGGTTGAGAACAATGTTTTACTTCTGCAAACATATAATTTCAGAAAGCTATGCACATGAACATGGTTTGTCACATACAATTCCTTATATATTATTTTTAACTCCCTTTGCAGGTACTATTGCAATAGGTGGATTGCTACTGGATCCAGAGCAGCTTAGGCAGATTGTGTCCAGCCAAAATATCAGTTTAACTCCAGAGGCCATAGAGACACTGCTGAATGCTTCTGTTTCTGCAAAACAGGCAAATATTTAACTTTTTCATCTCACTTACAAGTACCAAGTATGTGCATGTGTATATATAGTAAAAGTTTAAAGTGTTGGTATTAAAAAAAATATGTCGATGATTTGCATGTATTTGTACATTTACATCTGATTATGTAGATAAAGGATGATGAGAGACAGTCCACATATAGCTAACCTAAGCTGCATTTCACATTTTGTTTTATAATGCAAAATTGTTTCTTGAGTTCTTGCTTCTTTAGCTTTATTGCTTTCTCCAGATTTTTCCAGCACTGAGAAATATGTCAGGACAAGGTTTCACCTTCCAGAATGGAACAGGAATTCTTGGAAATTTGACAGCTTTGATACCATACCTTATGGGGTCTCGTACCAATGGCAGTCTCAACAGCACACTATTTGTTCTACGGAAACAGGCGTGTGATGAAGATATGTTGCAAAAGTGGCTTTCATTTTCTAATGTAACAGCTGCACACAACCTTCAGACACAGCTGTGCAACCTGACTCTACAAGAGGGCATGGAGCTGCTTCAGGACTTCAGAGATGCTTTGGATGCAAACAAAACTTTGCAAGAGGCATGGAATTGCAATTCATTTTCAGTAGACATAATTCAGGGGGGAAAGTTCAAGAGTTTTCAGAACATTAGTTTCTCACAAAAAGTAATAAAAACAATAAGGAAAAAAAAAAATAATAATTGTCAACAAGAAAGCTCATTTTCCAGAAAAAGGGAGCATTGATAATGAGGGAATGCTTGCTGTGACTTATGGAAAAAAATGCTTGCGAGTGTTTCATCTGTCTGGATTAATATAATAATTTGTGAAGTTGTGCTTGTGTGTATTTCTGTGATTGTGTGCATTGGCTTAGTTGTATTCATCAAGCACTTTAGTCAGTGACAAAAGGGATTAGTAATATGTGTGACCATGAACTTCATCTATAGGTGTGTTAGTTGGGAAGGAATAGTGTTCGTAAGCATGCTGTATGTTTGGTCCCATTTGGACTGGATGAGCCAAGAATTACATTATTAATCAGTCTTTTGATTAAAAGAATATTTGATCTATCAACTAAAAGCATGGTGAAAGCAGTTAATTGCTTAATCCCAGTGTTTATTTTCCTCCTCAGTTTCAAAGCTTAGTGACTCAGAATACTGGATTACCACTTACCACCAACCTCGAGGTGCTAAGGGATCTTATGCAAATAGCAAATGATGTAAGTGTAACTGCTCACTTTTGTGCTATATGCCCTATTCTTCACTATAGTGTTAATCAAATGACAACTCATGTAGTATATAGTCAGAACTTATTTTAATTTTTGTGAGCTGGGCGAACATGATTCCTTAAGTGCATTTAGAAGCTGCCAAGTATTTTGAAAAATGTTTTTGAAGAAAAGGCTGTATGCATTTGGATCTCTGTTTTATGCTCTTTTGCTCAGATAAGACAGCTGGGGAGTCTACAGTCTATGGTCTCTGATTTCTCTAAACAAGCCAGCGAATTGAGGGAATCCAGGACAAACACCACAGACCAGTGGAATGTCAGCACAGTTCTCTCATTTTTTGTGTGTGGCCGCTCATCTGTCTTCAACCAGCGTTTTAGTAGTACTAGTAACACTCAAAATTTGACAAAGGAGGATATTAGTCTTCAGTCAGACACCTGTGTGGCATCATCAAGTACTGACAGTAGTGACACCAGTAAGTATTAACAGCTTCACCTAGTATTATAAACAAGAAAAAATTTCATAAAAAATAGAATGTTCATAATCTGTCTTTGTAACATATTTTATTCTTCCAGTTATTTATTTAAAATTGTACAAGAAGTAAAGTTGCAGTTTTTATTTGTCACTCATTTTAGTGTCAGTTCAAACCACTGTGAGGAAAAAAGAAAATTTATTTATTCAGTGTGATTGGCTCAGACTGGTTATTTAGTCTTTGTATAACTTTGCTTAAGAAAGTTATAGTGGCTGTTAAATCTGTTGATCGAATGTCAAAATAAAATTTTATCACAGAGAAAGCTAGAGGTATAATTTGCAAATAAAAACAAAAAATGTATAACAAAAAGCATCACAACACTAGATGGATGATTTGTTGAGGCTGTGATTTATTGCATCTTGGTTTTGTCTCTTTACAATGTAATTCCCAATCTCTCTCTCTTTCCTCCCTTGATTAGACAAAGTTACACCAGATATGATTCAGAGGCTGTGGCGATACATCTTACAAATATGACAATTGACCTCTAGACAATGAAGATATTTTTCTGTTCCTATGCATAGTGAATACACTGGTCACTCGGGTCTTGAAAATATCCTTTTCAACTTCTTAGACCCATGTGTAGTAGTACAGTCCTTCCCTACTTCTTTACAACAGGATATAAAATGTCAAGTTCAAGTGTGGTAAGTCCTGATTCATGATATTAGGCTGTCTGTAAGGTCATGCACTTCACAAGTGATCCAGAAAAGTAGACTGAACTACTTACAAAAATTCAATTATTTGTAGATCCTGTTCACCCAGTTGGGCCTGTCAGGAACTATATGGTCGTCTCCAAAGCAATGCTTATATCTGGAACCAGATCAAGCCCATATTACTTGGTGTTATTCCATATGCACCTGATACTCCAGCTGTTCGCAAAATCATAAAGGAAGTGAGTGTTGCTTGTCTCCATTTTACTTTTATATAAAAATCTTTAAGTGACTACAGATAGGAAGTAAACTTATTTATGGTGAATTAAAAGGAAGTTCTTGTTTTATTTCTGAGTAGAAGAGGATCACTTCTTGTCTTTTTCTTTTACTTGTCCTCTTAATGTCTGAGTATTAATTGTATGCTTTATTTTTTATTCCTTAAGACACTTTCCTCAATGAGAGTTTATAATCAGCATTATTCTACATTTTATGTTTAAATTAATCCATTTTAATGCATAGTTTACAAAGCTTTAAGTTACATCTTATTGAATCCAGATTTATGTCATTCTTTTCTTCAGGCAAACCGCACTTTTGCAAGCATGGGATCTGTTGTTGATCTTACAACTCAGTGGATGAATTTTTATCCCCGACTGTACAACTATATGGATAATAAGCCCCATTATTGAATTACTGAAGGTCAGCATAGACATAAGAATGGAGCTAAGTGTGTCTGTATTATGTGTTAAGTGCCTTTATTAACCAGTTGATTCATTATTTTCTGAATGTGCTTTGCTGATTAAAATGATTTGTTGGAAATCCTCTATACAACTATTGCCAGTGGAAACATGTTCTAAAAACATTTATGTAACTATTATCACTCTATGCAATTCTCACATTTATTCATTACTAGCTGGGTACCTGCCAGACATTAACCTTTTTCATGACAGTCAGTGCATTCATGCAGAGCATATCAAAGGAAACTGAGAGGCAAGATACCTAACTGGGCATTTGTAGTGAAGGGGGAGATAAAAATTGTGATGTGCCTACTTGCTCCTGTCCCTCGTTTTCTGACTTTCGGTTTCTTACATAGAGTATCGTGTCAGATTAGGTGTTATCCAAGTTTACATAGCGGAGGTGTATTGCAATGTGTTCTGTGTAGTAAAGTTTGTTCATTTGGAGCAAGTGGCAAAATTTTAGAATGGAAAAACTAAACATCAAACATGTTCCAGAGCAAAAAAAATCAACCAAATAGTAGCCAACAACTTTTCCCTTTAAAGAATCTTTCTGCTAAATTTGATAGATAAACAGTAAAATAAACAGTGGAGAATTGTTTTGGTTTCAACTGCCTCAACAAATAAACTTACATCACCACACTTTGCTTGATTTATAACAATTTTTCTTACTTTTATTTACCCTCATAAATTGTTTTACACTTGTATGAAAGTATAAGCAAGTTTTTATTTTTCTTTTACAGAATTTAATCAAGCCAGTCTGTACACTTTTGGATTCCAGACTTTTACAACTGTTCAATCTTCCTTTCAATATCCCAGTTCGAAATCAACAACAGCTGAATCTTACAGCTGTTTGTGACTACCTAGAAAAGTTTCTTGGAAATGAAGGCTCTGCAAAATATAACTGGAAAGATGCTCTAAACAATACCAACTATTATATTCAGCTGGTGAATAATTACTCTCAGGTAAACATTTTCCTGGGTTTCATTGTCAACCAAATTTTCCTTTTGTGGTAGTATTTTCTTTACTGTCTTCTATTTCCAAAATAGAATTCATAGTACTTCAGTTTATTGGGATCATCTGAAGAAAAATGTCATGAATTTGAAACCAAATACTGAATTTTTGCTTGTATGTTCATAGCTTTTTAATTTGTAGATCTTTAGAGGAAAGACATTCTTGCCACTTCTGGAGTTCTTGACATTAACTTTTTTTTAGCTTTGTAAGGCATCAACAGCGCGCCTATACTGTCAAGGTATAGTGCTATATAAGTTAATTTTAATTATTATTTTACAGTGCTTTAGATTTGACAAATTCCAGCCATATTCGTCTGAAGCAGAACTTGTTAAAGAGAGTTTGCATCTAATTGGAAACAATACTTTCTGGGCAGGTAAGTTTTTATCTTAATACCCATTCAGTCTTCCTTAATACCTATGTCTTTCTTAAATATTGTTATTATTTACTTTGTTTTTTCTCATTCTCTTGTTTCCTCTAACAACATATTGAATATACAGCAGATTTATGGTTTCTTTTATACTGTTGAAATTGTTGCTATAGTTTTTCTGGCAAAGTCTGTTTGAAGGAAAAAAGCAGTAGTGTGTTATTGTTTTTATTGTATTGCTATTTTATTTTCAAGCATTGATTTTTGAGATGGAAGACAATGGTGATACACTGCCAACATTTATCAAGTATAAGATTCGAATGAATTCTGATTACGTGGACAGCACAAAAAAATTCGAGACAAGTAAGTACAAGTGCCTTATTAAAAATGCTGGAAATTTTTTTAACCATCATATCAATCTAGAAGGCCGGCATATTTTTATTTAATAAAAGATGAAGACATCTGCAGTGTTTAGCTGCAAACCTTACAAGACTCAATGGAAGCATTTCTGTTGCTTTATCATAAAGCTGTAATGTGTGTTCAGGAACCTTCTTCAAGTGCAGTTGTGTTTTGTTTTGGTTTTTTATTTTTATTTTTTTTGTTTACTGTATTTGTTTTTTTAATATATACCATATTTATTTTTAACTAACCCGTTCATGTTTTCTTTGCAGTCATCAGTTTCACTCTTATGTTTACATGCTTTATGTTTATGTTCAAAGTTATGTTTGTGTTGAAGAAGAGAATGTGTTGTTCAGATATTGGAGACCTGGGCCACGTGCAACGCCTATTCAGGACACTAAATACACAACATATGGCTTTGCCCACATTCAAGATATGGTGGATCATGCTATCATCCGACTGCAAACAAACATCACTCAGGAAGTGGGTGTCATCTTACAGCAGTTTCCTTACCCCTGTTGGATCAAAGACAGGTATGATCCAATACAATGACAGTGTTAATGCTTGTTGTGTCTTTGGTAATCTATATGACTGCATGCTTTTAGACTGGCATCAAGAGGTCCTTGTAATAAGAATGAGTCTAGAGACTGATGAAGTCTTTTTCAAGAGGTAGTCTTTCTTGCCTATAGATAAAAGAAAACAAGAAACAAGGAAAATCAGAAACGGCACAATACAGTGCAGCAAATTGTTCATTATTTTTGCTGTCATGAAGAAATTCAGTATCTCTTACGTTCTGTAATATTTTACCAACCCTGACTTTCACTGTATTTTTAAAAGTAAAGACGTACCATGTTATCATATCTTTGTTTCTGTGCTTAAAAAGAGTGAGTAAAATATATTATGAGGGATGAGCATTTGTATACTCATTGTTCTGCTCATAAATACCAGGAAATTTTTTTTTCCAGTTTTTATTCTTAACTTAAATGTTATACCAGTCATGTCAAAAGTTCTAGGTATCTTGGTGAAAACTGATGTTGATTTCACAAATCTTAATCCACACACTCTGTCTGTTCTCTTTTCTCTCACACACACACACATTCACACACACTCTCACACATTCTTTCTCTTCAACCACTTTCTCCAATGTTCTTCAACCACTCAGGCTGAAGTATATTTTAATTCTGTCCATGCAGGTTCGTGTTTGCAATTTCCAGAAGCTTGCCATTGTTTATGATTATTTCCTGGATCTACTCCGTGGCTATGATTGTGAAGGGAGTAGTGTATGAGAAGGAGATGCGTCTGAAAGAAGTGATGAAGATAATGGGACTGGGTAATGGTGTGCACTGGCTAGCCTGGTTCATCAACGCCCTTGTCATCATGTTCATCACCGTTATTCTTTTCTGCTTCGTGTTGAAGGTACACAGTTGTAGCCAAATATTTTTGTTCTAGTTGAGTAGGAACAAGTGATTAATGATTTACTAAATTCACAAGTGTTTCACACTTTGAATGGTCACCCTGGCAGACCAGAGGGAGTGGGGAAGAATTATTTGTCAAAAAGGAGAACTGATGCACAAATTTTAATAAATCTATAATATACGTACATTGACATATATTTGAAATAAATATGATTATTTCCCCTTGGGCAGTTGTGCACAATGGTATATAAATGATGGGCACGTCTACAAGTAGAGCTGATTTGCTGAAAAACTCATGTTTGCAAGAAATCTTTGAAGTAGTATGGTTGGTGATCATATTTATGTTTGCATAGTTATATACTATCTCAGTAATTTGGTGCACAAAGCTTTCTGCATTCTTCTAACTACCTAAAGATGACTTTCTATTTTCAGGTGGGCAGGGTTCTCGAACACTCGGATCCAACAGTGATTTTTGCTTTCATGCTGACATTCACTATAGCCACCATCAGCCAGTGTTTCCTCATTAGTGTCTTCTTCAGTCGTGCAAATTGGCAGCTGTATGTGGAGGGTTTATCTACTTCATCTTGTACTTGCCTTACACTCAGCTGGTTCAGTGGGAAGACTATACAGACACAATCTCTCAAGCTATTTACTGTGAGTAAAAAAAAAATTGTGTCTTTCTCTCTTGCTGGTTTATACTACATTCTTTGTATTTTATAAACTTAATAAGAAATCCTGTTACTGGAAAATGGATGCTCTCTTAAGTGGGTTAATGATTGATTGATCATGATTGATGGGGAGAATAATAATTGGTTACATTGATTTATTGATGATGATTGATGATAACACTGTAAAGGTTTTTTCAGCCTTTTTCATCTCATTGTTTACTAAAGAGATATTGAATGAGAAGCCAAAGAAAAAGAGTATAGCTTGAGATGGTGGTGCTTGGCTTGCAGTGGTGATAGCAGATTGCCAATCTGTTCTAACACAGTACTCTGTTGCCAAGAAGACCAGAATATTCAAAGATATATTTAAATTTTTAAAATAAATATTACTGTATATTACACACTAGTATACTGGATGAAAATAAACAAAATAATCCATGTACCACTTTTTCATCATCCATGATTGAAGATTTAGAACACACTTATCCATAGATTCAGGTATATTATTTGTATTCCCATCATCAACAAGCAGAGAAGAAGACATTCCATTTAGCTGGGTGAGCAAAATTCTTTTACAGCAAAATCCACTTTAGGAAGGAGATTGCTGTAAGTTCGTCTGGAACTCTGGACTCTGCTACATAGTTTGTTTTAAATTTTTTGCAGTTATTTGTATAATTCATAAAGATGACCTACTCCTATACATTTTTCATCATTACACCCAGTGTCTGTCATCAAACATAGCCTTTGGCTTTGGCTGTGCCTACATTGCACGATATGAGGAACAGGCAATAGGCTCCCAGTGGCACAACATAGATAAAAGTCCTGTTCCTGAGGATACCTTTAACCTGCAAGCCTGCATATGGATGATGCTCCTTGATACCTGTCTCTACCTTTTACTCACCTGGTATATTGAAGCTGTTTTTCCAGGTAAAGTCAGTCTTATCAACATTCTTCATGCCATTAGATATCATTGCTTATCTGGACTGCAATAACGTGTAACTAAATGATACTTACAGCTTTTGTCATTCATTTTGAGTTTTGAATAATTTATGTTTAATTGATGGAAATAAAAATTAGCACTTGTGGCATAAGATTGCAATAATAACTATAGAATTTTGATCTTCAGGACAATATGGAATTCCACGTCGATGTTATTTTCCCTTCCAACGCTCATACTGGTGTGGGGCGCATAGAAAAGGAGATAACCATATTGGGGATGACTTCCAGTATAGCCTTCAGGGTTTCTACAGTAAGAATTGACAATATCATAGCTGATGAAAAATTAACGTTTATGCATGATTTATTGTCAATTATTCTTTACTGCATGGTAAATGTATAGTGGACTTTGAGTTTGTTCCATAAATTTTATTGTATATAGATATAGGTATGAGAGTTGTTTGCATTTAGTAGTTGATTTCATATGAGAGTGAGTTGGGGAGGGAGATGTGGGGTTAGCTATGATACTTAATCCAAAAATGACTCATACTGTATACTATTCACTTTATTAAGATGGTTGCTACTTCAAATATGTTCATTAACAATCGAGATTCACAACCTAATGTCCTGAATGAGTTAACCACCCCAACCCACAACCCTACTTTATTAACAGAAGACACCCCAATTTTGAGGAGGAGCCTGCTGACAGGCCTGTGGGAGTAGCAGTTCGTAAGCTGCGGAAAGTGTACAGCAATGGCAACAAGTTGGCTGTAGACAATCTTACCATTAACTTTTATGAAGGTCAAATCACTTCCTTCCTTGGCCATAATGGAGCAGGCAAAACCACCACTATGTAATTTTAATTTTTTTCTTAAATAAATTTGATGATGTTTGTTTCTAGTTCTGCAAAGTGGTCATGTGCAATAGTTCATTCCTTCTCAGTCTTTTCATCTGTTTTTATCTGTATCTTGTTCTTTTTGTGCTTTTGCTAGGTCTGTCAAAAGTTAGAAGTTATTGACCAAACAGTCAGGCATGACCATAGTGACTGTAGAATGTGGCTATTTGTGTTTCATGTCAGTACATAGCACAGTCATTCCTTACATGTAATGTGCAGCGGATGGTGGCCATGAAATGCTGATTATGGTCTGTCTAGGTCAATTCTGACAGGACTTTACCCTCCAACCAGTGGTACAGCCTACATCTATGGGAAAGACATAACCTTGTCCATGGATGAGATTCGCCATTCCCTTGGCATGTGTCCCCAGCACAATGTCCTTTTTGATCAGTAAGTTGTCTTAGAGAATAGGAGTGAATGAACGGAGATAACTGGAGAACCTAAAAAAATGATTTGTTTTGAAAACTCTAAAAGAATGTAAAAACTAGCATTATGCCATAAAATAAAATGCCTTGCATTTCTGATTAAGGACTTTAATTTAGGTAAATCAGAAATGTAGGAATATTTTATGGGTATAGTGTTTTACTGATAAGTTTCACGCGTTTTCATAATTAACCGCCTGTTGTATTTTAATATTCAGGGTTTTTTTTTCAAAATATAAGATGCTCAGAGTCTTAATGTCTTCTTGTTCCTAATCATCCCCAGTGGAGCATAGGGCCACATAGTCTTAATATGGCAAACGAGTATTACCAAAGAATTGTTGTAAATTACAACTTAACTGAACCTGCCAATTGCTACAGCAGAGTATAGTAGTGTCTGAATTCTTTGTTGTTATTGTTAGGGTTTTTTTTTAGAAATTTATTTTCTTCTATGAAGGAAAAGAATTTTGCTTATGTTTAATGTTCAGGCTAACAGTGGAGGAACACATCTGGTTCTATGCACGACTGAAGGGAAGATCTGAAGCTGAAGTACAGAGAGAAATGCCACAAATGATAAAGGATGTTGGGCTGCCACATAAGTCAAAAGAGAAATCCTGCAATCTTTCAGGTCTATTTCACCACCTTGCTTCATAGCTGAGATTTGGATTGTCACATTTCATTTATCCTTGTAATCCTTTACTTTTTTGCCTATTGATGTTTGATTTTATCTGTTTTCGTTTTTGTAGGTGGGATGAAGCGCAAGCTGTCAGTGGCCATAGCTTTTGTAGGAGGATCAAAAACTGTTATTCTGGATGAGCCAACAGCTGGTGTGGATCCTCATGCCCGACGATCTATCTGGAAACTCTTGTTAAAGCTTCGGAAAGGTTTGGAATCTTTGTTGGATTTACACCCCTATAAGAATTGTAATTTGATATCTACCACCATCAGAACTGGTCATTTATATTTGTACTACAAGCAGAGATGCTCACCTGTTAAATTTTTCTGTATTTTATATGGAATTGTCTGGAAAATATGAAAATATAATTTTGAACAAATTTTTCGGATGCAGTGATTTTTTTTTTCAATTCTGCTCATCATTTCTGGTTCATTGTTAGCATATCTGCACTGCAACCTTGCCACCCAGGAGAGTTATTAAGAGACCTGTCTTAATGAAGGTAGTACTGATGCTCTCTCTGGTGCTGAAAAAAATACAATCATACACAACTGATTTTAGGTGTTTTGAAAAAAAAGGGAAAAAGTATGCATTTTGCATGTGGTGCTTATGACATTAACATCTCAAATAACATTTTCTGCCATGAGGTTTTCCAAAATATTTAGTCACTGAGAAGGTTGTAGCAGAGATTTTGTATTTTACCTGGGAAAATCTCAAAAATATGATAAAATTTTGTATGAAAGCACCGGAGATAGATTTATTTTCATTCCTAAAAAGTTAAACTTTTAATTTCATGTAAATTTTCATATAAAATTATGAAAAATATCACCCTGGAATTTAGATTTCTTCTGGAAAGAGTGAGCATGTCTGTTGTACATTGGGAATAAATGAGAGAACTTAAAGGGTTTTTTAATTTAATTTCAGGGCGCACCATCATTCTTTCCACCCACCATATGGATGAAGCAGATGTACTGGGCGATCGTATTGCAATCATCTCCCATGGCTCCCTGTGCTGCCTTGGATCCAGCCTTTTTCTCAAGAACCAATTTGGCAGTGGTTATTATCTTACACTGGTCAAAGCCTCCGACTCTGATAGGAAGAAGAATCCCAATGAAGGAAAACCACTGCTGCCTGAGCTGTATGATGAGAGCCTTTTTGGTGGTGCCTCCTCCGTCCGTCCAGTATCAGCTTCTTCTGTCAGAATCACCACACATATTCAGGTACTTTGAAATGCAGTTTATTTTTGTTCAAATGTTCAGAGTTGTAGTTTGTTGCAAGTGTTGCTTGGTACCTTTGTCATTCTCATTTGCCAAGATCCTGTATAGATAGCTGCTAATAACAACACGTGAGAATGCTTTCATTCAGATGTTTCACTTTGCACAGGATGCTGTGGCTGATGAAGGGTTTGAGGACAGCCATAATGTCCCTGTTCGTCCACCTGGTGGTGATTCAGCAATATCAGGTCTGTTCAAAACTTCTTCTGTGAAATTTATAAATGTACATTTTGCATGTGTTTGTATGAAAAGGAGCAAGGGATGACTGCTGTTGATCAATATCTTGTTTGCCTATAGTCCTGGAAGAAGTGTCGATGATACTAAGCTGTTCATACTAAATACACTGTGTTCACATATCTTCACAATGGCGCTCTTTCTGAGTTTGTACGCTAGTGTGATGAACACTTCCTTGATTTGAATGCCTCAAAGGCTAAGGAAATGATCTGTGACTTCCAGATGAACAAGCCTGACGCAGTCATCAGTACTATCCATGATGATGCCATTGAGATAGTCAACTCATAAATATTTAGGTACTATCTTCGATGACAAGCTTAAATGGAACATCAACACTGACATGATCCTCCATAAGAGTCGACTACGCAAACTCAAATCTTTTTCTGTCAGCTCTGCTGTCCTCACTTGGTTCTATCAGTCCTTCATTGAAAGTCTCATCACTTTTTCTGTCATCTCTTGGTTCCACAGTCTCTGGATCCCTAGGGAACAGGAACAGTCTTGTCTCCCTTGTTAATATCTGTTTCAAGATCACTGGAACCAGGCAGAGGGACTTGCCAACCTTTTGTAATCAACAAATCCTTAGGAAGACATCCCGCATCCTATTTCTGATCATGTACTGGCATGTGAGTTTTCACTCTTGCAGTCTGGTGTAGGTACGTGATGCCTGTATGCAGAACCAATTGTCACCGCTATTCATTTCACCTGCCGTTCACTTGATCAACGCCACTGGCCGTAAACTTATACTAGCCTGAGGTGACCTAAGGTCACCAACTGTAGTTGATAGGAATGTGTGTGTGTGAGAGAGAAATTATTTCAACATGTATATTGCTAGTACGAGTACTATCTGAAATTGTCCTTGTGGATAAATGAAGATTTATTGTAAGTGCATTTGTGTTTTCGGTAAAGGTAGATTTGTGTGTGTGTTGGGGGTGGGGGGAGTTTGATAGGTTTGTGGACATTGATGTAGTGCATCAGGAGCTGACAAGCCAAAGAGGAATTTCAGATGTAAGGGTGTAGGTGTGCTTGTCTCTGTCAACACATACATGTGTTGCTATACTGCTTTTTCTTGGCACGATCAGAGAGGATTTTATTTTTTGAAGCTTGGGGGCTGTAAACTATGACTTTCATATATATCTCTTCTTATACAATCTAATGTGAAAAATTAGTTCTTACTAATTTTGACAAACTGGTATTTCCAATATTAAAACATGCTTATCTGCAGAATTCTCCCTCATTCGCCTGAGGGCATTCATAGAGAAGTATGTGCCTGATGCAAAGCTGGTAGAGGACAACAGTATGGAGGTATGCTTCCAGATACCAGATTCATCTGCCAAATCAGGATGCCTGACTACCCTGTTTGCAGAGCTTGAGAAATTCTGTCATCATTTGGGTGTCTCCAGTTATGGCATTTCTGACACTAGCTTGGAGGAGGTGAGGAAGAAGATGATATATGGTTTAGTGCTAGTCTTAGAAGTGTGGTGCTTCTTATTTGAAAAATATGTTTTAATATGTGTATATATTTTTACCCCTGTTTGCATGAGCAGATGTAAGCATTAATTATTGGTCAAGAATATTCTGAAAATATTAAATTTTTTTACCTGGGAAAAGTATAAACTCTTTAATGTTTTTCTTCTTGTCCTCTCAGGTTTTTCTAAAAGTTACAGAAGAAAACTCAAATGCAGAAGAAGATAAAGATGAGAACACACGCAGAAAGCTAGATGTCATTACAGATCGTAAGCAAACATTTTTTTTCTGTTGAAAAACTGTTAAAAACTTAAATAAAATTTTGAGAGTAAATTCTCTTTTTTAGGCACTTACCAGATGACATGACCATAGCAGATAAAGGGTTGCACTAGCTCTTTAACCCTTATAACACAATGAACCACAATTGTGGCTTTGCCTGAGAAGCATTGGGAAGGCAGTTATAATTATTTTACTGCAAAGTTCAAGTTTTCTCCTTTTCAAAAAAGTATACGTTTCTTGGAAAAAGTCAAGACCCAGCCGGGTTCTGCATGGGGGAAAAGGGAATGATTGGCAGTCTGTTCTCAAGAGACTTATCAAGCAAGTCTGAAATATCATGGAACGAGCAGACATCCCACTGCCCCACTTGTCAAAAAGCATCATCGCTCTGTAACCTTTTAAGGGATCCATTTTTCTGGAACAGCTACAAAATGAAATCTGCCAGAACAGGAGGCATGACATCTTTCAGGGTCAGATGATGAGAATGTCATCAGGTGGACAAAACGTTCCATCTGCCCTCATATGTACTTAAAGTGGAGGGCCAGCAAGTAGTCAAGATTCTGTGAAATGCCTTACTAGAAAAATTGTTTCTGGCAATGGCTGCCCTGACAAAACCCAGATGTGAAGGTTCAGCTTTTCTGGTGATGGGTGAAAAAGTGGAGGTTTGAGCAATCAAGGAAGGGAAAATAGAGCCTGATCTAAGTCTACCAGATCTAACAGCTAAGCTTTTCCCATTTCACAGAAGCTATGAAAAGCTACTTGGCTATCAAGTCCTAGGGCCTGGTCAGAATGACAGAGTGGCACTGAGTGCAAGACACTACATGGAGTTGTCTGAGAAAAGAACTCCTTGGTGAGAAAGCAGATGGATCCAGTGGAGGAGAGCCTTCCAGACTGCCTTGATTTCCAGAAAATGGACATGAAGTCTTTTGTTCAGAGACCAAGATCCCTGACACAGATGTGTGCATCCCAGCATGTGGTAAGAGCAGAGCCTGTAAACACCACTATAATCATCAAAAAAACTGCTGCATTGGCCCTGTGTTTGCCTTTATTACTGTTAAAGGGCAGATGCTTACCTGAGGAGTAGAGTGCTTTGCATGTCTGGCTCAATGTAAGAGAGACAACTTTTGATTGTTAAAAGAGCTAGGGCAACCCTTTACCTCTATGGTCATGTTATCTCTTATATTCAAAGAAGAAACTTGAAGACAGCACTACAAATATTGATGTTTATTTATGGTTGAAACCCTTAAAACTTTCAGTTGTGTGTGCCAGAGGTACAGTTTTTTCTAATTCTGCAGATGGTCGCTATCCTCGCCCAGTATCTAGACTAAGTTTCCGTAGCAAAATAAGAAACACCTTTTTCTCTAACCATGTGGATGCTAAAGAGCTGCTGGATGATACTGATGATACAAGTAAGCTAATTTTTGCTTTCTCCATATTACATTATATTTTTTTCTATCACTATCTAGAAAAAATGTGTGAAACTAAGAAACAGATTAAAGGAGATGTTGGTATGTTTTCAAGCAAAACTTCATAAGTTTGTTGAGTTTTTTTTTATATGCATTAAATTATTTGCAAGTTGTGTCTTTATGAAATTTTACATTGTTGACTTGTATTATCTTTTCTGAATGATAGTGATAATTCATTTATGACATACACAGGAAGGGAAAAACATGCTTCTCTTGGAGGTAATTGAGTGTTGTGCCAGTTTCTTTGCTATACCAAGGCACACCCTTGAAGATTTCTAGATGCTTACTGAATTTTTCTTCTAATTCGTCATTACTAGTTATTCCAAAGCTGTTAAGCTCCTACATTATATTAAAAATTCAATAGTTTCACTTATCTTCATAAAGTTAGCTTTACATTCCTCTGCAGAATGAAACACTGTTGATGTCTAATTCCTGTTCATTCAAGTGCTCCTGCTTATAAATGCACCTCATCCAACCTGTTTGATCTGTTTACCCCGTTGTGTCAGGCTTCTGGTATTCCTTTGTTGGCAGTGCAGTTTTTATTGTTTTAATTGGTTAATGTTTGTTTGATTGACTTTATATATCCTGACATTTAGTATTTGATTTATTAGTATTATTTAATATTATCATTACTATGTAGTAATACATAAGATTTTACAAGGCTGGCTGCTTGGCCATGGTGAATTAGTTGGTGGTTCAATGTAAAACAACTTTAACTTCATCCCCCGAAAACCATTTTTCTTCATTGTTAAGTAAGATTAGATTTGTTCTGTTACAAGTAACAATGTTGGGACAATATCTAACCATAATTTGATATTAATCTCAGTTTTAAGAACTCTGCAACCTTCTTTTCTTTGTTTGCTACAATATTTAGTGTTTTTATTTATTCATTTCATGGCCTTAGATCACTTCACAAATATCTTAATTACCTAATTACCTAATTGAGTAGATTTATTTCTATCACAAGAAGCACTGCAGTCTTAATACTGATCTTTAGTGTGTTGTATAGTCTATCATCAGATTGTAAGAGTGCAGTTGTGGTAGAGAGTGACTTAGAGGCCAGATGAAGGCTGGTTGATTGGCAGCACTGGTCAGTAACACTAATTGGTAGGCACGTTTGTGTTGTCCAGAGGGGACAGAGGAGGCTGTGGAAATAAGTAGGGAGCCACATCCATTCTCCTGCTAGACAGACCCCAGCAACATAGTGCTGTCCTCCAAAATAGCCAGTCACCCTCCACACATTAACATTATCTTGTTTTCGCGTTACATGTTTATTAACATTTAGGTTTAGAATGCAAATTTTATAGTTTTGTATTCTTCTACATCTGACACAAATTTATTGTAAATTTTATCTATGTTAAAGTTTCATTAAGTTTATAGCCATTGATTGATGGTTTTTTTCCATTCTAATTTAGTAGTTAATAAACCTGAAGAATAATACATAAATATTTATTTTGTTAATTATTCCCATCATGGCTATTACATTACATCTATAAAAGTGTATTCCTTATAGCATGATGACTGACAGCAGGAAGATTACTTGTTTCAAAACTTTCTCGTTCTGTATCATTATAGAGCCATGACTGATGGTAGAAAGACTGCTTGTTTCAAAAGTTTCTCATTCTATACCATTTGGTTTCCCAGGTTCAGAAGGCTCCAGTGCATCAGCTGAAGAGGGAAACACTTTCAGTGGAGCAGGAAAAATTCAAGTCACTGGAAGACAGCTCACTTTAAGTCAGATTATTGCTTTGCTTATCAAGCGCTTCCACCATGTCCGCCGCAGCAAGAAAGGCTTCATTTGTGAGGTGAGAGGGATTTGTTTTTAATATGTTTTAGTAAGAACTGTCACTGACTTCAACCACAGAAGCCCTCCAACTATAATTCAATATTTGTACTACATTTTCTTGAAGTTTGTCAGTGTTGGTCTAAAGACGGGTTAGTTTCTTGAAGTGTTTCAGTGCACTAAACAAGTCTCCTTGTATTAAAGAGATGAACCATATGAAGTGATGTTTGAAGTAGAGGAGGAAGAAGATGAGCACTAAAAATGAAGCTTAAACTGCTATAAAATCCTTGGCAAGCTCCAAAAGGAATTTGTTGTTTAAAACCTGATAAATATTTTGCATAAAAATCAATGATGTTGGAAATGTCTTTTCAGTTTGTCCTTCCTGCAGCCTTTGTGTGTCTGGCCATGGTCTTTTCACTCATCCAGCCTCCTGTTGAAGACATGCCACCCCTAGAACTCCATCCTTGGCATTACCAGCCTACCAAAGGAGACAGCAGCCTCTATATTTTCTTTAGGTATGTTCCTATTCTTTGCGGTCTTTATCCTGTCATTCTTTCTGTTCATCAAAGATGTGATGTAACAAAACGTGCATCAAAAGGAAAAAAAAATTAATGAAGCCTATTTTTAAGCACCATTCCCGAGCACCAGCCAGGCTCAAAGAACTGAACGTGCATACAAACAGATGCATGCAATATTAGATACACAAAGAGTGATGCACAAAATATTAGATAGACTCACAGAGACATCACACAAGTGCCTGTGTGCATGATCATTTTTCACATCCTCACCTATCCACATACGCACATCTGCATAATGACTGCGAGAAGTTACAAATACAAGTTGTCTTAGTGTTCACCTTGATGCAAATAGATCAATGCACGGTTGTTACCAAAGCAGCTACTCTTATTGAAGATCAAAACTGTCAAATAATGGAGAACTTCATGAACAAAATCTTTCACCAGGAGTACGGAAACACTCATGGTATCCAGAAAGTCTGCTCTAACCATTAGAGGCAGACTTGTGCAACAAATACAAGATTGATGAATGTCATGGTAACCACGGATCAAAAAGGAATTAAGTCACAGTCTGAAGATCCAAACAGAAATCATCCAGGATTAAAAAAATGTAGATTGAAGAAGCAGTAGTATGGACAATCTGCAATAAAACACATCTGCAGCAAGAGTTCTATGCCTTTCCAGAGACTCACAGAAACAAAGTGCAACCCCAGACAGTTGGAGCTGCAAGCATCTGGCTTCATCAGATGCCACCAAATGTAACAGTGAAACTATGTAATGGTTTATTTTCAAGACAAACACTCAAGAAGCCACATTGGTATAATTAAAATGTAGGAGTTATGTTGTCGCAGCATGTCTGCAGAACCCTTTGTTCTTTCGCTAAATCAAACTGATAGTAGATTGCAGTTGCCATAGTAAAGAAGCAGAGAGAGAATGTAATGTTACAAAAGAGTTACCTTGCAATCTGTATGCACAAAACAAAGAAACTTGATAGAAAAAAAGAAAACAGTCCAGGATGGTAATCGAGATCACAGCAAAAGGTACAGGCCAAACCATGGACACTAAAAGTGTTCGAAATGGACAAAAAAAAAGCTAGCCCTCTCAAGCCATTAAGGCAGAGACATCACTGTCACTCAGTTCTTTAAAGCCTTTATTATTTTTTATTAAGTTTTTATTAGTTATTTTTTCAGTTTTCCACCCTATGTTTTGTGTTTTATGTTGATGTTCAGTAGCCTTTGATTCATTTTAATTGGCCTTCCAAACCTTGAAAGAAAATATCATCATTAATGAGATTCCTAAATAATGTAACAAAATGCCAGCATGATCAGGGAAATACACATTCTGCTACACATTTCTGTAATTATTAGACTTTCTATAAATGACTTCATTAATTTCTGTTGATGGCATTTGTTCTAGCAATGACAATCCATCACAAGGTCACGCCAGGAAGCTGGAGGAAACTTTACTAAATTCACCCTTCCATGGAGCTCGGTGCATGAATCCTGACGTATATACAATCAGGTAAGTGTTTTTCATGTTTGTTCAGCTGAATGTTACTCCTTTTTTAAGCTGACACTTGGAGCATATGTTTACTTTTAAAATGTATAGGTAAGAATACTTTTCCTTATGATAACTGTTTACATTTCATGTTTCTAACTGGAAGGTATAATTTAAAGGTGAAGGTGCCATTGTATTCAGTTAAATTGATTTTTCACTTATAAAGAAAATATTTGAAGCAAGGTTGGTTCTAAGAATCAGATCTTCAGTTATGTTGGTGTTTGTATGGTGAAAGCAGTCCTTTCTCCTCTTTGTCTATGCAGTGGCTACAGCTGCTTGTCATCAGATACTGGGAGCTTCTCAGCCTCACCCAAACTGACTGGTGATCCCAGCAAAGACTTTCCAGCATGCTCTTGTGATTCTGGATTCCAGCGCTGCCCAGATGGTGCTTTTCTTCAGCATCTGTCTCAAAAACATTTTGCCCTTAGAAGTTGCCTCTTCAAAGATCTTTCTCTCTGGACAACTGTATATTTATGCTCATTTAGTAACATGTGATTACATGTGGTTATGTGGTTACAGACTTGTTGCAGGTGCAGATATAATTTCACATATCTGCTGGCTAGACACTAAATCATCTGAATAAGAATTATTACAGTTTTAGGCCACAAGTTTTAATCTGGCTATTGTTTATTTTATCTATAACTTTTACATTCTTCCTTAGTCATACCATTTCTACTATTCATATTGTTCATGTACTTGATTAGTGCTAAAGATGACACTAATGTTGTAGAGCACTATACAAATATATATTTCTTATTATTAAAAATTAAAGTGAAAACAGAACCTTTCATGCTAACCTCATTGTTACTGCATCAGGTGCAGGGGGACCAGAGCCAGCCCGCCGCTTTTTGCCAGTGAATGATAACCTGTACAACATGACTGGCAGAGATATTCCTGACTGGCTTCTGAAAACTATGGAGCAGTACATGATACGCAGGTCTTTAGATAGTGTTTATGTCTTTTGCTTCTGAATTTTCTCTTGTATTTCTTGTTGCTTTGTATACAAATACTGGTGCACTGAATATGGATCAAGTCTGATAAACAGATTAATGTTAAACTTCAGAGAAGAATACACACACACATATGTATATTCATGCACACACATGCATTCACAGGATTTGCACTAATGTACAAACATATTATATTCAGAATCAGAAAGATTGTGTACTGTACCTATATAATACATAATTTGCAAGTTTATGATGAAGAGAGGAGAGAAAAGGAGACTGTTGGATTAAATACATGTAACTGTTTGTAACACCTCAGAAACATTCTGACTATAATGTTTATATTATGTAAACTAGGTCATTTCCTAGTTGGTTATAAAATTACCTATTAATTAAAATAATACTTTTCTTGCACCTTAAATGCAAATTCCAAGTATACCGTATGAAGAACTGTGAGTTGCCAAAATTTAATCATACTGCATTTTCAATCCAGTTAATGAGTACTGTGTAAGTTAGAAATCTTTATATATCTGTACAGATTTGGTGGTTTCTCCTTTGGTGATGAAAACCCTTTGTCTCGTCTGAATGCAAGCCAGATGACTGCAGCAATCAGTGATATTGTATTGGCTGTTACTAATGGGACAACCACCCTTCCAGACAGTGTGGTCAGAGATGCTGAGGAGTTCTTCAATAATGCTGTGGTGCAGGATAATGCAAAAGTAAGATAACCTTAACTACAGTTTGACATGCCAATCAGGAATCTTTGTTTAATTAAAAATGTAAAATATTGACAGTGCAATGAAAAGGGAACTGTTAAGTAAGCTTTAGATTATTGCATTGTTTTGGGCAGTAGTCTAACTATCAGTATTGCAGAGGATTCATAGAATTCAAGTGCTACACTTTATGGAAGGTGGTAATCATAGTTGTAGCAAACTTTAGTAAAATGGTTTGTGTAGTGACAATTTAATGTCACTTGTTATTTAATACAGAAAAACCTCGTCATTAGATGTACATATGTACTGATCAAGTGCTCTTACCTGGAGAGTTAATTCTCCTATAAATCTTGAGTCAATGTAACAATGACGGATAGACATGACCAAGTGAAAGTAAAAATGACAAAAAACATTATGATAGGGTTTTAAGAGCTTTATTTCAACTTTTAAGTGAACCTGAATTTATAAGTGTTTGAAAACATTGTTCACGGAATGAAAGCAGACTGATCTCCTTGCTATGGCTTCTCTCAGTTACGACCCACTTTTGGTGGATTTTAGTGAGTCTTAATAGGGAGTTTTCACTGAATATTTATATTAACATCCATGTCATTTGTATTTTTTGCCATGTTGATAAGGAAATAGGGAGTGGTGACTATCACGTTTCAGGATTTTAGAACATAACAAATGGCTTTTTAACAAGTGACTGATAAATTTTTCAAACATTTGTACAAAATTACCAAGTGCACATAAGAGATAATTGAGGATTTGTTCAAGAGAGCACTGCATGTGTAGACCTCAAGGTATGGTAAGGGATGGCACGATCAGACCTCATTTCAAAGGGAAGTGGGGTATCTACTACTTTTTAAATATCAAGAAGAGCGGACACAACTGCAGTTTTTAAGATCACACAGATTCAGTTCATGATCTTATCTAATGAAATGCATTTACTCCCCAGGTCTGGTTCAACAACAAAGCTTGGGCATCTAGTGTGGCCTACATGAGTTCCCTTAACAACATTATTCTACGCAGCTATCTTCCACCCTCCAAGTGGCAAGACTATGGCATTGTCACTGTCAATCATCCAATGAACTTTACCAAAGGCCAGCTGGATAGGGAATCCATGTGAGCCATTTCTTATTTCTAATTATACATAACCCAGATTAGTGGAGCAGATCTTATGTTGGCTTTTGGCACCTCCTTTGGTTGTAGAATTCCATTTATGCAACAAAACTAAATACTTTTATAACTGCTTTTAAAATACAGATTACCTAATTACATGATGCAACAGAAATAATTTATAAAGATGGCAGCGAATGAAAGCTTTTGAAGCCTTTCTATACTGAATCATGTTGCAGCATGAACAGTGCTGTGAATGTGGTTGTCGCCATCTGTGTGATCTTCGCCATGTCCTTTGTGCCAGCAAGCTTTGTCCTTTTCCTAATTGAGGAGCGAGTCTCAAGCAGCAAGCATTTGCAGTTTGTCAGTGGCATCAACCCCACTATATACTGGGTCACCAACTTCATGTGGGACATGGTGAGATACAAACAATCTTTTGTTTCCTACCCTGTGTAAATATTAATATTAATAAAACAGTCTGAATGAGAGGATTCTTTTATTGTGGAAAAAATAGGCACAGGATTTTTTCTTTTCTACAGATGAATTACCTTATTCCAGCTGTCCTGTGCATATTCATCTTCCTAGCATTTGGGAAAGAAGCATATGTTTCAGCACAGAATGCTCCATGTCTTGTTGCCCTTCTCTTCTTATATGGGTGAGCATTATCAACACAATTGTATTTTCCATTATTTTGTACAATTTTACATCACTTCTTAATTTGTACAGCATGGCATAAAATAAATATAACCTTTTCATTCTGGTGTGTTCTATGATACTTTTCTTTTCTTAATTTTCATCACATCATTGAATGGCTCTAACATCTTTACGCAACTTTGGGGGCGTGACGTGCTTACAAGGGGGGTGCGAAGGTGGTCATTTTTTAAGTTTCTTATACCTGGTATTAGTGAAATTAGCTTACATTGCTGGCTAAGGGGGGCGCGCGGACGTATCTTTGTTCGTCAGGGGGGCATCACAAGTAAAAGGTTGAGAACCGCTGCATTACAGTATTATATCCACTATATAGACCAAGATTGTGAGCTTCATATCTACAGCTCAGAAACCCATTGTATCATCTGAATTCACCAGGAAGTAACTTTCACCTCTGTTTTTAGGGCACAATACTACTAATATTTGTCTAACAATCACATGGGTATAATTTAGCTGACAATACCCATATTATCATTGTGGTTAAAGATCCTCTACAAATGATCAGTAATCTTTAAGCACATGGCCAGTGATGGTGCTGTCTGTCATCAGGTGGGCTATCACACCAATGATGTATCCTTTCTCCCGCCTCTTCTCAGTGCCAAGCTCTGCATTTGTGGCACTCTCCTGTGTCAATGTCTTCCTAGGCACTGTGTCGACACTGGCCACCTTCATTCTGGAGCTGCTGGGCCGAGAAGACCCTGTACGTAAAATAAGTATGTCTGGAATAGTATGTTTTCAGTCATGTGAGGATTGGAAATATGCTATAGCTAGGTTAATGCTCTTAACTATACAGCGGATCATTGGTTTGAGGTTTGCTTGGGTCTTGTTGCTGGAAAATTCATGCTTCCCCCTTAGCACTTGTGCTGCTGGAACAGGACAGGGAAGTTACAGCACGAGAGGCCTTGGTGGTCCGCCATATTTTTTACTTAGGTAAAGTGGTCTGCGGTCCGAAATACTTTGAGAACCACTGCCCTAGACACAGAAGACCACTTATGTTCACTGCTGCTGTCGCCTTTTAGCTATGGGACACTTTACCAGTGTCAGTTAAAGAAGGAAACATATCTAATCCCAGATCTGGGCTACAGCTTTGTTTTATTTTTTGTTTTTTTGTTTTATAAGCAGACATATGCTTGTTTTGAAAGGAAACAATTTGAATGAGGCAGTTATGTTTGCATGAATGACTTAAGATTTTTTTTTTTTTTGCGGTATTTTGATGATGGCCCTATTAGGACATAGAGGGCTACATAAAAATCTGATTTTAACATTTGTGCATAAATGACCTAAATCGTTATCAACTGTTTACATCTCAGGATCTGGAAGAAATCAATACCATCCTTAAACAAGTGTTTCTTTTGCTGCCACATTACTGCCTTGGTCGAGGCCTTATCGATATGGCTACCAATCAGTTGATAGTTGATCTTGCAGCTAGATATGGTAAGGTCTCTATTTTTTGTACATTTTTTAGGGTTTTTTTACTTTTTATTTTTTGGATGGTGACAATCACTCTCCTGCAACAAATGACATAATTGTAATATTTATTTTGCTACATTACTCACTAAGACAAAGACATATGGACAGAGGTCTTTCTTCTTAAGCCCCTTCAACTGGGAACGGATTATCACCTTTAAGTCCAAACATATAAAACATTTTTTTACAGAACAGAAACTTTACTGTGACTCTGTCCTGACCATGAACATGCATAACATCTGTCTGTATTTACCTTTTGTATGAGAAGTTGTAGAAGTAACCATGTCTGTTGATTGCGAATATGGGTGCATGGTTGTAAGTGATTCTGTTTATGTGGATAGGTCAGTCTATCACTTCTGTAAAACACTCTGAGCAAATTGTTGAAAAAGGGCTATAAAAATTATTATTATTTGTTGTGCAGGGGTAACGTGTACCTACAAGATGTTCCAGTGGAATTATGTGGGTCGCAATCTCTTTGCTCTCTTTATGCTTGGAATTCTTTTCTTCATCATCAACTGGCTAATTGAGTACAAGTTCTTCATTACATGGAGGTCAGTTAACTGTGCTAGAAGACTGGTTATAATGGCTGGGAAAGGCCTGTGGTCAATAACTCAGTGACAAAGCATCCAAATAATCTGCTTTTTTTTTGTAGGTTTACTCTTTCTATTGCGTTAGAGTTATCAGCAAGGATAGAGTTAAGGTCACTGCATGGGTAGTTTGGAAATGTTTATTGCAGGTTTAATACCAGCAAGCTTGAGTTTGGATCAGTGGGTGGTTTGGGGATTTTTATTGTAGGTTCATTAAAAGTAGGGTTGAGTTTGGGTGATGAAGTGGATTTTGGATCTCTGTTGCAGGTTTAATTCAAGTAAGACAGAACACAAATCACAGGAAGTGGAGGATGTTGACGTTGCCAAAGAAAGGCAGAGGGTTCTGTCTGGTGGGGCTGACGGTGATGTCATGAAGCTGGAGAATCTCACAAAGGTCTGTTGAGAAAAGCACTCTGTACTTGCAGGCACACACACACACGCACACACAGTAACTTGAAGAATACAAAGCAAAACTATGGTGTGTGTTGTTTTGAAACAGGAAGATGAATGATGTTGGACTCTGTTCATCTGTTTTCAGTTAAATGCTTTCTCCCAACATATTCTTCAGGTTTACTGGGCTCCAGGCAAGAAAGGCAAGATGAAGCTGTAGATCACCTGTGTGTTGGCATACCACAGGGTCAGTGCTTTGGACTGTTGGGGGTGAACGGTGCTGGTAAAACCACCACCTTCAAGATGCTGACTGGGGATGTAGATGTTACCAAAGGAGATGCTCAAATCAGTGGGCATAGGTGAGAACTTGTACATTTTACATTACTTTTACATTAAAAAGCTAGCATAATAATAATAACGAGGAGGATTTATATAGCACCTTTCCAAAAAGAATTTTGTTCAGAGTGATTTATATAAATCATATATAGACTAGATCATAATCATATTCGTATATAACAGACATACTCCTACTACAGACGCTACTCATACACATCATAGCTTGATGTCTTAAAGGTTAACCACAACCAAGCACAAAACTAAGCTGAAAGTGTTTATAGATCAGGAAAATGTGCCACTCTTATGCTTGTGCTATGAATGGACTAAGATGAAAATGTGACTAGGGTGTGGTATCATCATTGGTGTCGTCCACAACAGTTGCAGCTATATATTAAAGGAAGACAAGGCACTGCTATGACATCTAGCCTACCAATTGAGCTTTTACCTTTTCCCCTCAAAAAAAAAAACAGTTTGGGTGGGGCATTGATGTTGAAGGGCATATATTTTTTGAGTTATTAGATGAACGATTTTGAAAGCCCTTTTGGATATATCATTTGAAATAAACTAAATCAATCTTTTGAAAATAGCATAGGTTGTTAGCCCTTATTAGTTTTCACTGGATTATGTTCTGTAAACAACAGAACTTTAGATACAGCTGTTCTTCTGTCTGCTTTTAGCATCAAGTCCGACATGGTGAAAGTTCGACAACACATGGGATACTGTCCACAGTTTGATGCTCTTGACTCTCTCCTGACTGGAAGAGAACATCTTGAGTTCTATGCTCGTGTCCGAGGCATTTCACGAAAAAACATCAGATCGGTCAGAATCTGTAGTTTGAAAGTATTGGACCTATAATGTATTTTTTATTGCTTAACAAGAATGTCATTTGCTAGGTTTTAAAATAATGTTGGCTGTGTTACATAATGGGGAAAAATGGCTTGATAAATTTTCTTATCAGTTTCCTTTTTTCTTGTATCATGAGTGTTGCAACAGATATTCAAAGGTAATAAATCAGATGCTCCACTTCTTTTCTGTCTCCAGAATATTATCCATAATATGCCTATGAGCTGTGTGAAATTTGTGCTTTTATTTTGATTTCCTTATACTTGTTGAATAATGGAGTACCGAGTCAATTGTTAATCAGATAGCACCTCACTTTTTGCCCATTTAATGCTTTATTCCTTTTCTTTTCCTGTCATATTGGTTGCTTTCTCCAATTTCTCCCTATAATGACAATTATTACTATTTGTAAGCTTTCACTGAGGGCTGGAATATGGTGCTATATCCCTGAACCATATTATTTTTTTTTAATGAGATGGTTATAATGTTGCACAGGTGGCAGGCTGGGCTATCAGTAAGCTGGGTCTCACTCTTTATGCTGACAAGGTGGCAGGAAGCTACTCCGGTGGCAACAAACGTAAACTGTCAACGGCCATTGCACTCATTGGCAATCCTCCCATTATATTTCTGGTTTGCATTATTTTTTATCTGCTCTGTTCATTAAATGATAACTGTTTGCTTTTGTTCTCCATTTTCTGTCCTCAAAAAAATGTCTGATGACTGAATGAAGAATTCTAGTGAAAATCAGGCTTTGTGGAGCGAACAATAGAGTTGCTGATATGATCATTTTTCTTAAGTGAACAAATTAATATTATAATGCCAGTGAAATGGTTGGAGACCTTCTACTCACTGTTCTTCTTTTCAGGATGAACCAACAACAGGCATGGATCCCAAAGCCAGAAGATTTTTGTGGAATTGCATCAACAAAATTGTCAAGTCTGGCCGCTCTGTTATCCTCACCTCCCACAGGTGAGAACAAGTTACAATCTGAGTTTAAGGGAAGAGTATGGGATGAATCAACGATCAATGGATCCATCCAGCCTCACCAGCCAATCTGTGGATCAGATTAGTGTTTTGCTGTTGTGGGTTTTTCCCCTACCTAACCATACGACACGACCCTAGAAGGTTGTCTGCTGCATTTGCTGTGACAGTGAGTCAGTGTTTGCCTGGGACATTCCATTGGTGAGATAATCAACAACCTTCAGACAGCAGTTTGGGTTTTTTATGCTCACAGTGCTGTACATGCATTTGAGGTACATGCTGTGTCCATTCCCTGTCTGCACCGTATTCAAAATGTTTTAGCTCAGCAGCCAGTTTGGGTTTACTTTTCTTTGTGCCACAGAAATGCCAGTCACCTGCAAGTGGGAGAGAGCAAACAACTTTTTGTCGCCTTTCCAAATTTTTCTGCCTATCGAACCAGACTGGTGCTCACAGTCCTTATCTATCTAGTGTTGCTTGGGACCTAAGACTTCACAAGAAATAATCAGTTCACTGCGAATCATAAAATTAAATTTAGGAGACTTATAGTGTGCACTGATCTCATGAAATAGTTTTAATGGAAATGAGATATTCTCTGCTTGAATTTCACTGTTGGTTTCAAGCCTGGTTTTTTGTCCATTGCAGCATGGAGGAGTGTGAGGCACTTTGTGGACGACTGGCTATCATGGTCAATGGCACCTTCAAGTGCATTGGAAGCATCCAGCATCTGAAGAATAGGTATGTGTGCAGGTTGACTTACATAATGGGACTGAAGCCTTTGTTTTCATGATTGTGGATTAATTTTAGATAATTGATTATTTTAATACCCTTTATGCCATTTGAATATTTCTGGATTCTTCTCAGATTTAATCTGGTCTTAGATAACCAGATATTTACAAAGTCACTCAGCAGATAACTTGCTCCATAGACTTGTGCTGTTATTAGACATAAATCTTTGACAGTTGTGAAATCTTCATTTGGCAAAACATTGCTTGTTCAGGTTTGGCAATGGGTACACCATCATCTTGCGGGTGTCTGGTCAGAATCCTGAATATGGAGCCTGTGATGAACTTCATTTCAAACCAATTTCCTTCAGCTGTTCTGCATGAACAACATCACAACATGCTACAGTATCAGCTGGGCTCCCACAACCTGTCACTGGCACAGCTTTTTGCAGCCATGGAAGAGGCCAAACATCATTTCTTTGTTGAAGATTACTCCATTTCTCAGACAACACTTGATCAGGTCATTTTTATTTTAATTGATGTGTTACCTTATTTATTTTTTGTTGTTTTATTGCTAAATGTACATGTTCATTATTGATTTATCTTTCTGGAGGAAGTAGGAAGAGGGGATCATACAAAATGTCACTTCTAGCCCCAGTTAGCTTATTTTTATTCCTAATACACATAGCTTTGTCTACATACCGCTGCCATGCATTCTTCTAGCTCTCACTGCTCAAGGTTACACAACAGTGTAATGTCACATCATGAAATGTAACATCTTAATGTACTCTGTAGGTGTATGAGTACAATCATCAGGAAGTGGGCATTTGGTTTTAATGGAATATAAAGATAATAAATATTAATATAAAGGCATATGGAATGTTTCATGATGGACATCACAATGTTGTCCCAGCTGAAGTCATAAATCAAAATGGCCAATCTGCTCTCTGGCCTCACTGTTTATAACAGGACCTCTTTCCTGCAGAAGTCAACTATCGTTTCCTGGGCCTTGTCTGCCCTTGTTTAAAAATTATTGTTTTAGTTTTGTCTCACTGTTGACTGTTGTGAAGCAAGTGATTACTTTAGACCTACATTCATGTTCTTTTTTCTATTTTGAACAGGTTTTCATTAACTTTGCAAAGAATCAAACAGATATTTTAGATGACACATCAGATTCACCCGAAAATATGGGAAGAAGTGTTCAAAATTCAGGTCTGGGTTTGTTTGTCTTTTTAAAGAAAGTTAAATCTCTTTTGACATGAAATTATGAAGTGATAAAAGCTTAAACTTTCCACTCGTTATACCAGTGCCATTTCTTTAGCTGTTAACTGTAGGTTGTGCTGTACCAAGCTACCTGACTTTTTATCACCTTAAAATTTGTTCTAGATTTGCTTGTTTACTTGCCATGGATGTAATGCAATAACATGTTGCAAATTGTTTATGTGGTCTTATTACAGAAGTACCACACATCACTAGTACAGAACTTGATGATAGTGGGACAGTGAGAACAAGAGCACTGTTGAATACATCCAGCAATGGAAATGCTTACCAGAATTTCCAGCCACCAAGCCCTCGGCGGCTATTGGTAGTAGACGGAGATGATGAAAGCTTGTCAGACAGCATTGCTGGCAGTGTAACAGGCAGTACCTTTGAGCTGATACCTCCCAGCAGCAGTCGCAGGAAAGGCACAAGAGATGGCTTGGCTGATGTTTCTATAGCTTAACTCTGGCCAGAGAGTTTGAGGACTTTTTCCATGTGATTATCATTTTTTTTACAACTTTGCTTGTATGTATTTTGCTTGTGAGAACCATAGTTGAGCAAGATGAACACAAGATTGTGATGTTTTTTCATTTTCTTATAAGAAAATGTTTAAACACATGCATATTGACAGTATCACCAAATGTTTGAAGAACCAGGTCGTCTTAAGTCGTCATAATAAACCGAGTGCTTTTATTATGCCTTTTTCTGCACGTTCTATCGGCTCCCTTATGTAAAGAAAGCCATTTTCCCACTCAAACTTTCAGGAAATAAAATCTTCAGAACATCTTGCCTTTCTACTCACGCTCATACTGCTACACATATGGCTGTCAGTTCAAAAGAGTACACTTGTACTTTTTCTTGGGTTTGATGTATAATTTGTGCCAAAAAGGCCAACTTGGTTTAAGAGATGCAAACATGAAAAAAGTGACTTTCATCATCGTTTGCCATCACTTTGGATCCTCACTGGCAGGACTCTAGTGCAAAGAGTAAATCTGCATTCATTGTTGCTAAACAGCAAGCATGGCAAGGCTTGTATAGAGATCAGGGCTTAATTTCATGATTTCATGTCAGCTTCCAGGCCAGTGAAGGCCGCTGTCCTGCATAATACTTGCCATAGACATGTAACAGTGGGGTTCACATCAGTGCATATTAAAAGGTGTATAAAGTTGTCTGACATCCTTAGAGCATGGTTTTTATGACCCTCAAACTAATTGTAATAACTTATTTCTATGTAATGCCAGACTAAGGGCTGCATGGGTTCAAGTTGTTGCTACATATTTTTTCATCACAACACAATCATTGTCATCACAAACCACCGTAGCACACAATTCACTGCCATCCTGAAAGAAACACTTATCTTTGAAGTGTGTTCCGGTCACATCCCAAAGCCACATAAAGTTACAGTTATATTTTTGAACAAGTCTTTTCAGATTTCATACATTCACTTCTGTTCTTTAGTTCCTTCTTTAACTTGATGCAGCCCTTAGATAGCATTAAGATGGTTTGAAAATATTATCCACATGGTACTTGGCAAATGAGAATAATATTGATGTCTTGTTTCAAAGTTTACAGACTGAACTGGTGTACAAGGGATGTAATTAACTCCTGCTTGTTTGAAGTGATGAAAGGTTTAAGTGATTTTTTTAAATAAGGGTATAAACGGTACTGAACTAATTAAGACAAACTGGTTCAGTAAATGTATCACATTTTAAGATGTTACTTTTTTTTACCCTTTTTTGTAAATAAGCCAAGATTTCTTTTTGCAGACTTTTTTTAAAAAAAAGAAAAGGAACATTTATGGTCTGTGATAATTGTAGATATTGAAAACTGAATTTTATTATTAAATCAAGATCTCTTTAAATAAAAGTTTTGAGTGAAAAGCATTCAGGTGTTGTGGTGTTGCAAGGTTGTAATAAGACTCCACTTCACTCCACGTGCAACTACCCACCCCACCAAAAACATTCTGCAGGCACATCAGTCTTCCATCAAGGTGAAACCTAAATGAGGTGTTTAAACAGTTATTTTATCCACATTTCAAAATGCAAATTTATAATTATAGAGGCTACTATAATTTGTGAAATAGCCTATAGGAGTTTATCCAATGTTACAACTGCTGACATATATTACTGTTGTACTTTAAACATTAGCAGTCTAGGTAACCATACACTTACACTCGCAACATTAAGCTGCCATTATATTTCCAGGAAATAAGTTCAGTATTTCAATTAAGATTACACTTAAGAAATACTCAACATTAAAATTTTGCTTTCAATAGCTTTGCTAAAATACTAGCCATGGCTTGAAACATGATGGAGAAACGATGCTTGAATTTCTTTTAACTAAGATTGATTTTCATGGGACTTCAGATCTCCTGCATTGAAAACCATCTCAGGACTGCATGTCAAACAAAATGCTTCAAACATAAAATTCAAAAATTAAATGAGGACTAACTATCTGTGCACCTAAAGTTAAAATTTATCTACTGATATCTACATAGTCTTAGCCTTCTCTTTCTCCAATCTCATTTTGGTGGCCAATGAAACTGCATTGTCAAGTAAGCCAGGAACAGCTTTTGTCCATCCTTCAATGGTTAGTCTTCCAACTATGCTTAAATTTCACGTTTCTTTTCACAAGATTCTTTTTCACAAACTGATCTCTTTCCTGGATGTCATTCCATGAGATTGTTTCCCCTCTAGTTTCTGCAAAAGAATCTCGGCACCTTTGAAAGTCATCTTTTTTAAATGTTTTTTTAGTGAATCTAGCCATGTTTGCAGCATCTCAGTCACCTCTGGAATTTCTGTTTCAAAAAGGCTGAAAAAAAAAAATAATCTGAAAAGATGCATTTCTGTACATTACCAAAAAGTTTTTAAGATCTCTATGACAGCAACAGACAATAATCCATTTTTGTCACTGACAATATCCTTCATGCAGTTTTGTTTTTTTTAAATATATATACTGTGGAGGCTGTAATATATATATCACAGATATGGCACAACCATTGTGTTGTCAGTAATGTTTTACAAATTCGATACTTTTCCACAGTAAAGGGAAAACCTTGACACTCAAGTAGCACCCACTGGAACTTTTGATGCACCCAGGTCTTTTTCAGCAACTAAAAGCTAAGTGAACCAAAGAAATGGGCTGAGAAGAAAGAAGTAAGAAAATGCCCTGCCACTGTGTAAGATGAGTTATGTACTAGTCAAATATAGATAAAAACAGTAAATGTAAATATGTCATATAAACAAGAATGCAGATAAAGGCCATCAACTAAATTACTTCCTGTAACACATACCTGACAAGAATGAAGCAGCCACGATTGCTAGCAGCCCAAGATTTAAAAGTTGCATCTCTGGCAGCATTCAACAAGATCACAGAGAACAGGCCTGAAATGAAAATTAAATGGCCTTCACCAGGGCTACCATGGAATTGTAACCCTAAAGCTAACAAGACAACAAAAGGCTATGAAAACATACAGCCTGACAGTTTAATTCGATCAATATGGAGAAATTGAGGTGACTGAACTGTAGCTGTAAAGAGGTTCCAATTTGCAGGTATGAGTTGTATAGGAAGAGTTATAGATGCATGACAGAAAAATTACACAACAAAAATGTCTCTGAACACCTCCCTAAAGTGGATCTCTCAGTTGGTGTTGCTTTCTCGCCCTTAGTATTAACATCACAGACCAGGGCAGCACAGAGGAACAAATATGCTCAAATAAGTGAACACATAAGCTCAACTCTACAGCCGACTCTGTTCTCTGATTTGGCTAGTCATCATCACAGAGATCCATCTAGAGTGCATGTGCAAGCTTTGTAATACTGTAGGGGGGGGGGGGCTATTTAAAAAAAAAAAGCACCATATATCAGCCTTTAATCCTTTCATACACTGTTTGCTATGTCATACTGCTGTGTCTCAGTGAAAAAGAGGCAGTATTTATTGTGTTGTCTGACAGTTTTATAAATAATGCATGCTTATTTTAATATCCTGATCTAACAAAGTGCTCTCACAGAGCATGAGAATGGAAGCACTTTTGGTATATTGCACTCAACCAACCTTGACAAAGTATGTATTACAGTGTCCCATTACCATGACATGGACATAAACCTTTCCAGGGTGACTGGAAGCATTTTGACTACTGCCAAGCCACTTACCACTTTTGCCTTGCTGTAAGCGTTCTTTGTCATTAAGGATTAGTTTTTTAAGTACAAGATGGCCAGCGGTATCTTCAGAAACATTAATGACAGACTCTCCAGAGGGATTTGCTGTCTTAGTGGGGTCTGCTGACTCTACTACCACCTTGGCTATAGCATCCATTGCATTTGTAACATCACCTGCAGACAGAAAACTTATTGATAAATATGTAAAACAAAAAACAACTTCATGCCACCTACTTCAGAGAATCAACAGAACTGGGGAATACAGAATAAATGCTTAAAATGTTGGGTACTCATTGCTTACCAGAAGCATGTGTGATGATAGCCAATACTAGCAAGGAGGTGGAGCTGTTGGTGATGAGTTTTTGAACATTGCCCTCCAAATACGCTAAAAGTGGACGGGATATGTGATCACGTAGCTCCCTTGCACGAAGTGCTGCATCTTTCTTGCTGAAAAAATACCATCCAATGTTTCAGGCAATTATTTGCCTTTACTTTCAATCAAACGGAATTGTCCTTAATGCATTCAAATGCCATTTAATGTCACATCTTGACACTGTGTAGCCACCCCACCAATGCTCAGACATTTGCGTATCATTTGGTGGTGGTGATGCTTTACTGATGTTTCCTGTCAAAAATGTGTAGTACCTGGTGCTGTTGCCATCACCCTGCTGCAGGATGCTGATGACATCAGGACAAAAATGGACAGGATGACGATGCATTAGCAGGTAAAGCAGCACTTTACGCCCATGGGTATCTTGTACAACTTCAGCCAGATTTTTCAGAAGCTCCTACAAACAAAAACCTTCTATCAGAACATGCTGTGCCATAGGGCATCATCTCTGGTACAAAACTGTGCACTATTCAAGATATACAGAATATAAGGGAAACCAGAAAGTTGCGAGATTAGAGCAATGGCCCCCAAGCTGAAGGTGTGTATGCTTCATCCATATGATGCAGCTTCCCTGCCGAGCTGTTGAAACCCGATTCCTTGCAGAATAGCATATGGCAGTAAGAACATCTACCACCCAATATATATGATTAAAAGATAGAAAAAAAAGAAAGAAATTATATGCATTATTTCAAAGGTATTGATAACACAAAGTTGACCAAAAAAAATTTTCTGAAAAAAAAAATGAATTGCATCATAAGGGAAGTTACCACATAGCGATGGAAGCATACACAGGAATGAGTTCCTTCCCTTACATCACAAATGTGAAGGAAAACAAATCACGTTACTGAATCTTGTATGTTAAAAATAAAAATCTATATGAAGCAATAGTTTTCACTCTAAAAATCAAAGAAAGAACCACCTTATGGAAGGTCTTAGTTTTACTACTTCCAACAACAGTTCACAAAGTACTAGTCTGTTTACTAACCTTTTTTCTCATTTCTTCGATGCCCAATAACTAGCTTAACATGCACTCTCAGATGTCACCACTCATTATCCTATTCTTTGAATCTCTTGTTTGTCTTTTAGTATTTTGTCAGTAGCTATTCATCCTTCCATTCCTGTCCATGTCCTTTTTTCTTTTTTTTAAGCGTTGGAAGCCTGTTCCTTCACAAGTATGACCACAAGCTATGTAAATCAAACGTTTTCCCCCAAACTCAGAAGCTTTACAAAATAGTTACCGGCCTTTAGCAAAGTCCCACAGCACTGCCTTTACTCACATCAAGAATGACTTTTTGCACCAGCACAGTGTCATCCACAGCATCAAAGATAGCCAGCAAGAGCATGTGACCTGTCTCCTCACGGCAGATCTTTGCAACATGACCCTTTAAGCTCTTGATCATCAGCTTCCGGTCCTAACAACAAGAATTCATTTACACATACGGACACAAACACCCATTTTGTTTTTATATTCTCAAATAGTTCAATACTTGAGCAGTATTATACAAATCTAGTGATTTAGATGAACTACTGATTCCCTCCACCCCCATCATTTTTGCCTTTGGAGACAAAATGATTTATACATTCCTTGCAATAAATACCACAAATATTAATGTCACTTCAGTGACAAAAGCATGTTTGTCATAAAGCATTTTGTCATAAAGATCTTACAGAAGACTCTTCCTTACCTTAGCAGATCCATGCCAGATACAACACATGGCTGTACGAACACCATCTCGTGTATGCAACATGTGGACAATTGATTCTCGAAGGGCCTCTATTACATCCTGAGCAAACAACATTCATACTCTTAAATACTGACACCCTATTGCAGATGATAACACACAAAGCTCTAAGGTGATATTTAGCAATCTAAAAGCATGTCTCCACCTGAATAGCTTAAAGACTGAACCAGGAAAGAATGGTTAAACCCTGGGAAGGAGTACCTACTGGACCTGATGAAAGCAGTGAAGTATAACCAATAGGGTAACCAGCACTGCCATGCTCCCCAGCTTCCTCCTGGGTTGAAACCATTCTTTCCCACCTTAAAACAGGTTTGCCTTTAACTGACTCCTATGCCTGTGATTGCCATTAATTTAACTAAATCTAGCTGATGGTTATCAAAAACATACAGTGCCATTTTGAGGCAAGTTCTTTTCAATGCAAAGTTTGGTAAGAAAAAGAGCAGCTATAAAGACAAGGTATGCTAAATTTAATTTGAAATAAGACTTACCTTTTGTTGGGCCACATCAGCATGTTTAAAAAAGTCGTAAAATATTTTATGAACCAATGAGTAAGTGAGAATCTGTCTAAACACAAGGGAAAAAAGGTTTTACTTTAGAAAGTTATGTGAATGTTGATGAGCATTACTGCTAGCAAAAACGATTAAATGTCTTGCCTTTAGAGTGAAATTATAATAATAAATGCAAAATTTGTAAAGTGCATACTCACACTCCTAAGGAGCATGCTCTTAGTGCTTAAGAACAAGAACGAAACAAGGACAGCAAACGAGGGACAGGAAGATAGCATATCAACTATAAAAAGAATAAACAACTGTACTAAACAAAGAATAAAATCAAATACAGAAAACACAAAGAGGAACCAAATAACAAGAACAAGAGCTTAGAGTAACATGATAAATGCAGGTTGAAAGCTTTCTTGGGCAAATAAATGAAAATACAGTGAACACACAGCAGTGAATTGGTACCTAACTTATCAAGGGAGGTATAAGAAGCTGAAAGAACAAGCCTATTCTCCATCTTATGAGAACTGCCCTAGATGTGGTAAATCAACATACCATTCACTGTCTCCCACAACCACTTTCATCTTTACCTTCTGCTGTTTTATTTTTAAATAGCAGAGCTTCTTGTTAACAAACAATTTCAAGTGATGAATCTGTCAAATAACTTATTATCAAAACTGTATTATTATTATTCATAAGTAACACAAAAAGATCAACCCCTGCCTCCAATCTTAACATACTTGTCAATAAGAGGTAACAGTGTGCCTTTAAGATTGCTCATTATCATGTCTTTTTTGTCTGGCTGTTCCTTCAGGAAATCATCCAGACTTGCTATAGATGGAGTCTGCAAAGTAGCAAAAAAAAATTTAAATGCAATACATAATGATACACTGAAACCAGCACTATTACACATACAAGCATCTTCACCTTGTATTTCTGAAAAACAGGTCAAATCTTAAATTCAGAGTTCAGATATGTTTGATTTAGAATTAAGAGGGTCTGTATCATATATTGATGTAACATAACTCATTAGTTCCAAATTAATCTACTTATTCAGTGTTATCTATTCATCCCTACACTAGAACACCTCAGTTAACAATCTCCTTTGGCATACACTGACCACTTGAAAATATGTGAATGCAGTGCCATATTACTTTCATTAATCAACATGCAATGGAGGGGAGGTGAGCATAACATCCCTTATATCATTTTCACAATCGCAAGAGCCAAAGAAACACTTTCATTTCTACACATATTTTATTATTCACATATTACCATGTGTTTGCATAAATAGCTAGTCATCCTGTAGTACGATTAAATCCAGAACTATTAAATGTTTTACCTTGAACAGCACGAAAGTTGGTCCATAGAACTCTTCCAACAGACCAAGTCTTTGGTGAGCATTTGCAAAGTCATTGTATGCAAATTCTACAATATCTGAAGCTTCCTGAAATTCAAAATTAAAGTGTAACTTTTCCTTTTCTTTAATTTTTTAATGTCAAATAAAACAAGAGGTCAACTGCTGTATCCATCCAGTGTCTAGTAATTTGATCCCAGACTCCCACTTCTTTAAGCTATCCCTGCTGCAAAACCCTAAAATGTTATAGAAACAAGATATGGCAATCTTTGGGGAGAAAGTTTAAAAAAATTATCTGATATTCCTAGAACAAGTAGCTTTGTCTTTCAATGTGACTTATTTCACATCTGCAATATGAATGTAAAAGCAGAGATATCTTGCTAACTGGGAAGGCAGCAGAGCCTGGTGGCTCAAAGTGGGGCAGAGAAAGTAGTCAAGACCTTCGACCTGTGCTAAACGTGGGGCCAAAATACTTACCTTGTGCCTAACCAGCTTCCTCACATGACCATGGAATGCCTTTATGATCTGTGTCCTCTGCTGCTTGGTACTAAAAATACAGATAAGTGGTTATGTAGTGGTAGGCAAGTATTGTTCTCTTATGAAACAAGAAATTACTAATGTTTTATTTACCATACTGAAATGGGTATAAAAAAAACCAAGAATGTACACAAAGTTTTGTTTTTTACTACTCACCCATACTTCAGAAGTTTGCGGATTATAAACTTGGCATATTTTGACTTGCAGAGTTCAACAATGTGATCTGCAATATAAGATACATAGTGATATGTCATAATTATCACCCAGTATGTAGGTACAATAAGTGTAATAGTCAGCAAGTTATGAAGATTACAATTGTAGCTTCATTTGCTCAACTAGACTGTTGTCTCTGCAAGACTTCAGCCCATATTCCAAGCCAAATGCCATCCAAAACACACATACACAACTGTTTGATGTTGTTTTTACACACCTTTTAGTTCTTCTAGGACTACTGCCCTGTTTTCAGGTACTCCATATTTTACCAGACACTGGATAATTCTTGCAGAGTCATGGACAACTGCCAGCTTCAAAAATAGAAATAGCACATGATCATCTTGTAAGCCCAGCATAAAAATAATGAAGTTTTTAACTGCCTCACCTCATAAGGAGGGCAATGATCTTCAGGTATCCAATAAAATGATGTGTAAGTTTATGTGGCATTATGATTTGATATTCAGTAAAGATTTTCTATTTTTCTCTTCTTGATTTCTTTCTTTCTTTTTTTTTTGGAAGGGTGGGAAGGCAACAGTTAAAACTTTGGCTCCTGATCTATGTGTTGATGTCACGGCAGTGATTAAAGCACATGTCGATTAGCTATTACCATAAAAACAACTTCTCAAAGCTAATATACTAGTAAATGACAACAGATTCCCAGAAACTTACATTTCACAGTATAATGCAAAATTAAGTTAACAGGTTATTTAAATATTAAAAAAACATGAGTAGAAGAGAAGTGTTGTAGACAAACATTTCAAAAAATGATGTCACTGCAAGGATAAAGGCTCCCTTGTGACTCCTTACCTCTTTGACTTTCCCTTGCACCTTATCAAACAAACTCTTGCACAGCTCTTCTCGCCTTTCCTGGGGAAGGTTCAGTCTGTTAACCAAGCAATATAAAAGGTTTAACGTCAAAATAAAGCTCAACATAATCAAAATGAAACAATTGGAAATTTTCTTTTTTTTAAGACTTACCAGATGACACTGTCAAATGCTGCAGATTGCTTCAGTCACGGTTTGGGGGAGGGGAAGGAGATATTCGGCCACCTCTGACCCAGTTTAGTCACCTGACTGCAGGTAGATGGTCAGTTTATGGCGCTTACAAGGGTAACCCCTATCATCAGTTTTTGTCTTCCTTTTGGAAGAAAAGGGTATTTCCAAAGTAAGTGGACCTCGAGTAGTGGTTTGCTTGTTTGTGTTTTACACCATGCCAGCGACTAAGGCTATATCAAGGCTTAAGTATAGAGGGCTGCACTTCTATCAGACATAGGAAACCTCACAGATGCCAAACCTCTTAGATCATGGAAGCTTCCCATATTGTGGTGCATCTGAATAAATAATCAGGAAGGACAGGAAGTGGACGATGAGTCTTTCTGTGCTGCCAGGGAGGTCCATGTCAGAGAGTGGTTTACTAAGCCCTGGAGGACACCTGTGTTTCATGTACTGCAGTAGTGTGGTTCGTAGCCAGTGCAAAGTTGGATGGATCCCTGGCAATGGATGCTTCTTTAAATGTCTTCCGTGAGCAACAGAAAAACATGTAACTAACAGCCGGGTAAGTGAGGATGATAATTCCTGGTGCTATTATTTCGGCCAATGGCTGCTCTGGCCAGTATGCAGAAGTGTGGTGGGCTGATGAGTATGCAAGAGAATTTCTGAGGGCAGATTAGGTGCTAGTTTTTCATTACTTACATTTGAATATGCTGATTTTTTTTTTTTTTTTTAGTGTGAAAGATGGGAGAAGGTTTCTGTAAATCCTTTTGCATCAGAGGAAGTTTTTAATTAGTGAATCACTATTAGAGAGGTGCTGAAAGGGCTAGCCAAGTGGTAACGAGATGGAGGTTATGCTCATCGCCAAAGAACATTAGGCTGCATTGTTTTATATTCCTACAGGCTTTCTTTGGATCTTTGACCACTATGGATCACCATTAAGCTTTTCAGATCGCCATTTGGTGGTGTGTCGTTACCACTGCAGGCAAGAGCTGTTGGCAAATCCTGCTGTTGGGTCACCGGATTGGATTTGCTTTGAGCTGAGTCCTCAAGCGAGGCCCCTGTTTCAAGCTATCTCGCTGGAAGATCATGAAGAGAAGTGGATCACTGACAGCAGAGGAGCAATGCCTGGGTCTACATGGGCCTGGAGACAGCAGGTAATGGACTCTGCACTTGTAATACCATGTTCCAGGGCTTATCACCATCAAGGACTCAGGCTGGGCCCCTTTTATACCTCTCCCATTATTTACCTGTCCATGCTTAGCCCTTGTCGAAAGTGTTTGGCTGGCTAGTAGGCGGGAGTCAGGAAGAAGGGGGCACATGGCATGGTGATGCCAGAGGATTGTTTTATTGTGTTGCACCGTCAGGCATGTTGCTGCATCACTGTGCGGTGCTTGGTTTGTGTGGGTGTTCGATAGTATTTTTTTCCGTTCCATGTTTTCTCTGTGTGTGTGGGGGGAAGGGGTTCTTGTGGGTTGTTATTGTTCATATTTAGCCATTGTAAATAATTTTTTATTTTGTTCTCTTCCAGTAATTAATTTAGATTTTGAAATCATGAACAAATAAAATATGAAAACAACAAACTTTCTTAGTTCTTCCCAGATGAACTTGGCTGAATGGATCAGGTCGTAATTGTCCTTCATCATTTTACGCTCCTTCTTTTTCTCCTTAAATGTCAGTTTTGCTTTCTTCGGAACTAAAAAACAACGATAGATAGTTGATAAAAATCAATCAAAGATAATTGATGAAACCAAGCAATAATCTCATGTAAGAAAGTCAAGCATGAATAGAGATGTTAAAAAATATCTGCTTAAATCTCTCATAGCGATTTTGCCATACCCTTTTACTCATGATTTTAAAGGATGTTTTTTTAACTTCTTTATGTATTTCATGGGTACCTTTATAAATACTTAAATATGATGTTAAAGACGCTTTGTAGTTTTCTTCAATGATTTTTGCACATACACACACATTCACAGGCTTCAACACATTTCTGGTTCAGACTTTTATTCTTGCCTTAGACTTTTTAAAGTAGAGCCTTTAGCAACCCAAAATTAAGCCCTATAGCAAACCCTTCCATTTTATTCATAAAATACATTTTTCATGAAATTATTAAGGGAAAAAGTATGAGCACCCATACATATTTTGACTCAACTTTGTGAAAAGTGTGGATTTTGAAACTGATTTAAGAGCTATATAGAAAACCTATGACCCTTTAATTTCATAGACCCTGCAGTTTACTGCATAATTCTGACCATTATTGGGTTAAGGTACAGCGACTAAATGTCACATAATGACAATAGTCACAGTTTGGAATCAGCAAGTTACGAGGTAACAAAACCTGTACAGCTAAAAGAACTTTTTAACCTTTGCCATAGAAAAATGAGACAAAAGAATATGATTTTGGTTCTAATGCACTGAGTAAAATTTGTTTTAAAAAAATCCACTTGCCACATTCTCACAAAATGCAAGAAAGATTTAATGTTATCAACAAAGATTTAAGATTAAAACAACAAAAGTAAGAGCATATGTGTGTGCATGTGCTTCATTTTCTGTTTAGACTGGTTGAAGATTTACCTGTTGTTTCATCGGGTAAAGGTTCATCAAACTTCCTCTTAAGCTTGGCTCCTTGATTTTTCTCTGGTGCTTCCTTACTTTTCAAGGCCTTCATTTTATTTACAGCTTTGTTCAGAGGATCCTGATCACAGTGTAACAGCAAACAAAATGCCTATAACTATTTTTTTTTAATCATTTTTAAATAGTTTAAATGCATTTCATGCCACTCTTGCATCCACAGGCATTGTCCAAAGAATGCATAATGACTTAAATCAATGACTAGTGTGTTAAGTGACACAAATCACAATTTAACATTTTCATGGTAAGAAATTGAATCTAGTGGAAATTTATTTACATAAACTTGGTAATCATAAACTATGACATATAAAAGTTATTTACCTTAATGTACTTGGCAGCAACATTCTTCTTTTTTGCTTTGGTATTTTCTTTTTCCTTAACAAGAGTTTTCTTTTTGTCAGGAGCAAGAGTCTGCTTTATTGCTGGCTTGGGAGTTTTCTTACTAAATGATCCTTCTGCTCCATCTGGTTGACCTCTTGCTTTGTCCACGGCTAATTCCCATGTTGCATCCATCTGACTCTTAGAAAGAGTCTGCTTGTATGAGGGTGAAAGCACTGTATATTCTTCAGAGGGCATGATTGAACTAATCTGGCTCAGCGTCTCTGGTGTCTCGTTCAGAGAACTATTTGCAGAGCCAACTTTTTGGGTCAATTCAGCCTTCTTCCTTAGAGATGACCTCTGTTCAGTGATTGTGCTCAGCTCCATGCTGCCTTGCTTTTGAAAGGCTTTGGTCTTTTTCACAACAGATTTTTGAAAGGTCTTAGAAGGAGAATGTTTGAGCTTCATATTGTCTTTTTTCATCCTGCTGATTCCCTCTGGATTGCTTCGAGAACTTTTATTTTTATTAGACTTCTTGCCTAAGGAGGTGTCTCCTTGCTTTTTCATTATTCAGTATTTGTTGCTAAGAAAAGAAAACCATGCATATATATATATAGTCATCGGCTACCTTTTACCAATCTTATTATTTACAAACTGGACTAACTTTACTACCAATGTCTCTATCATCTCTGCGCTCCTGATTACCTTTCTTCCTGCCTCACCCTCCAGACTTCATCTTAAACTTTCCCTGCGCTATGCTCGGCTGGCCAGCCGATTCTTCCCTCCAGCCGCTTAGATTAGAACACTCTCGCCTTGCCCCTAAGCCGGACTGCCTTTTTAAGAAACTTAAGACTTACCGTTTCTAATGACTTCCAAACACTCCCCAGTGAGCTGTTTTCACGGAATCATTGCGCTCTACAAAGTTTCTACTAAACTCTTTTTAACTAAAAGCATTGTCATTAGAAAATAAAAGATAATAATTATGACAAAAAGACAGTGAATTATGAAGTTGCTAATATGTAATTAAGGTGACCAAGGGAGGCTCGCTAATTCGACAAAAACTAATAGTAGTAACAGCGACAGTGAAATATTACAATAATGTAATCATAATCATGAAATGTCGAGAACAGCGAGAGACAAGCAAACCCAACTCATCTAGATGCTTACAATCGAATGAACAATTTACAAAGCAACAAGTAATGCAACTTATTTACTCCTTTGAGATTTTTAGTCATATTCTATTACGTTATTACAGCAAATGAGTGCTTTACGTACTGTGCACGCTTCTGTGTTTTCAATATTGTTTCTCCAGTTTCTTCTCGCTTCACGCTCTGAACATGTGGTTTCTTTAGAGTTATCTCCCTTCATAAGAATGTTTCGTATGTTAAAAATATTTCAACAACATATATATAATACAAATATATATAATACAAACATTTTAAAGACATAAATACTATTAAAAATGCTAAAATTGTTACCCCTATTTATTTTAAGGATTTGATTAATGGGTAACTCAAACCTTAAAAAAAAAATCGGTTTCTACCTCTAAGTGCGTCTGCACCGGAGGACACGCAAGGTCTGACTACTAGTTGCTGCTGTTTTCGGCAAGAAGATGGTTTTAAAACTTTTAAGAACCATAATAATGGGACCACCAGGTTCTGGAAAGGGTACTATAGCCACAAGGATCGCGAAAGACTTCGGACTTGTACATCTGTCGAGCGGAGATTTGTTAAGAAAACAAATTCATGATGAGACAGGTGGAGGATACAAAGTTAATGTACCATTGTCTATATAGTAGCAACGATTCTCGTTCGTCCTCAGGATTTATGAACTTACAACTTCTTACTGGTATTTTTGTTTTCGGGGTGGACATTATGGTAGGCGTTTTGTTATCAAAACAAACAAAAAAAAGTTGCCCTACTGCGTATACAGATTAGAGACTTTGACTAACATTAGTACCAGTCTTATGATTAAAGTCACCAGTAGGGTAAAGGCCACTATCAGTAATACTACTATTACATGTTGTTAATAGCTTAATTTAAGCAAACAAGGTTTGGAACTATATAGTAAGGCACATTTAACTAAAAGCAAGAAAGAAAACAACAGAAGTTCATCCGCCTACCAAAAGCCATGCCAGGTTTTCACAGTGAACAATTCATAACCAAAGCAAGTTACATAACTAGGCAAAATCACACAAACGTTCTTGCACATTCACACACAGAATGATAATTAGAATAAGATAAATGTAGCCTCATGACCTTAAAATTGTTTGAGAGTGTGTGTCAGAAACCTCCCTTGGGGCCAGCTTTATGTGAGGGTGGTGCTCTTCGTCTTTCCATGCTGCCTTACTTTCTGGTACCCGCTATATAGTCAGATACCCAATATTGTCAAGAACCCACTCTACAACTGGAGAAGTATGCTGCACCACTGGGTCTCAAACCAGCTAGTGTGCATGTCTTTACTACTAGTGGTCTAATCACTATGCTGTCCACTCCCTACAAGGATAACTTTATCATTTGAACAATGTAAAAGTGGGTGAGCAGGTAACTTTATTGTTTCTGTTTTGACAACATATCTCAATTTTAGCAGAAAATGTGGCCATATTTTTTTTAATGTTTTGGTGTTTGTAGCAAATTTTTGTGTGCCCTTGTCAAGAATAGAAATCTGTAAGAATACAAAAATGACAGCTGAGAGGACATACAAAGCATTCAGTTTTATGATTTAATTAAAATGTCAAAATTGAAGTGTAACATGTTCTTCTTTGGCTTGTTGTGCAGAGTTTGGCAGAGAGGCCAAAAAATATATAGATCATGGCCATCTTGTTCCTGATGATCTCATCACCCATTTAATGATTGCTGAACTTCGCAAGATTGAAGATGAAAGCTGGCTACTTGATGGTATGCAGAATATGATTATAATCAGTTGGTCAGTTGATTTCAGTCAAGATGTACTGTCTGAGTGTCATTACCATTTCATAAGATGTTTTTCTGTGTTTGATTAAAAAAAAAATGGTATTGAAGTGATCGAAATCAGTATAAATTTTTGAAATTCAATTTGTAAAGCTTGGTTCCAAATGATTCTGTATATTTTTATTTAGTTTAAATGGATGTTTAGTTGTTAGATTATTCTTATGCTTCTGCATATGAAAAAGAGAGGCCTGAGAGTGTGTGGGCACATGTGTGCAAATGCATTTGAATGACATGAATATGTACTTAGATGTTCACACATGTAACACCTTCATTTATAGTTATGTTTGCATATGCATACAGGATTTCCCAGAACTGTTGAACAGGCTAAGGCTCTGGAAAAGGATGAACCTGTAGACATCGTCATCAATTTACGTGTTCCATTTGATGTCATCATCAACAGAATAAAAGGTCGCTGGACACATGCAAAAAGTGGTAGAATATACCACACAGAATTTAATCCTCCCAAGACAGCGGTACATATGAACACTATTCATATGAATTTTTTTATGATTTAATGTTGTATAACAATTGATATACAAGGCCAAAAGAATAGAATGACAGTTTTTACTTTTTCAAAGCGCTCACCCAATTGATCACACTCATTATTTTCAAATGAATTTATTAGAAGATAACCAAATTTGAGTAAGACATATGAGATAGAGATGAGGATTTAATTTGATCTAAATGTATTGTTCCAAAAAGTTTGGTGAAAAAATTCACAAGTGCAGTTTTGTGACTTTTTCTGTTAACTTTCTAGAAACTTTGAGGTAATTTTTGACTTGACTTAGTTAATTTCAGAAGTTGGACATTTTTTATTTATTATTTTTTTGCTTACTACATTACTAGCCCATTGAAGGATTTGAAAGGAGTGTTAGGCCTTGTGAAGCTCACCTAAAAAGGCTAGCCTTGGGGCAGTTAGTAGCAAAGTGGCTAAATTGCCTGTCACCATGACAGTGAGAATCAGGTGTTATGGGTTTATATCTCAGGTCTAATATGCCTCTCTCTGAATATGACACCTTTTTACAGGCCTGACTGTTAGCATTTTTCTCCAGATACTCCGATTTCTTCCGCCTTCTGTATGTGTGTGCATGCAGGTGTGAGTGAATGCATGAGCAGGCATGGGTTGTGTATGAATGCATGTTCATGTGCTGACAAGACTAACAGGCCATTGTGTGGTGTCCCTCCATGTATACATCTAGTATTGTGTGCATGGATGTAAAGCACTTTGAGCCAGACATGCTGGAGAATGGTGGGCTTGAAAACATAATTTCAGCCATATAATGTCTTGTTTATGTTCAAACAAGAATTTCATTTAGACTGATGTGTGCACACTATGTAAAGTTAAAAAAAAAAAGTCTTAAGTAAAAATCTTGATTTTTTTTTTCAGGGAATAGATGATATTACAGGAGAGCCCCTTATTCAGAGGGAAGATGATAAGGAGGAGACAGTGCGAAAACGACTAGAGCATTATCGTCGCTTAACGCACCCAGTTTTAACTTTTTATAGGTATGACCTGTCGAAAGAATATTTTATAAATCATCCCCAACTGTTTATATGTCTATTTAAGAAGCATTACTCTTGAGAGACGACATTTAAAGTTTCTTAGGTCATTCTTCAATATTATTGAAATTTATTTTTTTATATTTGACATTTTTAAAACAAGGTTGTTAACATCTGGGAAAAAGTCAATTTAAATAGCCCTCGTGGGGATAGAAGAGAGTTGTGGGGTTGTATATGTGAGATTAATTCATCTTATTTATGAGTAGATCCAGTCAAGTACAAACTAAATATAATGAAAGTCTTATTTATATTTTTGCAGAAACATAGGCATTGTGGAAGAGTTTGAAGGAAGCTATTCCAATGAAATATGGCCAAGAGTTCACGAGTTTCTTTCAACAATTAAACAACCAATTCAGTACACACATTATGAATAGTATTATCACCTACTAAGTATTTACTTGTTAAAAGAAATCTGTGGCATCAATTTTGATAATGAAGATATTTCTAAGTTTGTCATTCAGGTTTTCCACCCTCACTTAGTAATATTGAACCAGTTTAGCAGTGAAATTACTTAGCGATCTTTTTCAGTGAGTGGACATCTTTTACAATTTGGGTTGTGATGCAAATGCTTGAAATGTTTAAATGAAAAATTTGGTATTGATGTTGCTTTGCCACAAGCAGAGATTTCTGAACATTTTAAATCATGCTGCCAAAGGAATTTCTTCTATTTAGGAATAGATATGATCCCTAAGGCATTATTTATGATGATAAATTGTTGATAGCAAACACAAGCACGTTGTAGAGAAGCAAACAAAAACTGCAGAGTACGAAAGACATACTTTATGTCATTGTTTATATCTCGAATAATGGCAATTTGAGATAACTGTGTATGGATCTTGCTTTCTTTTGCCAGGTCATGATTTTGTTATTGCATTGTACCTGTTTTCATTTTCAGGAAGTGTGTGTATAATAGGTATAGAGCTCAATGTCTTTAATTTTGTAGTTTGCAACTGTTCAATATTTTTTGCAGGAGGTAAGGAGGGGTTATATTAAATTTATCCAGGATTATCTTTTAGTAACTATTTAATCAAAAATTTATTGGCTTTGCCTTATAAAAAAAAATCTACTTTAAACAGATCAATTCACTTCATATTTACATTTTTTTATTACTATTCCTGTGGATACTATGATATTTAATGCTTGTCCACAGGGCTTGGATATATAAGTGAACTTATTGTTAATAACAGTTAATACATTTACAAGACCTCTTATGACAAACACAGAGATAATATTGATATGTGAACTTTTTTTAAAGATACAAATGTCTGAAACTTTAAAAAAAAAAACTGTTCACGAAACCACATTTCTTGAGAGACTGTAGAGTTTTATAGATCAGTCATTGGCTTTTTTTTTTGTTTTGTTTTGGGTTTGTTTTTTTTTGTTGCATATTTTACATCATACCACTGGCATCTCAAGACAATGTGTTGTGTGATATAGGTGTGATTTTTATGTTATGGGATAAGCACGTCAAGTGTTTTTTATATCTATTTTAACATCTACTCAGATTATATGCCAGCAGTACTAAAGGTATTCCTTAAAATTTATTTAATTTTGGCTGGAATGCTATTTCATTGCTTCTATAAGTTATAGAGGACTATGCATAACAGCATTGGAATATGGTTAGATGTTAATTTTAAAATTCTAGGTGGATGGTAGATTCCTGTTGGAGTTTTAGTTGTCTTTAATGTGGTGCCGTTATCAGTTTCTTATAGTTATTAGCTTTAAATCATGTACTACCCGATCATGCAATGACTTAGAATCATAGGATTATGTGAATAAATTTTGTCAATAATCATAAGTATTCATCTAATCTCCTTTAATGTCTTCCAATGTCCAAAAAGAAACTATTGCAGCAAAACGTCCAAAGATTTCCAAAAGATATCAATCCAATCAAGTTCAACCAATTCACAGTATAAAGTAATCACTAATAAAACTGTCTTGTCCTGTTATCTCATCCATACATGTTTTATTACCATAGATCTGGTGCAAGTTCTCATGATCTTAGGAATTTTGTGAGGACCAAATGATCACAACTGTATTTTTCTGTGGTATATTTGTATTAAGCTTAACCATTCATTTTGTATCTAAGCCCTCCTTTGAATTATGCATATTACGAAGTCTTCCCAGTGCATTTCTTGCTCTTAATTTATCTTTTTTGAAAACAGTATATGGTTAACCCCACTGATGTCTTGATTAATTTTGAATGTTTATATAAATATGCAAGGAAGCATTCTACTACAGGTACTTGTGAATTCAGCTCCACATGGGGAAATCACTCTATAATCAATAATCACATAGTATGTGATGTTATAGGTGTCAGAATGTGCTGATATGAGAATTGTATACACTTTAAAGATATGTAAAAACGAATTGTGATGATTTTGTTTTGAAGAAAGTTTTTCTTCAGTATATTCACTTCTTTTTTATGGCATCCAGTGTGTAGTGTTTGATTTCAACCTCGAACTTTAATTGGGCTCGGTATTTTATTTAGAAGTAGTTAATCCAGAGCAGTCCTCAAGCGTAACATCTTATCAGGTTACCTGGAGTGATGCTCAGGGCTAGTCATTGTACATTAATTCCAAGTCCAAGTAACACTTGGAGTTAATGCCAGGTGCTGTAGTTACGAAGTGAGGGTAAGTCATTGCCCTGGGGCAACATTTTGGAACTCAAGGACAAGCATCTTATTTCCAAAGTTATAAATCAGAGTCCAGACCCTGCAGGTGATGTTTTATTCCTGGAGCAATAGTTATAAAGCAGTGTCAAAGGTGACCTGCTGTAAAGAAACTGTAAGTATTGTCTGCAGGGTCTGGACACCACCATATAGCTTTGAAACAAGACTCTTCTCTTTGAGTTCCTCATTTTGCCCTGGGGAAACAACTTGCTTCATGACTACGACCCAGGAGGTTAACAATGAAAAGATAAGTTAATTATTTGTACATGCTCTGCAGATAGTAATAATTGAAAAAAACTTGTAACAAAGTTTCATTCTGAGGTCAGTCTGAATATCTCTGAAAATGAAATATGCATGTAAGATAACAAATAAAGAAACAACAGTTGCAATAAAGATAACATAAAAATTACAATTTATATTATTCTGATGTCAAAGAAAGCAAAGCTGTCTCTGGTCGGGGGGGGGGGGTAGGACATTTATTTGATCGGTTCGTCATCAAAACCCAGCAGCCTTATCATCCTTGGATACTTCAGTTTTCCTTACGCTGCTTTTACGTGAAGCGCCTGCTACCACTGCTGCACGAGTATCATCTAGCTCAGCTGATCCGCCATCGACTGGCAGTGAATCGCATCACAGAGAATCTGCGACTAAGAACTGTTAAATCACTTCCCAGAATCGTTGGCCATCGATAATAAAAAGCCAGAACCCATTAAACGCGTCATCACATCAAGGGATGTGCGACGCATTGATTTATCTTCTTGCCTTCAGGGATTTCAAAGTGGCAGTCTTGACCCCTTTCCCCTGTATTTGCCTATTACTTTCAACTGAGCGTTACAAGCGTCCTCCTGCCTCTCGTCATGTCACAAACCTCCGCACCGCGGCACAGAAGTGATGGATGTGAAGAAGCGGCGCCGCACTGAACGTCAAAGAAGAAAACATCGAGGCAATGGTGTGTTACCAGGACACACATATCTGACATCATTGGCTGTTCAAGAGTGAAATGGCAAACTGATCTTTGCTGGTGACTTGGCAAGGATTTTGTTTTAAAGATGTATGGATACGGATTTACTATGGTATTGAGTAGCGGCAGTGTATATCGATCCACATATATATATATTCTTGAATCACAAGGCGGCAAAGATTATGCACACCAATCTGAAGCAATCAAGAATCGATCGATCAATCAACACTCAGTCGATCAACCTTTATTTTCTATGTAAGGCGCGTCAAAAACAAATTTGTCTTACAGCACTTACAAATGAAGACAAAGTTTTACACGTTGATGATACCTATATAAAAAATACACCTAAACTAAGGTTACAATACACCATAGTCCTATGAGTCCTTGTGCCTGTTATTGTAGATAGTGATGATTTCTGTCGTGAAGTGGCTGTAGTCATACCTGACTGCACGTAGTCTGTGATAAACAGCGATTTGACATTCACACGTGCTGCAGTGAAGCTCTATATTCTCAGGACTTTCTTGCTTTGCCACCTGCGTCCAGCCATCGAGCCCTGTTATTCGTCAGCCTGGAATCCGCGGCCGATGCACATCTATACTTGTGTCCGCCCTGTTTCTGAGCTACAGCAGTTTTGCAAATAGTTTTGACATAGCTCTGGGCCTACTTACAAGAGCACCAGCTCATCCCCCATCCTGGGTCAGCATATAGACCTTTTCACAGTCCAGAAACTACTCTTTAAGAGTGGTGCTGTTTCTCTACTGGACCTGTCTGCTGCATTCGACATGATCGACCACTCTTTGCTCCTTCATAGACTACACATCCTCTACGGGATTTCTGGAGATGCACTAGCGTGGTTCAACACCTATCTCTTGGATAGGACTCAGACTGTTTGTTGATGGTCAAACATCTCGCCCTGCTCCACTTTCTTGTGGCGCCCTCAAGCCTTAGTACTCGACCCAGTTCTGTTTATTCTGTATATGAAACCACTTTCATCTTGCATCCAGTCTCACAACGTTTCTCATCGATCATATGCTGATGATACACAGCTGTATTGCTCCACTCCACCAGCTGTCTCACTCTGCTACCAGCACCTTAGAAACCTGTATTGATGAAGTCAAAGACTGGATGCGACAAACTTTAAACTCTATAATGATAAAATGGAAGCCCTCCTATGTTCGAAAAGAAGAAATCCATCTTCAGTCGTTTGTACACCAAAGTAGGTGAAACCAAAATCACCTTTGCATCCTCCATCAGGGATCTGGGATTCATTGTCACTGCAGACATGACTCTTGCTAAACAAGTTACAGCTGTTTGTCAGTCTGCCTATTATGAACTACACAAGATCAGTGCCACCCGTCACATTCTGTCTGCACGCGCTACCAACACTCCTGTTTGTGTGTTTGTTCATTCCAGACTTGATTACTGCAACTCCTTGCTTGCTGGCTGCCCTGCATACCTTCTTCACAAACTCCAGAAAGTACAGAACTCTGCTGCACATCTGGTGCTTAGAGCACCCCTCTGCTTCATTTTCTACACTGGCTTCCCATCCGTTCTGGCATCCAGTACAAACTGTCCGAGCTGTGTTTTAATTTCTTTGCTGTTACCTGCCCTGATTATTTCTCTAACTGCTCTTCCCTCATATCCCAGCTAGATAACTCCGCTCGTCGTCTGATGATTGTCTCCTTACTCTTCCTGTCGCCAAAACAACGACATGTGGCCACAGGATTTAGTGATTGTGCAGCGAAACAATGGAACTCTCTACTTTTTCATAACCACCACCTACCCACTATTGAATCCTTTAAACGTGCACTGAAAACACACCTTTTTTTGTAAACATTACTCCTAACGACCTTTCCCATAATGCTAGTCCTTTTTCACACCCTTCTTTTTGTAATATCATGTTACTCTCATCTCTTGTTCTTGTTATTTGGTTCCTCTTTGTGTTTTCTGTATTTGATTTTATTCTTCGTTTAGTATGGTTTTTATTCTTTTATAGCTCATGTTATTTGTGATCCTGTCCCTCGTATGCTGTCCATGTTTCGTTCTTGTTCTTAAGTCTAAGAGCATACTCCTTAGGAGTGTGAGTATGCACTTTACACATTTTGCATTTATTATTTTTTATTATTATTAAATGCCTACAACTCTAAAGCTAAAGTTACATTACCTTACACCACCCTTACATCTCTGGTATGAGCATCTCACTCTCCCAGACGGTCAGAAGCCTTGGTGTGACTATTGAAGCCCCAATCTCACAAGAGAACTACATATTTGGTCTACAAGTATATTAATAATTAGAATTAACAGAATTAGCTATATAAGACCTTTTTAGCAGTTTCCTCCACAAAGAAACTCACATCTGCAGGACTGCTTCAATTCCATTTGTTGGCCTTCTGAACCACCTGCTTAAAGAACCCCAAAACAACTATAGCTGTTAAATAATCATTTGACACTACCATGCGAGTTGCACTATAGCTGCCTGTCCATACTTGCATTGAGTGCAAGATTGCCACACTCTGCTACCATTTTTTTTTTTTTTTTTTAGGCCCTTTCACCCCTCCTGGGGCATAGGCCATCGACTACAGTCTTAACTGTTGTCGATGTTTCGGTAGCAAGGATTTGTTTTTACGGGGTGGGGGTGCTGGCCCCACGCCCAACCCTCCTCCTTTTTCAGCCGGGCTTGGGACCGTCCTTGGCGGATGGCGGCCAGCCCTGTAAACAGATGCCACGTGCAGAGAAAGAACAGCATGCCCGAGCCGAGAAATGAACTCAGGGCAGCCAACCTTCACTGTATTGGTGACAGGCGCTAACAGCGCTAACCGTTGCGCCACCGGGCCGCTTCTCTGCTACCATTACCCCAGTATATCTTATCAGCCCAGTTGGTCTTTCTCGCCGACCTGAGTGGGGAAAATCTAGCTGCTGCTCTTCTTTTTTTTTTTTTCTCCGCAATAGTTACTGTCTAGAATGCTTCACACAAGTTGCAGTTAAGATGCTTTCAAGCCTGGCCCTAAGCATAAAAAAAAAATTTAACTAATTGTTCCAAACTATAATAAACCTATGCCCTGTTAAAATGGCTGCAATAGAAATTAGTTAACATACCAAATCACATTTAGTAATTAGTTGATTTGAAACTTTAAAAAAAAAAGTTTGCATTTAATGGATGTGTATGCCTTCTTTTTAACCGCAGTAACTGTGGTACTGCATTATGCGACTCATGTCTATCATAATAAAAATATTACATCCTGGATACTACTATTATGTTTACAATTGATGAGTAAAATTTGTTTCATTCACTTTGCTTTAGTCTATGGTTATCCATGAAAGGTTTAAATTTCATATGCATATTTATGTAGCTTTTGTATAAAAGTATTTTCAGAATTTTGTCAACAGTTGTCCTCAGACACTTTGATAGCTGTTTTCCAATACTTTTATTTTCTTCTGATCATGCTCTTTGGGGCATTTTAGACCAGGCAAGAAAGAATGGTTTGACCTGGTGGAGAAAGAAGAGAAGCTACGCACCTAGTAGTCATACTCATTGCTTTCATCTGACCTAACAAGTACCCTCGCCTTCCTCCCCTGAGGCCAGCCCATTCTTTCCTGCTGCAAGTTCAGCCTTTAAGTCAAAGTAAATACACAAAAGAGGTCAAATGCTCCAAAGTCTCTTGACATCCCCAATTAACCAATGCTCTTTGCTCTCCGATTGGCTGTTGTCATGACAACAAAAGTTTATATCTATGGACTTCTGGATGTCGTGGTTTTGATCTCTTTCTGTGCATGGTGATGTTTGAAGGCTTGTGTCAAAAACAGCAGGGGTTAATACCTCAGATTATGGGAAATAATTTCCAATAGAAATGGAAAAAAAAACACGTCTTAAAGCCTTCAAGTTTACACACAAAGAGAACACAACATTCAGAGAATTTTTCTATTGAAAAAGCATAATTAATTTTGTTACAGAAAAGTCTCATTTTCATATGTTAGAAGTAACATTAACAAATCAACTAGAAAAATTTGTAGGAGACACCACAGCATGTAATCATAATAGGCCACACAGCTACAACTGGTCGTGAGCCTTGTCAGTGTCATTTATTTGCAACAAATAAAAATCAGTAAACCTGGGAAAATTTAGCCCTAGAAAAATAAATAACATTTCCAATCTAAGCAATGTATAATGTCACAAGTCACTGTACAGTCTGCAGCAGCACAATATATATGTAAATCAGTTTATATAATGCTCATTTTTGAGCAAATACTGCTGAAAAACTAACTTTTATAGCAAGTTAGCAGGAATTTTCAAATGTGTCTTAGGGCAATGATATCTTTTAGAGACTCTGGTATTGGGAGAAATGCAATGTCACCCATCATTGTTGAACCAAGTATCTTACGAACCTTAATGCAACAAAGTTCTCTCAGCAAGCGTGGATTGGTTGCCAGATACTGGATCTGCTCTGCCAAGCTGTTGGGTTTTGCAGCCACTGGTGCTGTGCAGTGATTCACAACTTTGCAACCTGCCTCAATCATCAACCGAAGAAGCCTTTGTTCCCCTCTGAGTGCCGCCAGTTGAAAAGGCGTTTGCCCAACAGCATTTACAGTGTCTACATCTGCATTTATGGTAATCAGAAAGCGGGCAACATCATACTTGTTATAGTAAACAGCAAGATGAAAAGGTGTGTAGCCATTTATGTTAGCAGCATTTATTTTGGCACCTCGTTGGTAGAGAAGTTTGGCGATTGTTTCATTTCCACTGCTGCATGCAATATGAAAGGCAGTTTCTTCATCACTTGTCTCCTGATCAACCTGTGCGCCTGCCTCCAGCAACAATGCTACAACATCATCATAGCCGTAACATGCAGCTGTATGTAAGGCAGTCCAATTGTCCCGGTCGGTCCTGTTAATATCGGCACCATTACGAATCAACAGACTACAAACATTTGTGTGTCCAAGGCATGTGGCTGCATGCAAAGGTGTAAAGCCATCTATCTGCGCCATATTGATTGCTGCTCCGTTTTCAATCAAGCACTCTACTACATGAGTGTGTCCGTGCGTGGCTGCCCAATGAAGCGGAGTGCGGTGGTCACTATCACGGCTATTGACATCCACACCATTCTCCAAAAGACACTTAACACACTCCAGATGACCTTTTGATGAGGCCAAGTGAATGGGTCGTCGAAGCCACATGTGATCTGTAGAATCTGGGTGGTCTGCATCACCACCATGATCCAGAAGCAAACTCAGTATTTTGTAGCGTCCCTCCATTGACGCAAGACACACGGGATTATGTCCTTGTTTAAAATCATTTAGATTCAAGGCTTTTATTGCTACAAGTTCGAAAGCTTTCTCAAAGTCGTCGTTTATGATTGCCTCTGCCAAAAGTGTAAATCCATCTGCAGTATGTGAAAACGATGAAGATGGGACTGATGTTTCAACACCTCTATTCCTACGAGAGTCATCAGCCATAGCCCTACATAAAGCGGGCTATAGATAACAAAGTGTTCAGACGATAAGTATCCAAAATAAACGGTAGCACTGCACATACGCACATGTTTTTATTTGCGTATTTGTCACAAGAATCTGGGTGTGTCATCGGCAAGACAATATATATTTCAGCTCCTAAATTTTATCATCATAAACCGACTTCGCACTTCTTCCACGGGAGCAGTCATTAAATTTTGACAGGGAAAGCTACGTGTACTTACAGTTATGTTATTTCCATTTTCTTTGTATAACTGAAACTAAAGGTGTTAAAATTCAACTTTTGGCTTCATTTTGCTTTGAATGAGCTGCGAAAGTAATCTCTTCACTGAATGCTCCCTTGGCAGGAATGTGAAAGTTGTTTCCCCTGTTGAATGAAGTACGTCTGTAGTACGTCGTTATCCGTTTAAGTGTGTATTTCTCCAATAATGGCACAAACTACGGCAGCTGAGGACACTGAAACGTTTGCGGTCATCAACAACATCCCTTCCAGCTACCATTCAGCCGATCTTAGAAAGTTTTTCTCACAGTTTGTAGAGTCAGAAGGTTTTCAGTGCTTTCACTTCCGACACCGTCCTGAACACCAGTCGGTAAGAAAATCAGATGGGGTGAGCTCAGATTCCGAACACTCGAAAGAAACCAAACCCACTGATATAACAACATACTGTTGTATAATAAAAGTAAAAGAGACAAGGTTTTTAGAACTTATCAGAACGTATCATCAAAGGCACTGGCAAGATCACAATGGTGACTCGATGCAAAACCGTTGCTTAATTTCAAGATTGAAGACATCGTCTAGTTCCATCCAACCATCTCCAAGCTTGAATCCAAGAACCGAAAGTTCAACAGCTGCATACATAACCCGGGGAGAAAGGAAAAGCATTCCATCTAACCGAGAAGTGTTTAGAGCAGAGGATTTGTTGAATCTTCCAGAACTTCGACCTCCGTCCATAATGCCAAATGGAAATGTTGGCACTCCGACTGCACATTTTTTGAGACTGATCAATGAGTGTAGACTTCCTGCTTCAATCATAAAAAAACTGCAGTTAGATTTTCCCAAATCAAAAACAAAGGGAAAATATGGGAGTGTTCCCTTTGACTATCAGACAAAGGGGAGTTCGTTTATCAACAGTGACAGCTGCTCCAGTGCATCTCAGTCTCTCTCAGGAGAATCAAGAAAAGATCATAAAGCTTCCAGTGCGACACACACTAAATTGAACATTGATTCAACAACTGAAACAAATTTTCATCTAGCAGGAGAAAAGGAAACACAAAGGGTTGAAGAACCAACTTACAAAAAACTGAGGCGAGAAAAGAAACTTGAGAGAAAGGCAACTAAAAGGCTAATGGCAGAGAACATTGAGGAGAAAATGATTGATGCTGAGAAAGGTGGATCTGACTCAGGGGATGACAATGACACATGTGAGGAATGGGAGCGACATGAAGCTATGTATGATGATGTTACTAATCAGGAAAGGAACAAGGAGCGATTATATGAAGAAGAAATGGAGATTGTCTGGGAGAAAGGAGGGAGTGGCCTTGTCTTTTACACAGATGCACAGTACTGGGAAGAAAAGGAAGGAGACTTTGATGAACAAACAGCAGATGATCTAGATGTAGACATGAGTATTTACTATGAAAAAGGTTCTGGTGACAAAGATATTAGAGATTTTGTTGACATTCGTAGAGAACAAAGACGACGTAGGGGTGCAGAAGAGACAGACAGGTTCACAATAGGTATAGGAAAATTTGAACTTTACACAAAAGGGTTTGGTAGGAAAATAATGGAAAAACAGGGCTGGAAAGATGGTTGTGGGCTTGGATCATCAGTGCAAGGTATGGCAGATGCTTTGGAGAATGAGGGACAAAATCCACGCAACAAGAAAGGGCTTGGTTACCATGGTGAGAAACTTGTGAGGTATGCTCCAAAAAGGAGGAGAGATGAAAGAAAAGTGCTGATATCCACTATGTATGACAGTCCTTCTCAGGCTGATTCGCCTGAGACACTTCTGCGTAGGAATGATTTAAATTACACTAAACTCAAAGGTAGGATCAACTGACCAGTGCTTGTAAATCATGAGAATGTGATTGATTGTAGAGCTGTACATTGTTCAAGTATTTAGCTGGTGACTATGTGTGTGTCTATATAGAACAGACAGATATGCTGATATAAGAGCAGCTGATATAAGAACTTCATAAAACTACATTTTAACAGAGTATGCTGTTTTCATGGCTGTCTGATTATTACCTATTTTCATGTGGGTTTTTTTTTTATTTTAAGCTCAGAAATTTGAGCAGTAGTCTGTTCTTATTAATCATAAACAAAAACAAGTTGTTTGCAGTTCTATAATTTCTTCATAAGGGTTCAGACTAATAACACTAACATTCCTTGTGTACATGCCATAGAAAAAGAAATAATATTTTATCTTTCAGCTTTGATGACATAATTTTGAGTTTATTGATTAATGATTTTTTTCTTGTGAAACATTCTAGTTAAAAAATCATATTTAAATATTAGTGTTTATTAAAGTTATGGAATGGAATAAGGATTTATAAAGATTTGATAATTTGTTGGAAAATTATAAAGTTGATTGAATACTTCCGAAATTTCTCCTTAGCTACATTTTCAGTGTAAGCTATGCATATAATATATACTAGGAAATGGTAAAATGTGATTAGTTTAAAATAGCAAGCACTATATACCATTGCTCCCATATGTCATTGTCAACTACCCCAGTAACCTGTTAACCAGTCTCGTTCTGTAAAATGTTTATATTTATCCAGCTCACACAAAATATGTAAAAGTGAAAACTAAGGGAACTCTTTTCAAAAAGTTTTCTTCTTTTTTGATCTGTGATTAATGGTGTTGCGAATGTGAGGGATGTACCAAGACCATATCAGTTCTTTGATATTCATATCTATGCATTATACAGTCCTGCTATTATCTTGCTAACCTAGCCTCTTGCTGTACTTTGTAGCAGACTTCTCCCAAAGTAACCACTAGTTATGGATCATCCTTGCCAAACGCTTGATTTGAAAGATGGCAAAATCACAGGTTGAGACTATGTAAGAACAGCTAGGATGTGTTTGCTTCCGTATGTTTATGCTGTATTGTAATAAGCTGAATCATTTGCATTTAATTTGAGAAATTAGTAAATATTGGTTTGTTGGTGTCAGTGCGTGTACATGCATACTTCGAGAACTTGTTAGTAAGCATACAAGAGCAAAGTTTTTTTTTTTTTTTTTTTTAAAAATTATTTACACCTTATATTACTTGTAGTACATGAATTGGGATGTGATTTAGTCTATTTGAAATTTTGTTTCAAAAAGAGTGAAATGCTGGTAACTGTTGATACTCTGCTGGTCCAGTTATTTCTGTTTTGGAATTAGAAGATGCAGTTCTTACAGATTTGCATTTTATGTTGTGAACATTATGAAGTTATCAGGCAATGACACCAGCTGGCAGCAACAATACTGGCAGTGCATACAAAAATTGGTGACACACTTTTCATAACAAGATAATGATGGTGGTGGTGATGAATGAGTCTTGTAACATGCAGGTTTCCATCATACTGTTCAAAGTATGGAGAAATGTGCACAAAAAGGACAAAATAAAAGGGTAGAATTGGGAGGTTGTCAAAGGCTGTTTTCAACCTCTTGCAGAAGACTGCTGCAGATGGCAGAGGGTTCCATACAACAGGACCTGCGTTCTGGAATACTCTGGTCTTATGGATGCATTTTGTTAGTTTCTTCTGGAGTAGGAATACAAAGGAATTCACAAGCCCAATTAATCAGCAATCATATACCTTCAGCCAATAGACTAAGGTTGGTTGGTTGTTTTACACCGTGCCAGCAACTAAGGCTATATCATGGCCGATATACTACGGAACAGTCCAGACCCAGTTACACAAGTTACTATTTATGAATGTACAGCCATGCATAGAGCATTCCAGACAACCACTCACTCAAATGCTATAACATGCTTCAGTTAGATAACAGAAAAGATGTTTAGTAGGCAGTACACTTGTGAAAAAAAGTGAAGGTTTGCATTTCCAGAAAAAGAGAAAGATTAATGCACTGTTTTCAACAGTACATTTACATTGTTGTAAATATTTGTAATAACATTTATCTTGTAAGATTAATGCACTGTTTTCAACAGTACATTTACATTGTTGTAAATATTTGTAATAATATTTATCTTGTTAGAAATAAGGCCATTGCATGTTTTAGTGCCTGGCATCTTATGTGGATTACTTTTACTAATTGTAAATCAATACCGTTAACTTCATCGTATGGATCTTGTACACAGCATGTTCAGGAAAGCCAAAATCAGAAGACCACTTTTATTCTGAATATAGTATCTGGCAAAAATATCAATAAACATGTGGTAGTTTCACTCCACTGAATTTAGACACTTGCATGTAACAAAAAAAAAAAAAAATTTATATATCAGTTTGGGTCATCGTTACAAGATTTTAAAACGGAACCAAGTTGGGTTTTTTTTTCATGATCACTTTTTCCCACAAAAGCAGGAATGGACTTAAAATTGATTTATATGATTCAACATAATTTTGTTGTTCAAATGTTCTCATACACCTTACAAAATGGATATAACTGGCTCTTAGCAATGCAATAATTTTTTTCATTCAATTGACAAGGACCAAAAAGTTTAATTAGTCATCACTCTGTGAAGGGTGTCAGCATACTGGAACTGGCTGCTGTTCTCATATTCACTCATGTCCAGTGCCACAACACAGCTTTCACGCACTACTCTTTCTGAGTCGCTCAAATAATTCTGAAGAACAGCTGTTGCTTCTTCAGTTGCTATTGAACCCAGAGCCTCTGCACACTCATGACGCACCATGGCATTCTCCTGCTTGTCTCTCAGGTTAACGGCCAACTGTTCAACACAGGCATCATTTTGAAGCTGACCCAAGACGTAGGCAATCTCATGGCGGAATAAAGCACTCTGGCACTGTAAGCCTGGAGAATAAATTAAACATAGATTACATAAAAAGCTGTTAAAATGACCGACAAATTTTTTTAAGTACAGCACCCGACAAAAGTACTAATTATACAGCATCTTCTTAATATTCACAAGAAATCTCATCTGCTAGGCTAATTGTCATTTATCAATTTAATGAGACAATTGCTTAAAAAAATTTTCTTTTTTAAATTACAAAACCAAACAGTCTGACCTTAAATGATCAAAAACTGACCTTCTGCTAGAGCTAGCACTGCTTCTCTTGTGTTCAAGTTTCTCAAAGTAAACATGGCCCGGTAACGGTGAAACAGAGACTGTGATTCATCAAGCAGTGTTTCCTTCAATACAGCTATATCCACCTGGGCTGCTGGTGGTGCAGGATCAACAGAATTGAAGGGGTTGGGCAGCAGCTGTTTTTCTTCTTCCTCTTTTCTTTGTAGCCAGCGTATTCGTTCAACTGCAATTTGACAAGTCTCTGCCACCTGAAAATGAAGAATGCAACTCACATAAACTATTTTATACCACATTACTCCAGTTGAAAATTAGGATAGGACATGACCTGCTGTTGGATAAGGTGCCTATGGAATTGATAACAAATCTTGAAACAAATGGGCTACAGTATCTCATCTATTTTTATGCATTGTTGTTTACTGACTGAATACAATGAAAATGTTTACAACAATAATTCTTCCTCTGGTCTAATCACTGGCATAGCATGACTTAAAATATATTTACCTCTATGACTGGATCAGATGAATATTTATTCAAGATGTCTATTACTTCCGTTGCGCCGATAGCTCCAAGGGCTTCCCCTGTAAGAAGTATCGTTGCTGTGATGACATTTCTCAGTAATGAATGAAAAATGTAATGCCTGATTTTTAAAAAAAAAACTGTTTAAATCAAGAATTGTGGAGCCTGCTGATGGAATATGGTTCCACAATTTGTGTCAGATGTAATTTTGACAAGTCACCAAGTTGCTAAGAGCTAGTTTATACCTAGTCATGTAAAGGCAAATTTGTCAACAAACCTGCCTCGTGACGAACCATTGGCTCTTGCGAAGTATCTTCCAGAACGGATGTAAGTACTGGAATGGCGTATCGGTCTTGCATTTGTCCCAGACAATATGCCAGTTCATGTTTTAGTAACGCAGATGGATCATCAAAGCATGATGCGATTGCATCAACAGCCTCGTGTCCTCCTAGATTTTTTAAAGTAAACAAAGCTCGAAAGCGGTCTTTTAAAGGATTATTCCTGTCTTTCAAAATGTTGCCAACGTTTTGTACATTCTCATTCGTAGCCAAAGCAGACATTTTCCAAGTGGAATGATACCTTTATTATTAGTCTTATTTCCGAGTCTAAACACAATCACTGTGGGTTACCGCTGCGGAAGTTACCATCGGATATACATATTAGATTGTGCAAAAGTGCACATACTACTGTTAGCATCTGTTGATGCTGATTGTTAATAAAAAATATTAAAGTAATCTACACTTATCTAACTATACAAAATAGAAATGTAAATCTGTTTCTAGAACACATAATAAGTGGCCCCCCACAATACTTATTTTGCCCTTTTTGACTAAAGAGCGCTTCCGCCCCTTAGGAGCATTTGATATCAATATATCATATGTGATTGTCTTTCAATTATTTAATTATTTCGACAGTTAAATTGATTACATATTTTCCGCATGCATCAAGATGGTCTGAATTTATAAGCAGTGAGTTCTGGATTTTACAAAAGCTATATTTTAGAGACAGAGAGGTAGCCCTCTGCTGATTTAGATGAGGGAAGTCGTACCGTAAAAATTAAAAAAATTATTCAATAATCGGAGTGAAACCCAGTATCTATAAATAATGTCATTTGCAAAATCAGTGCAGCAAGATGCACTTAGCGCATTATGTGAAACTGTAAAGTCAAGTTTCGGAATCGTTGACAGCATAAAATGTGTTATAGACCCTGAGGGAGATGAAGTATTCATCAAAGATGTGGCAAAGCTGCTAGGATGCCTGCACATAGAGCATCCTGTGGGACAGTTTGTAGTACAGAGATGCCAGTCTTACGCAGATAATCATGGCTGTGGCGTTAAATCCTTCATTATATTCATGGGCCAACTCTACACTCAAGTTAAACTTCTGCTGCAGCATGGCATACAGCTTGAAGACATTGAAACGCTGATGCATAGAACCATTGATGAGTGTATTTTGCACCTTGAACAGATTTCTTTCCCTGTTTTGTGCCAGACAGCACAACAGAATAAATCTGCAGTAGACAAGATTGTTAACTCATCAGGTCTTGAATTGTCTCGAATTAATGAAGATGGATTTCAACTTGGTAAGAACTACTTGCCCCAAAATTCATCCCTACTACCTGACAAAGTTTCTCAGGAAAACCATGCCATTTCTGAATTATCGCACCATGAAGGAAAATATAATGCCAGTAGACAACTTGTATATTCTGAAGATTGTTCAAATTTACCTCCACCCTTTCAGCTTCCTAAAGATGCTGAATTTCTAAGCCATGGATGCAGTGAGGCTATGATTTTGGCTAGCAAAATAATGCAAAATCAGTTCGAGGATTGTAAGATTTCAAAGTTTGATTTAAAACTTGTTCATACTGTCAGCATAGCAGCCAAAACAGGATCATTTGTGGTCTCTGGTATTGTACTTGAGACCACTCTTGAGCAGCTTGAAATAATTTCATCTAAATTAGATTTACCCACAACAGCTTTATTAATCAATGGAGACCTCACCGAAAACTTTAGACACAAAGGCTACAAAAAGCCCTTTCAAAATATCAGTGAAACTCTTGATTTAACTAGTTTTTCTTCCACAAAATCCAGCTGGCCTATGTTGGTCTTAAGTATATTGAAAACACATGGTGTAAATGTTCTACTGATTAAAGGAACTGTGGACTTGTCTCTGAAAGAACTGTGTGTAGGCAGTGGTATTGTGGTCATCACGAGCGTTCCGTATTACGCCCTTTATATTCTTCAGCATTTTCATCGAGCTGAGCTGGTAACATACATCTCAGATACCTGTGAGAAGAACTTATGTAAAGGACTTATTCTGAAATCTCTGCACACTGACTGGATGGATAGCCAGCTTTCTGTAAAAAAATATTTCACAGTATCTTGTCTATCTGGGGTCCAGACGGTTGTGTTCTCTCATCCTAGTCAAGCATCAAGGGAGATATTTGAACAAGAGTTTTGGCTTTGTGCTCACAGGCTTGCACAAGCTTCAGAAGACGGAATCGTGCTTCCTGGTGAAGGGATGACAGAACATTGGTGTGCAAACTATCTGCTGTCAGCTGAAATGGTCAAACATCAGGAAACAGAACACTTATCAGAAAAATCATCCTTATATAACCAAGTAGTGAGAGAGGCTCTTTCGCAGGCTTTTGAAGCATGTGTATCAATTGTTCAGCACAACAAATTAAAGGCAGGGGATTTTTCTGATCCAAGAAGAGACAGTAGGCTTACATGTTGCAACTATCCAACAGATGACTGCATAAAATGTAATGATGCAATGGAGGAAAAACAAAATTTGTTGATGGAAGTGGAAAAACTTCCATCACAGAGGATGATGAATGGCAGACACTCCTCCTTTATCAGTGATAGTGGAGACATAGAACAAGGACAAGAGCAGAATTTCCATGAAACACAACAAGGCATTAAGGATATCATCTGGTTGTCATGGGATGGCAAACAGTTTCCACTGTGCCAGTTAGACACATACAGCTCCAAAGTCCATGGATGGCGCCAGGCTGTGAGTGCAGTTTTTATGGTACTGAAAATGGATTCCATGATCATCACAGGAGTGGATGCACAGACCTGCTCCCCAGACTCTGTGTTATTCTGAAGTGCACATGAAGGACTGTGCAGCGCTGATCTAATGACTGAGCTGTAGGTGTATGGTTGTATACTGCTGAATAGCATATTAATCATGCATATTTATGAATATGTGTGAATAACTAGTATTAGAGAAGTGATAGTGTGAAACATGCATCATGTTTTAAGTTCTTCAAAGCTAGCACTCAAAAATTCAATTTTCCTGTCAGATAAATAAAAAGATGAAATTACTGGAATGCATTTTTCATCTTCTAGTTTGTTTTTCAGAGAATATGCCCGTAAAATGTGATGATGGGGCAGCAAATTATTTAAATTATCAGGTTATTCACCAGAGTCATTTGCTGAAGTCATGGTTCCTATCCACCAAAAAAAAAAGATGTTAAGTATGCGCCTGAGGCATCTGTTTTGGAAGACGTCAAGCTTGTTACTGATGGTTTTGGTCATCTTCCAAGATTCTGATCCACTGATCACATTTGACTTGAAGATTCTCAGCTTGATCTCTGGCTGATGTTTTTGTGGAGTGACTTGGCTTTCGCCAGTCGGGCTCGAATCTCCACCTATCCCCAGTGTTTGACATTTTGGACCCCTGCTCCTGCTGTCACTTGAAGAGAAGAGAAGTCTTCATGCCAGATGGCCAGGATAGTACTGACGTTGAAGGGGTCTGTAAGCTCCAGTGCAATGACCTGAACAAGTTTTGCGGATCTTCCATAAGGAATGGTCAAAGCAGGTCGATGAATTGATGTACAGCGGTGTGTTCCACCAGAATCTGTCGCAGAATGAAGAAGCAGGATGCGAAATCCTGCTTGCTGTTCGGAACGTCATACTGTGCCCCTGTGCTTTGCCTGGTCAAAGGCAGATGTCAACCCCCATTCAACCCAGCTGTTGGGAATACATGCCTGACTACACAGAGAGTTGAGGGAAGATAAGATTGCAAGGAGAGGATATGGGCACCACCCTTGCATAAAGCTGATCCAGAGAAAAGTGAGGTCTCCTTCACTTCTCAATAACTGAAAAAGAAGGGGGATTAGGGGAACTTTATTTTTACTTTTTTTTTCCTTGTCTGCATGATCAATTTTTTTATAAGCCTAAAATTTTTACAAATAATTAGTCTTAGGTAAAATTAATAAACCTGTACAGCTACTTGAATATAATTTATGAATATGAGTGATTGCACACACAAGAATGAACTGTACATTATTTGTCACTACTAACTATTCAGTGAGTACCATTAATATTGTTTGTCTGTTTCAGGCTAAAAGACTATGCAATGGTCAGCATATATCCATTCTCATCTTCCTGCATTGCTCTGAGGTCACCTTTTTTGCCATATGGTAGAGGATCAGAGGTAGCCACATCATGGCTGATGAGTTTCTGGTTCTGTCTGTAACCTTTCTCACTTTAAATATGTGGTGTTTGGTTGTCTGATCATTGCAATTCAAGCATAGGGACTGATCAAGATAGTGGAAGTCCGTTTAGGTAAGAACAAAGAGACTTGACTGGTGATAATTGAGCACCAAAGCAGCTGGGTTGGGAAAAGAAATGCAGCAACACCTCCCCTCAAAAAGGAGAGTTGATGGTATTGGTAACAATGAGAACAGAACACAACAGATTTCTTTTAAATTATTGGTCTGCCTTGTATAGGTCCCTGCTTCACCTAATGATTTTGGTATATTCATTCAAAGAGCTTCTTTCAACTTTTATCTACCTAATTATCTACAGGAATTTTTGGTTTTGTTTTTGTTTTTTGCTGCATCTGTCAGAATATCTGTCATCCACTGTTATAATTTTTATGTTTAAGTTAAGAAAACGAAGATAAGAGTAATACAGTATTAAGAGTGAAATTTGAAGATTTTTTGAAGAAACAGATTTCAGTTGGATTTTTTTTCCTTAAGTTAAGATGTAGTCATGCTTTGTTGGTGTTGCTTGAAAATTGGAACTGGGAATATCAAATAAAAGTAAACAAAATTTGTTTCCTATGTTTTTTGTGTGTGTTTTTTTTTTTGGTGTGTTAACAGATTTCTTGTATTTTTCATGAAAAAAAGAGACTCCAGTTTTAAAATAGCTGACATATTCAAAGTTAATAGAAATAGAGGGCTCCTTATATATTGTGTATTATATATATATAGATGAATATGTGTATGTGTATATATATTTGGACAGGAGTGTGTTGGATCAGGCCAATATAGCAACAGCATTATTTATTTATGTTTTTTAATTTGCCTAGAGAGATTGAAACTAACAGTTAACTACCAAACATATTCATCAGTGGAGCATTAGTCTTCTACTTTCAGATTTATCAGATTTATGTTTGTATGTTTCAGTGCACAGACCATGAAACACTAATTTATTTCTGCATCAGCTATGCCTTTTTCTCCATTGTCTTCATTTCATTTGCCTTCATTGTTGGTTTTATGAGAAGCTCTGTCTCACCAGCATTGGAAGATCGTTCCCTGGAATCTTGGCATCTCCTGGCAACTGTTCTGCTTTTCTTCTACTTTGACATTGTTGATTTTCTTGTCAATTGCATACACATGAACAGGGAAATTAGACTGATTCTGTGATCCTGGCACACTCGAGAGATGGATCCTTTGATAAATGATACCAGTGGAAAATGCTTCCTTTGAGGACTGCATGTGAGATAGGACTTGAGAACTAAAGTGTGACATTAAATGTAGTAGTCTGCCTAGTAACTTGTGAGAGTGAATACAGTTGTTATGAAGCTTTTCTTGTCTTTCCTGCAAAAATAGAAATAAACTGCATTCTTTTAGAACTCAAAACTGTCTCTGTGAGCAGTAGGAATATGATGACAAATAAAAGATACCTTGATGTTTGAAAAAAAGTTGCTTAGAATGTACAGAAAAATACCAGTGAACAAATTCTAAAGCACACTGAAAATAAAAGAGGAGACACCTCTACTTATTCTGTAATCTAGCACAAGAGACATAGCAGTAATTGCAGATTTTTTAAAAAATCCAAACAAAATCACCTACTGACAATGACTTCAGGAAATAATCCCCAGAATCTCAGGCTTTCAACACGAGGCTCAGATTCTGGGGTGGTGGAGATTTCCAGCTTGTCGGGGTCAGAAACTTCAATCCATGAAGGTACAGCTCCATGCACTCCGCTGAGTCCAAGTTCTGCCTTTGTGCAAACCACAATTTCTGATGTGACAAACAGTTTCCTAGATGCTGTTGTCTTTTGTCACTGGGACAACATTTTGGGTCCTCGCCTAGAGCAGGTGTGGCACATCAGTGACCGTCCACAGCCTCATCGCAACATATTACGATTCATCACAACGCAAGTTCTCAGCGGTGAGATATGCCGTGAACTTCATACTGGTCAAGTGGACTTCAAATTCTCTGACGTACCTGACAAGGGCATCGTTGTTCCATCGTTTGTGTTTTCAGCCGAATAGAGGAGGTGATCTTGGACTACATGCCATTGCACTAGTCATTCCAAATTCAGAGCTCACAATCTTCCTTCAGACTAACAACATCCTACAAGCATGGTTCACAAGGATGATTGCAAAGCTGAGAGTGCTTCTAAACAAAGTAAGTTTATCTCCTTTAGATTTAGATTGCTAAATCAATGTGGGGTCAAGTATTTAAACATTAATCCTAACAACCTTTTCCATAATGCTAGTCCTTTTTCACACCCTTCCTTTTGCAATATCATGTTAAGCTCAGCTCTTGTTCTTATTATTTGGTTCCTCTTTGTGTTTTCTGTATTTGATTTTACTCTTCATTTAGTATGGTTGTTGATTCTTTTATAGCTCATGTGTTTTTTGTTTTCCTGTCCCTCATATGCTGTCCATGTTTCGTTGTTGTTTTTAAGCGCTAAGAGCATGCTCCTTAGGAGTGTGAGAATGCGATTTGCAAATTTTGCATCTATTATTATTATTATTTATTAGGATTTAAGTTGATTATGAAAATCTCATGGCTGCACAGTCATGAAGTGTTTGTTAGATTTCAAAGAATTTTTTTTGACTTCTTGACCAGTTTCACTTTTTTCTGGCCAAAATAGATAATTTTGCTGATTGAGTAATAACTTTATTGTGTCGCCAGAATAAGCAGAGTCTTAGAGTTTAAAACAGATTTGAAAGAGGTCATTTGAATTAAGGATGGCAATGTATGATGGAACATGATCCCATACTGTTTTTTCATCTTTACAAGAGAAGGTTTGGAGATAAAGACATGCAACTTTTCACCTCCTGGCTTCAGAAATGCCTTCAGATGCTGTCGTCCTTACAAGAGGCTGGGTTACCTCACACCATACACGTAAGAAATTGTTACAGTGGTTGTGCTTCAGACAAATATGTGTTCTGTCATTTATTGTGTATTATAATTTGTAAATTTGATTTATGTGAGTGTGATACACCCAGACATAGAAGGATATTTGAATCCTAGTGTGCTACATGGGATATTGCTATATAGTACCAAGTGCAAAAGAGGAAAGCATGCCAGCTTACTGGTTTGCTTCTTCAAAAGGCAACCTTCACTGTCTGCCATGTTTGTCTTGAATTTGCAGTCTCTAATCTTTCTCTTAGATAAACTATTTCTTTCTCAAATCTCATCAAAACTTCAGAGACTGCCCAGTGTTCTGTTTACATAGCTAAACCCCAACATACCTGATTTGGCTCTTCAGCCACCTGGCTTCTCACTTCATCATGCTGATCGTTTGCCCAAACTCTTTTGCAAGAATGAGAAAATATATCTTTTTTTATAAATAATAGATGGTGCATGGTGTTCTATTCATGCCCTACTCCATACTCTAGTAAACTATAACTCTGCTGCAGACCATTTTACTTGCCAAGCGAATTTAGCTTCCTTATGCCACAGGGAGAGAAATTTCTTTCTTGTCTAGTAGTCTCAAAATAGTTGGAAAGGAAGTTGTGAGAAGTTTCTTAGACTAAAGAAATTTGTAAAATAGGTACTATTCATACTTAATCTAGTCTTTATTTACACATTTTGTCGTAAGCAAGTGCAACAAAGAGTGTTTGCTGGACAAAAGGAATGTGTATGTATTAGGAAATATGCTAGTCTCTTCATAAACTTGATCTAATGATTCTTCAAAACAAATTTGTGGCAACATAAATCTAGTTTTCCAGAAAGAAAAGCAATGTTCTAATGTTAAACAGGATAAAATATTAAAATGTGCATGAAAATAAAAACCCTGGAACAGCAACAGTAGTGTGGCTGATATAACAAGGGTCTTAGATGAATTTCAGATTTTGAGTGCCTATCTCTGTGCAGTTATGTTAACCACAATATTATATATCATGTTATGTAATATCAACATTAGAATATCTTGTGTGATTGGATGTGTGCAGTTAACATATACAGCATTATGCCCATCTTGCAACTTGGAACAGGATTTTCTGCAGCAAGCAATTGCATCTCATCTTATGACATTTGGACGAAGTATAGTTGTGGGCCATTTGGCTGACCGAGTCAATCTGGTCAGTGATTCTTATCCTTGTCTCAAGTTTTTGTTCATTTTTTTTTTCCGCGTTTTTACTATGATTTATTGCCTTAGTTCTCTGTAGAGGTTTTCTTTGTCTGTTTTTTATGCATTGGTAGTTAATGTAAAAGTAGCATATTTAGATTCATTATGAAATCCCGTGCTGATTACTAAATGTGAATTATGGGAAATTCAAACAAATTATGAGAAGGCTTAAATAAACAGGGTTAAATAATAATGAAAGCTATGAAATGGTAATTGTTTTTATATAAACTTTTCTCAGACTTTAGAGTATTTTTTTAGGATATGGTTACTGATCTGCATCATGTTTGAATTACATGTAGTTCATTCTGGTGCAGGTGGTCCACACTCTCTCCCTGTTCAGCTGGGAATGGGAGCGAGCCTGCTCTCGTCAAGTCTTAGATGGCAAGCAGTGGCCATATGCTCATGATCTTTGCATACAAGGCCTACTGAAGGTCTAAAAAGCTACAATTCACACTTATTTTCAAAGAGCATTTCTTAAACTATATAAAATGTTTAAGCGAGCATGAAGTTTTTGAAAAAAAAATTATGCTGAAAAGGCATAAATGAAAAGATTAGTAATATGTAGTTGGGAAGTTTGAAAAACCAAAGGATTAGTTAAAAAATATTCTCAAATAATAATGAAAAAAAAACCGTACAAGGTTCTTGAATAATATATGTGAAAGAGGCTTAAAATTGTGCTTGTCTTTCTCATTGCTCATAGTGTACATCCTATATCAGAACAGTTAGATGATTACTTCCCTTCATCATCCTGCTCTGCTGACTTTTTCTTCAAGTATTGTCAGCTTTAAACGAGAAGAGCACATGGAGTTTGAAACATTGTTAAAGGGAAATGATTTCAAAATCTCAGATGGAGAAATTGAGTTCCTTTTAATTTTTTTTTGGAGGTGGTTGTGCTACACACATTTGGTGCGCACTAAAACTGTACTGATAATATGTACATATGGTATGCTGCACATCTGAAAATAATTACCACTTACCAATTTAATGCTTGTGGGTGCAAATGCTGTGATATATTAATTTTTTTCAATGGTGTTATAAAACCCTAGAATTTGCATCTTTCAGAACAAAGAAGGTTCATATGATTTACCAGTACAAGACTTCATGTACAGCAAGTTCCCATCCACCATCATTGACGTTCAAAAGAGAAATGTACAGCAGACAAGTTCCCTTGTTGAACATCCACGTCAAAGCTATATGGTGGCTGTTGAGGAACTAAGCCAGCTGTACCACGACAAAGCTGAAGCATGCAGGCAAGTCTTTGTGCTTGTTGCCTCTGCCTCTTTATGCATCTTTTTATGAAATTTGTATTTGGTCGATAATGAATTCTTTATTTACTTGTAATAATATTACTAGAGGTTCTGAATTTACATGTACATAAACAATTGCATTGGTGCAGATTGTTCAAAATAATTTTTGTTGTTATTCAGTATCGCAGCTGTGTACCAGTCTGCAGACATCCCTGAGACATTGATCAAAACTTTATTAGATGAGGTCAGTATAGCAAGCATTATTATGGTTGTGCAAATATGAATTCTTCATCACCTTGCATCAGAAATGGCAAGGTAGATGTTGATGTTTAAAGATTAACAGTGTTACTACCTCACTGTCTTCTTGTTCCTTTTTGGACCCATTGAATTTTAATATTGAACTGCCATAACAGTTTTGGGGAAAATTCTTTCTGTTGAGATGCATATCTTTACATGTTATAAAATAAAGAATCATATGTTCATTCTTTTTCTGGTTTCATGACAATATTTGCAGAAGATGAAGTGTTTATTCTTTGTTACAGCTTCATAAATTACCGGTCCAGAGTGGAATCCGTGAGGCCTTTATTGCTCACTTCATGCACCTCTTGCAACGCCGTGCTTTAACAATGATCAAATATGTTGAAGTAGAAACGTGAGTTAAAGATCTATTCCTAATTTTTTGAATAATTTCAAGATAAATGAAATAGTTTGGATGACACAATTTTTGCAGCTCTTTGGTTACATACATTTGATTATTTTCCAGGCAAAAGGGAAGACAGCCTTTGAAAGGGGGCCTGAAGAAGCTGTGCCAAGATCTCAACCTGTCAACAGATGGTGACTTTCGCATCATTCTTGCTACTGCTGAAAAACTGAAGCCAGGGCTTTGTGATATTTTGTATAGGGAAAAGCGCCATGTAGCTGATTACCTGACAAACAGTGGAGAAATCTTTTAAGGACGGGCATATTAGGTAGTGTTAACAACTGGACAGCAGTGCCTTCAGCAGGGTTTTCTCTGTGATCTGATCTACTGTCAGTCTTTGCCTTGTCATCAAGCTGTGATGCATAGACATTGATGTAATAAAACTTTTTTTGTGCGCCACACTTTCGCTTTCAAATATAAGCACAAATATGAATGTATAAAATTAAGCACATTTTGTTGTTAATCAAAACATCTGAATGTTGCAAATTGTGCATTTGTGATTATGTCTTTCCATAATCATCATTTTTTAAATGAGGATAATGTTGTGAACAACAGGAGGAATGGGCAATTTGTGTTTTACACCGAGCCAGTAGCTAAGGTTATATCATGACAAAGCAGCAAGCCCTGTAAACATGTATCACTCATAGATTAAGAACAGCATACCCGAGACGTGTTCAAGAGGGAATTAGTGATATTGTTTTAGTTATATAGTTTTTCGTCAGCCTATCTTCATATTTTTCTTATTTTTGTTTTGTTCTTGTCATTCATCTTGCATTTTTGTTTTGCATGTAAAGTTCCATTCATGCTTTGTTATTTATCTTTCTGCCTTGAGGATGGAATTGTCTCGTGAATATTAACTTCCTCCTCCAGATTTGATGCAAATAATGGATTTTGTGAAGAATGTATTTTTTTTTCTTTGACGATACTACATGTATTTGGCATGTCTTGGGACATCAGCTTTCTTTTTGTTTTGGAGCTGTACTTTAACCAGTCCAGGCAGAATCTAACATTCCATAAATAAATGTGTGCAGCCTATGCTCAACAGTTACTGTAATTTAGAAACAGGGCTGAGAATGTTGTAGTGTTAATTGAAGACGAAAAAAGAAAGATTGGAATCATTGTACACATTGTCTTCAGTTTTGCTAATTAAACGATCATTCTACTGTGTTCTGCAAGAATTCATCATGTCTTGTTAATCACAGCTGCTGGGAGATGAGGCCTAATAAAAACAAAATAGTGTTTCACAATTTTTTTTCCACATGGAAGGGAGAAAAAAATGGGTATAGAACTGTTAAGTAACCTTTATTTAGATAATTGAAATAAATTTAAACTTCTGATTCAGCTCATTGTGATGTAATTGTAAAACTATAAAAATTACATAATTTTTAGTTGAACTTTTATTTTAAACAAAGTTTAAGAGTAACTTCTCGGGATTCAATAAAGCAGGATAATTGGAGGGTGAGCATTCTCTGTACGAGAAAGAAATTCCAACAAAAATAACCGATTTATTTCTCTTTTTTGTAATTCAGCAGCATATTATTTCTAATGATGAGATCGAGACAAATTCTACTGACACATACAGGATGTTATAAAACATGTAAAAAGGTGTATTACCAGTATCTGTTATCAAACACTGATAAATAGATTATAAAGGAAGAATGCTTCAGCACTGATAAGACTCAAGTATCCAAATTACTTCTTTGTACTTTTTGTTTCTTAAGAACTGCTTGGAAAGTGAGTCATTAACTAAATAATTTTGAAGTACAATTGTATCTTGAACTGCATTCCTATAAATTCTGTTAATGTTCATCTTCATATGAGTAGTACATTTGCTGCATTCTTTGAGAATACACTAAAAATGGGGGAAAAGTAATTCTTGCAAAAAGCTCAACTATAAACTCTATCATTATTTGTTTGTTTGTTACATTTAACATGTTTTACAAGACCTATTTTTTCAACATGGTATGTTTATGAAAATGTTTAAACTGAAGGAAAATTATCAGAAGTAGGTTACAGGCAGTGCTCTTAAAATGTTCTTTGTCACGATGCTTATCCTGTGTCTAACAGTAAAGCAATGTTCCTAGAAAAGGCAGGATTTAAGTGTATTACATATTGCTTTAAAACCATAAGTGGGATTACAGATGCTTTTTGGCATAACAAGGCATATATTGTTATGATAAATTCATAACATTACAAATAAAATAAAATTTAAATCATGCAAGGCATACAAAAATGCATGTATATGAACAATTTGGAATATATGTTTTATGAACATGCATGCCATCTTATACACACCAACTCATTTCCACAGTTACGCTTTTTTTTCTAATAATGATCCACAATTTTCTTACTCTATTGGCAGCATACACAAAATTATCTCTGTGTATTATGGCTAACAGAAGCCAGTTCCTATCAATCTTGGAATAGGCACCTTGATGTGACACACAAACTGTAACAGATATGTGTGCAGAAATGCACATAAGTATTAAAATCATGATTTCATTGTTAAAATTCAACAAATGAGAAAATCAGAGTAATTACTAAGTATTCTGAATAGTACTAAAAATGGACTAGACAGAATGCTGCACAGATTGAGCCAACAGAAATATCGCTTTCCTGCTCGTCAGTTAGTATGCAGCACGAAGTTTGGTGTGGGAACAGCTAAAAGAGGTATGCCACGCTTTGGAGAGTATGGAGTTTTTCTTTTAACCATGGTAATACACTGAGGTATTGGACACACCGAGAGACACAAAGTGCAGCCTGCAACAAATGAAGTGAAGATTCACAAATGCCCTTAAAATATCATGCAGATGTAGCATTCAGATACAGTTTGCTCATTCCTCTTCCCCAACCCTACCTCTCCTTTAAATTAAAGATGCTTCATTTAATCCCAATTAACTTTTTTTTCATTTAATATATATTATCAAAAAAAACACCCCAGGCTTTCTCAGCAGATAAGCAAGATACTGAGATGTAAAGAGTGACAAATGATCATGGAGATGTCAGTGTTCTGAAATGCACAAAAAACTTGTGCTTGTTTAACAATAGATGAAAACATTGCACACACTGGCTGCAGTTAAGGACTATAGTTGGTATACAATTTGTCACTGCCCAGTGATTTAATAGCAGCTAGTATTGTGTTGTAAAATCCCAAATTTACTGAGTTAATAAAAAATGATCACACAAACTTTTTTTAACAGCTCTCCAACCATACATATACTTTTGTGTTGCCAAGGGACTAACACCTGGTCAGAGCTGACTACCAGATAAGTTTGTTTTTTCAGTATAGTTGTCAATCTTGTCAATGTGTAAACAGCGCCTCATACAAAAATTCTGAATTTATGTCACTATAATTTTTCTTCTGAAAAACTTCTATGAGTGATGCTCACTAGAAAATGGTTGTGTAACTTGCATTCATTTAAGCATGCCTGGCAGATTAAACACAGACAATAGCATCCCCGATGTTAACCTCAGATACCACAATTAATAACCATATCTTATAAATTCCATATGCATCATACCTGTACACTCATCTGTCACATGTGGGAGGTGTGTTTCAGGATCAAATGTAATGGCCTGGTAGCCTGAATCATTGCAGGTCATGTAACACTTCCCACAGTTGATGCACATATCCTATCATAGAAAATGTCTGTGGGCATTATGTATGCACACACACACATACAACATTTTTGTTTCATAAAAGCTGCAGTGTCAGTTCTTTGTCTAGCCTCATGCATCAAAGCAGATGATTGAAACCTTACAAACATTTTTAGAAATGCTTATTTTGATATTGGCCACATCATGGGCATTTGCAGCTAACACAGCCTTAACCGAAGTACATGCTTAAACATTAGCATAAAGTATATTATTAATACAAATTCTATTCCCATGATAATTTAAAATCCACTAAAGAAGTTCTGTAACTTGTGTAACAGTAAATGCTCAAGGATGTCACCTATTGAAAATGTAATTAGTTCATCATATGCTAAAATCTATTCACCTCCTCAATCAGCGCAACCACTTGCTGAGAGTTGTCCAGCTTTCCATATGAAGTGATCATTGGTAATGCTCTGCCAATTACATCCTGTAGCCAAACAAGAGTTTTCTATAAAGTAGTGAAATGTTAGTTGGTTCTGTGTGTGTGTGTGTTGGGTGTGTGTGCATATGTGTGTGCATGTTGGGTCTTAAGGGTAAAAATCAACATAATGTTCTATTATACTCAGACAACTTGGAAAGTAAAGCCCTCCTCCCTTCTCTCCCAATCTTCACCAAAGCACAATCATAAATTTAAGTTTGGGCAGCTCTGAGATGAAATTTCTGTTTTAGACATCACTATTCATTTGAAAGCCAAAATTCTGAGTGTTTTTTTTTTAAATTTAAGACCAGCATCTTTTCCCTTGCCTTCTCCTTTAAACAATAAAGAAATACTTGCCTTTATTCTAGGTACTTTCCTTGTGACTGCCCTTGCTGGTCGATTGTTCTCTACAGGCCCGTCCAGCAAGTCTGTCTTTTCTTTCACATCTGCAATAATCTCTTCTCTCCTCTTCAAGTATGGTCCAAAGGATGGCAGGTGCTGAATACACAATTAGACCAAAATAAATGTGACTCTTTTACACAATGTATAGAGGTTTTCAAAAACAATAAGCAGGAAAACCCTACATGTTTTATGGCAACACAAAGGTGTGTGAAATTTCCACTTCAAAAAAAAAGAAATCCATCTTGACATCAATAAATTTCAAATTTATGTATGGAAATAAGGACTGAACAGTCAATCAAGAATGACGGTCTTCAGAAAAGATCAACAGGTGGCAAATGAGGAAAATCATCTGTTAAACACACAGATCTGGATCACACCTGGCCAATGATGTCAGCCACCCTAAGAACAGGTTTGCCTCCTTGATGCACAGGTACAGGTGGACTCTGTCCCTCCCAGTTTTCCATCCCTTCCAGACTTTGCAGGTATAGGAGAGTCTTAAGGCCAGTAATATAGTCTTGAATGATTGTGAAATCCTGGTTCTGGATGGCACTGCAAACCTTTAACAAAAGTTCTTTGAAAAATAAGCAAAACAAAACTGCTCAGACATTAAATAATTCTGCAAACAATATCAAATTAACCTTTAGATGAATCATATTTTTGTTTCAGGTCTAGAAGATATCCAAAAGACAGAATCAAGCACTATCTTCGCAAATCTAACCTGCAGAACAGAAGCCCCTGCATAGAAATACTGCATCCCCACATCAGCAGAGTCGATTCCTCCTGTAGCAAGGATAGGGAAGCCTGGAAGAGCATTGCCAATGGCGGATACATCACGAAGAGCAATTGGGCGGATAGCATTACCTGACACTCCACCATAAGTGGTGCGTTTTTCTCGTCCAACACAAGGCCAAGCTGACCCATCTGTTCTTATTCCCATCAGGCCCGAGACTGTGTTGGTGGCTGTCACACCATCTGCATTACCTTGAGAAACAGAAACAAAATTTATGCTGCCATTCTGATATGTTTTCTTTAAATTTCAGGAGGAAGCAAGTGAGGGCTTGAGATAAAACTTTAAACACCTACCTTCTTTTGCAGCCCTTGCAATTTCAACAATATCAGTAACATTTGGAGTCAATTTAGCAAAGAATGGAATTTTTACTGCTTTTCGCACCCACTGACAAATGTTGGACACTAGTTCTGGATTCTGCAAAAAAGAAACTGATTTGAAAATGCATCTTACCAAGCTATTCCTCTGCAAAAATAACTGTTAAAATTAAACTGAAAATGGAGAATTGTTCTTAGCATTAAGATATAATAATAATAAATGGATACTTTTATTTGAGTGACTTAATAATATAAGAGATGTTATATATAAATAATGCACAATTTTGTTAGTGACACCGAATAAATAAGAGGAAAAGAAATAAATTTAATACTCACCTGTCCACATGCCAGTCCCATTCCACGCTCCCCCATTCCATGTGGACAAGATAAATTCAGTTCAAGTGCATGTGCACCAGCACGCTGTTAAAATAGAGAAATTCACACATTTTTAAAAGGTCCTGTCATAATCAAAGGCTACACAGCCCAACTTTCTAGTGCATCATCATCATCATCAAGGGTTGAATAAATATGTTGCAGCTTTTAATTTAGTCAGCCTGGAGAGCATTTGCTATGGCATGTGCTTTGAATGACTAACAGCCAGGGTACACAGCCATCCTGAACACTTAAACTCTTTTCATCTCAATAAAAAGAATATAACAACAACACACAACACACAAGCACATGTACACATGCACACTCGGTGGAGGAAACTGGAGAAAATCACCAACAGGCAGGCCTGTAGACAGGTGTCACATTCAGAGAGGTATGTGGGAGCCAAGATATGAAATCATGATATCTGATTCTCACTGTCATGGTGATAGACGCTTTAGCCCCTGTACAGTGCCACTAACACTCAAAATTCAACATTACTAAACTGTAAAGCACCTCACCTCAGCCATCTGAGCTAGCTCTGTCCAGTCATCTTTATTGTAACCACACATGATGCTGGCTATCAATGGCTGAAACAAAGACCAAGTAACAATTTGACTGCTGCTGGGGAGCATCATAATACCTATAGTATTATTGTACTCATTCTCATGTCATACTACATAGTATATATATACACACACACACACCCCATCATGTATTCGATAGAAAACTGAACTCATAGAATTCACCTGGTTTGGGAAGTCAGTAGTTAATTCCTTGATTGACTTGCACCAGTAAGCTGCTGTTTTCTCACTGATGAGCTCAATGTTAAGAAATGACCCTTGTCCAGGGCCATACACATGTCCGCTTGTTGTGCCACGCACAATACGAGGTGAGACATTGGTGACAATGTCCTATAACAAGTTGAGGGCGAAAGGTCAGAAGGCATTGCATTGAAACAGAGAACAATTAAATACTTTGAATATTCCTAAAAACTACCTGAAACTAAGCTGTATGACCATTAACAATTGATTGATCGATTACTTGATTATGACTGAATTAATGGTGCATTTTCCACTTAAGGAGGTGAGCTTAATGTGCTGTGAATGTAAGACTACTAATGAACCTACAGTCAACAAAGATATGGAACACAAGAGTCAGCAAACAGATGACATTATGAGAAACATAAGCAAAGTATATGGATGAAGATTAGGAACTAAAGAGTGAGGGGAAGTGTTCACCTTATGAATATTTCACATCATGAAAAATGTCTTAAAGAGGTGGATTTAAAGACTGGACTTGAAAGTTTTGAATGTTGACACAGTCCAGACAAACAGGCACAGAATTTCAAACGTAGGGGCCAGAGAAAAAGATCGAGTGTCAACTACATTTATCTCATCTGATATGTGGCACACAGAGGAAAGCAACATAATCAGACCCAAGAGACTGACTCAGGGGGTAAGGCATCAGTACTTCAAACAGATATGCTGAGGCAAGGCCATGAAGACAAGCTTGGACTGGCAGCCACTGAAGCGCTTGGAGGAGGTCTGCGTTTCTACCTATGAAAGATGCTGCACTCCTTCAATGATTATTTAAAGAGAATGACAATGTCATGGCTAGGGAAATGAGGGAATTGCATGTCAAAAAATGAAGAATAAAATTGAGGTGTTAGATTGTGCATCTTTATCTCATCGCTGGTAGGTTTGAACCGGATTGGAAGATAGTGAGTGATTTTAAGGTCATCAAATCGCCCTTTAGCTTACCTTGTCCAGAGAGAATGTTTTGGTCAATGCAAATCCCCAACCAGCTTTAAAGGCTCTGCGAATCATGCAGCTGGAGGTTGAAGGAGTCGCACTTGCAAGTCCAAATGGGTTGGGGAAATGAAGAGATCCAATGTTTACACTGATATCCACACTGTCTATTGGTGTGAAGAAGTTGGGCAAACTTGGCTCAGAAGGAATGGTCTGTCCTCCGAGACCCTATGGAAAAATATTTTTTTCATCAATCTTGTTAACTATAAGGTTGATGTTCAAGTGCTGATAAAAGACTGTTAGACTAGGGATATTTGATAAGGTTCATATGTTACATAGAGTTTTTTCCTTTTAGAGAACATTTTCTTTGTATTGTGGAACAATTAAATTGTAGTCTTAAATAGAAAACTTATACTCATTCATAAAATCTATATAATGCGATTTAAATACAAGTTTTCTACCACAGTTGATATGGTATTTGGTCTACATTTCATTCTGACCTGTAAGTAACGATGGATGCCCCAGGCTGCTACCTTGCCATCATTGACAGATTCCACAGTTGTGTGAGCCATACCACCTAAGTCTCCACCACAGAATACCCATGGTTCACTACTCTGCAGCGTTGTTTCATCAAGTGCTGGCAGTCCCCAGTGATTCAATTTGAGAGGTTTCAAAGCTTTTAGCACTGTTGAAACAAAGTTCTTCCCTAAACAATACCTTGCTCATAGCAATAATAATAATTCTTCTTTAGATTTATGCATTTTAGCATTGATGTAGCTGCCAGTCAAAGTCAAAATATGGATCAATGTATGATCATATATGACTTATGAAAAGAGACAGCTAAATCTGGTGGTAGCATTATTCTGGTTTGTTAATAAATAAATTTGCTTATTCTCAAAAATAGGAATATAAATCAATACAGCCATGAAAAACAGCTACAACATAATCTTACCAGATTCATCATCAAGGCAGGATCCAAAAGCAGAAATGATAAAATCCACTTTTTGTTTCAGAACCTGATCCTCATCTTCAATCCAATTGCCTTCTGCATCTTGTTCAGTTCGCACAAACTCCATTAGTGCGATTCGGCCATTCTTTAAAGAAACTTTTTTAGGAGACATAAAGGGTAGAAACTCACACATCTCAACCTTGGCAAGCTCCATCTGAAGCAAGTATGAACCATGTTTCACACAAATGAGTGGTGTAAACAGTGCTTCACAATTCACTGGTATATAAAGTCTGAAGCCTACAGTGATAATGGTCATTTACATTGGATTTAAATTTACAATGCTGCAAGCAATATTTAATTAAGTTAAAACACTTTAGTTTTCATGGTGTTTGTTATACAGTTTCTCACCTCTTCTGGAACAGCACGTATGTTGGTAAAACCTTTGCGAAAAACAACAAATACTTTCTTAGCTCCACATCTCAGAGCTGATGTAGCACAGTCAAAAGCTGTGTCACCAGCTCCAAGGACCACCACATTGCCATAGAGCCGTGGCAGCTGGGACTTGCATGTACACATCCCTGTTCAAATAAAAGTTTTTAAATCATCTACGATAAACTAGAGGCATACATGGACAACTACAGCCTTTACACTAAAGGACATTTACTTTAAGTGTGCAGTGGGTGGATGAATTTTGCTCTCCCCTTTTTTAAAACATTATAACAATGGCGACTCTAATATCGCAAAATAATCCCCTGTAGGAGAAAATTTTACATGTACGGTTACATGTACATGGTAGGATATAAGGGAAAAACAAGCTGTAAATATACAGAACAATGCTAATAAGTATCAGGGTTGCTTGTCATGCATAGACTTTCAAGTAATAGCCATTTGACACTACAATGCCATAGCAGCACTCACTTTTGATTACCAGGATGGCAAGTGATTGTGTCAAACTAACATTATACCTGCTTTGGAGGCCTGGGCTACAAGAGGAAGAAAGTCTTTGGAAGTGTAAAAGCCCATGTCTGAAGTAAGGTCTTTAAAGATAGGTATTTTTGTAGGATCTGGTAATCCTATACCAAGAAAGACTGCCTGGTAACCCTGTTCCTTTAAGGACTCCAGAGTTATGTCCTCTCCAAGTGATCTTTTAGTTTCAATCTGAAATTAAAGAAAATTTCAAAAGGTCCCTGGTAACCCGGTGCGTGGTCAGATTTTTCACAGGGCTGCATTTGTGATAAATACAACATTTTGCCATAAAAAAACAATGACACAATGTCCATGGAAAGAACATCACAGAGATAAAAAATAGTAAACAAAGGTTAAGGCTATATATGTAGCTGGTTGTATACTTATTATGCTAGTCAGATATAGAGGGTTTCTTACCATCACTCATAATAAGTGGGACTGAACTAAAATAACAAATATTAGATCTAAATAAAAGCTATGTACAGCTGTACCTTTACTCCCAAATCTTTTGCAAGCTGTATTTCAAAATCAACCACACCAAAGGGAAGTCGATATTGGGGATTTCTGAAGAACTGCAAAAACAAACAAATAAAAAAGCAGTTAAGACCAGGATACCAATGTCCTATAGAGTTTAAATTATCTGAACAAAGATGTTCACAAGCAGATGCTAGAGCAAAAAAGTAGAAAATAAAAAACCTTAAGTATGACAGAAAGTGCAAAACATTTGTAATTTATTAAATTAATATAATTAATTAGGCTCATACCTAAGCCCACCACAGTACTGTTTCTTTTCAAAAATAGTGATGTCTGAGTAGCCCAGCCTGGCAAGGAATGTTGCACAGCTAATGCTGGCAGGTCCACAGCCTATAAGTGCAATCTTTGATTTGTAGGTAGCAGGCAGTTCATCAACAGGAGGTAAGCTGGGATCTCGAACTTGGGGGACTTTCATGCTCTTAAACACCTGTCCAATATCACAGACATTTCATTTTACTTTTACTTCCTTCTGAAATGGCCTTTCTAGCCAATCAGAACATACTGCAAAGGCAACATTATTTATACACACCTGAGCTTCATAAATAAAATTTTAAAGAAATGTTAATTATCTAAATAATTTAAAATTACTGTATATTTAATGAATATTCTCCTCTCTTGAACATGGTTTGTCTATTCCTTTTTTCAACCTCATAGTTCTTTGCTTATATTAGGAACTTGAAATGAGCACAAATACTGCTGTACTCATAATGTGGAAGTGACATGCAGTTACAGAATTATGATATTGACTTCTGTCACATATGAACTGAAAATATAGGCAAAATGTGAGAAATGTAAATGTGAAGAAAAAATTAATATGCTAAACATCTTGGTCACCTCTGTAGCAAACTGCTGTAGACCACCAATGTTAATTGGCCCTTCCTCTGAAGCATAAAGATTACAACCTCCAACACAGAGATCAGATGTTGGACAGACCATGCCACAAGTAAGACCAAGAGGGTTGTCTGAGAAAATGGCTTTAGCAGCCCCATAGTAGTTCTGCAATTTGAAGAAAATCATCCAATAACGCAACATAATAACAAACATGTACACATGATTCTAAAGAAAGTATTAGTACGTCTTTTGTACACTGATTTGAAAAGATCCTCAAAGATACAAGCCTTATGTCTCTTTATTATCATATCCATAAAAATAACGTCTTCGTATTTTTAAAAAAATTTGTTTGAGTGGAGTGAAATCATGTTTGTAGAAATAATTAACATATAGAGTTGCATTTAATGTGGACCATGTCACATAATGCCAAATGTAGGTCAAATAAAACCATAAAAAGAAAACCATGAAAAGACTATATACTTAAATACATTTATGTGCACCATATCATAAAATATTTGAATCATTCTATGTCTTCTGGGAAGATGCTATCCAAGAATGAAAAGTTTACCTTTGAGGCAATGCAACCAATGAAAAATTTTATGTCCAGCTGGGTTGGGCAGCTCTTCTGACATGGTGCATCGGCACACTTCAAGCAACGTGCTGCCTCCCTCAATGCACCCCGTTCACTGAGAGTTGTGTGTTTAATGTCATCAAAGTTCTTCAGAAGAGACCTACATGACTGTACAGAATACTGCAGAATTAAAATCCTTTCCAATAACAATGATGATTATCATGCTGCCATGCTTTAATGCTCTACTATTTCAAACTCATGTATTACTTATATATGTACATTGCATAATATATTGCAAACTCTGAGTTGAAGTATGTTACAAACTTGCATTAGCTTTGTATTAATGTATGTATTACTTATAACATTAACAAATTAATTATGACAAATGCAAGGGAGATAATGAGAACATGATGGTAGACTGGAAAGGGGTTGAGGGCTTCAGAGAAGAAAGAGTTAAATTAAAATGCTTACTTCCTATAGCATTTCCTGTGCATAATGAAACAGCTTCACTGTCATATACAGTATCTTTACATCAGCACCCATTATCTTGTAACCCTGCTTCCTGCCATATTTTGTGGCAGAAGAGATTTTTGCCACAGCTACCCACAGTTATTGACAAAGACCCCTTTTCATGTTGCCACCCTTTTTTTCTCACCCAGCATTAGTGTTGGATGGTATGGAAGCGAGATAATGAGTTGGGATGTTATTAATACAGAAATCTGTATGCCTGTACAAGCTTATTTAACTTAGGTCAAAAAGTAAATGTCTTTGCTCCCCTGGAATGCCTGTTCACTATAGTTCAAGGGACAAGCAGTTTCAACAATTCAACACATGAGGCCACCAGTTCATGAAATAAAAAAAAAACTTACTGAACAAGATTTGTCTTTGTTTCGTTTCCATTGTTTCTTAGCAGACTGGGTCACTACATTTGGAACTAGCTTGGCATGAGTTCGAACCACTGGGTTGAGAGATAAAAGATTCTGTACAAAGACCAAATTATTATTATTATTTACAAGTGCACGTATACGATTGTGGATATATTCATACATGACACATTGAAAAATACATACATACATTGATATATCCAAACATATAAACACACTCTTCTCATTTTTATGCATATGACACTGAAAAGTATTTTCTCACGTCTACAGATAAAGTAGAGTTGAGTAAATTAAGTTCTAAGTTATATTCTTGAGTGACAGGGATGATATCACTATGAGTATGACTGAGCATGGCAACAGAATTTGAGGCATTGTGTAATGTTGTATTTGATCTTTCGATGTCCTAATGACTTAAAGACTTAACACTTTACTGCTTATCTCACAGATTGCTAGTATCTCGGTGTGTATGTGCACGCGCGAGCGTGCTGTGTGTTGGGTACCCTAATTTCTCCTACACAAAAAAAAACAACGGGTAGTCCTGATTAATGTTGACACCATTTTATGGGTTCAGCTGACTTGGCTTACTACTGTTATGGAGCTTATCATAAGAAGAGGCCTTGCGCAGACCGTGTTTCCTACGGCGTTAATGAGCGTTATTCTTTATCTGTGGTACTTGTATGTTCGTGTATTTGCATGGATAAGTATTTTTGCCACCTTAAATAAACATAAAATGTAATGATGCATACTTTAAAAGTCCATTAAACAGAAGTAAATGAACGAGTATTAGTTTCATTACCAAAGTACCAATGCACTAAAAACAATGGAGAAGCAGGTGACGAGCACATGCTCTCGGCGAATGAGACTACGTACAATTAGTTTTAGTCTATTTTTACATGAGTGTGTGTGAACAACACTTGCGATGATGGTGGTGGTGATGTAGGGGGGTTAAGGAAGGGTGATGGGCCAGTGGTGAAACGCAGTGTGCTGTGCGTGTGTCTGCATGCGTCGTCGATGTCCGCAAGCGTGTACGCATACGTGCGTGCGTGTCCTCAACACTCACCTCAATGTCGGGTACATCTTTACTTATCATCCGATCATCCATTTCCACGAGCGTGCGTATAGATCGTGTCACTGCTTTGTAGACTTCTGTCGACCAGGAGATGCCGTCACCGCAAGACCCAACGTTCTACCCCCTTCAGGACTGTTCCATTCTAAATGGCGTAGGGGGGTGAAGACAGAGACGTTGTGTCAAGATAGGGAATTTCACTCATACGGGTGGACGACCCAGCTGCCCTTTCTGTGGGGTTAATGTCATCCTTTATCGCATGCGTCTGAGAGGACACTATATACACCCGTCTTGTAGTCGTGGGTGTACAGTTCAACCAGCATTTTCAGATTCGTACCCGGAAGAGCCCATCTCTACACACAGCATTTTGACTGGTCCTTTGCGGAGGACATCGAGTCATATATCACAATAGACTAAACTTGCCGGCGAGGTTATAAAACTGCTAATTAAAGTGACTATAGTTTTTATAGATTGAAGGAGATTGGGAAATACTTTGCTGTGAATACATTTAGGTTTAATGAGATTATGCGTGTAATTTCTATATTATAGAACTAGGTGTTCCCACTACATTCCGTGATTCATGTATAATAATAAGTGTAATAATTGTATAGCGCCTTATCCTGGCCTGTGGACAGCTCAAGGTGCTTCACAAATGACAGAAGGTGGTGTGGTGTGACGTCAAAATAAGGTGACGTCAAAGTTAGGTAAGGACAAAATAAGGTGACGACAAAATAAGGTGACGTCAAAATTAGGTGACGTCAAAATAATGGTGACGACAAAATGTGCTCAACGGACCGTGTTTTCCACACCACAGGTTAGCGTCCACATGCAGCGCCAACAATAACCAGCAGTCCAAATATCAAAACATCATACACGCCATATAGCAAATGCAACGAATCCAACGGACAGCACAAGTCTCATTGGACCGACAAATGAGTCCAGCAAGCGCGACGGTTGACTGATCAACAGAAGGTCAAGACGACATTAAGTTCACACAACTGCTGCGATCGGCGATCTGCACGTCGGAAAATAACCGAAGCCAGCGACATGGAAGGGGCAGCACATTCCCAGCGCACAATGGTAGGCCCGTCTAAAAAAAAACACACACAATCACAAGTCCAAGACCATATTGATAAAGACATAAGATAAAACAAAAGTACGACAGAGCTCTGCCCCCTCCAGACATTTCCTAAGTTTTTTTTTTCTTTTTTAGAGTTGAATGTGTCTATTGTATTGAGGGCACTATGACCTAAGGGTGTTATTTATCGCATTCACTGACGCAAGTCTCGTATATACATCCGTGATCGCTTCAAGAGGTATAAGTAGATTGCACTTTTTGTGACATCTCAATGTTTTCTTCCAGAGACGACCAGGTTTTTTTCAGGTCCCCGCCATTTCTTATTTTGAAATCGTTACATTATTTATCTGTTTGATCTTTTATTCAGTTCTTCGTTCCAGGTCATAACTTTGATCATTTTCAGCATTAACTATATAAACCAAACCCGTCTCAGTGATGTTTACAGAGAGAGAGAGAAATACGTTAATGAGGTGGGTGTAATATGAGGAAAGATATGATGATTTGAACTTGTCCAAAATGAAGCTGAGTTTGTACTTCGTTCAACCTGGCTAAAATGTACACCGATGTATACAACGATTAGCAAATCAGTTATTCTGGTTGCAAATTTTAATGCTTTTGCATATAAAAGTAGAATTTAAAAAGTCTCACACAACGAATGCAACAATATAAACGTGTGGTACCAAGCTACAATGCTCTGTGTGAAGTCTGAAGAGATTTTCATTGCCCCATCCAGTGAAGTCGTCAATAAATAAGTAGATGCAGTCGCAACTTGCTATTTCGCGAACCTTGCCTTTCGACACGCTTTGTGATAAACAGATTTTTCCAAGTCACTTCAAATTATAACAAATCAGATAATAAAAACAAGGCGGTTGCTGAAAGGGACTGCTACTAGCTGATATGTGAGAAACATATGACTCACAACTCTGTGTGTGTGTGTGAAGGGTAGGTGTGTGTGGGAACCCACGCGTGTTTTGGACAAGAGTACGTGTATGTGAATGCATATCCTAGATTCGGGAACGCATGGGGAGAAACTTCTCCTGTAATAATTATACCTCTGGTCCGAGCTGGCTACTAAGTGGTTCACCCTGTATCATATGTGTGTGCGCGCGCATTTGTGCATTGGCGTTTGAATGCATGAATAGTTAAGAATGAATGACAACTGACGCAATCTGCAAGTCAGGGAAGGTGGAGGGGGTGGGGACATAGGAGCTCACAACGCGGGCCAGCATCTTTCAAGCTCCTCGTGACCGCCTCAGCTCACGAATCCACTTGCAGAAGAAGCCCGCAGCAGAACGTTGGTGCACTACGCGCTTACGCCGTCACGTCACGTGAGGGTTAGGTCACACAAGAAGGGGCGAGATGAGACAGAGACCAAACCCCTAGTACTCGCTGGGGGGACGCAAGGGGAAGGGATGAGGCCCCATTGCGTGACTGCAAAACAACACTGTGTAACATAAGCAATCAACCGGGGTATGACCCGAAACACATTTCAGCCTCAAAGCAAACAATCACTTCATGTAATTCCAGCCTCACTATAATGTTACTGCCAAACATCACTCACTAACCTGACGGCGATTTTTCCTTGTTTATGAAGTTTTTTGGCGGAACTTACTAGAACCTACTTATTTATTTTATTATGTTTGGGGACGTAGAGGGACCAGAAACTCGTACAATTAATAGCCCCAACAATGTACATACATGAGACACCTGGTTAGCAATGGTAACATCAAATCATGTTTTGTGGCATCTCGTCAAACAATATGCTCCTCTCACTTGAAGAGTAGCTAGCTATGAAACAAGATGTCGAAAAAGGAATTTTGTGTTACTAAATAAAGTATACACCTAAAATTCCCAATAGTGAGATTGATTAGGATGAATGGGCTGGGTTGAGAAATGAGGGGAGGGGGAAGGCAAAAAGGTCAGGCATTAGGAACACGAACTAACATTTCTGCATGTATGTTTGCGACAAAGAAGTACCATTGGCCCCTTGACCTTAACCCCAGATCTTGGAAGTAGGACGGGAGTCATGAAAAAAAAAATTGCGTGAAGATAAAAGTGACAGATCGCCCAACATATCCATTCCCCCCCCCCCCAACAGAAAAAAACAACTGCATGATGTCACACAAAAAAGTACAGACACAGATTCCATGTAAAACCTTCTCAATCCTTGGATCTGCTTTTTGTAACACTTAGTGTGGTCCTCAGATAGTCCAGCACTAGCCACTAACCCTTACCCTCCTAATAAAGAACACAGAGTGGTGGTTACGAGCATCGAAGTTTTGGGGGCTGAGGTAGAATGCAACCACAAGTGACGTTAACACGGCCACCTGGGTCAGTGATTGACGTAATGCGCAGGATGGCCCACTGGACCACTTCATTTAAACCTATATTTCTCCCCGTGGAGGCAAACGCGAGTATTCACTGAGTGTGAGAAGTGCTCGCAAGCATGGAATAACTATTGACAGTTTACGGTCAGTCCTCAATACTATTTTCAGTCAGCATTAAGTGACCACATAAATATAATACAATTTAAAGAAAAGTCTTATAGTCCTATAGCATTTTTGGCCGCAGAACGTAAGTGGTTCGCTGTGCTTAGGGCATGGCATGTAGAAAAGTGGAGCTCAACCTTTTCCTTCCGCCGTCTTTACCTCCCCTGATAAACCTGCTGGGTGAGCAGGCAAGAGTTTTACAGTCACAACCCCAAGCAGGCCTCGAAACAGCGAACATGTGCTGGAACTCAGTTGAACACATTCACCAGCAAACAATATGGCGCCTTTCCAGTACTGCTGACGGTTAACCATGTCATTAGACTTTAAATATGGCGGCCCTCCCTGGAGGCACCCAGCAACATGAGATGTTGGCTGCTGTTGCTGGGGAAGTACATCACGGGGCCGCCACTGTCGCCGCAGTCTACGTAGTTTGCCTTGGCGACCAGAATCAGAGTCTTGTCCGCCAGGTAGCGGCCGAGAAGCCTCTCTGAGTTACAGGGGTGATGCTGGCTGTGCTCCACTTCCGCCACCACGCGGAGAAGTTTACCGGTCAGGGAGCATGCCACCTGGTCCCAGGCGCTGGACTCGACCACGGCGACTGGTTCCAGAGTCAGGTACACCTCAAGCCTGTCTTCTCGGCTGCTCTCCAATATCGTCAGATTCCGAACGTTGCCCTGCAGCTGTATGTCTACTCAGAAAAAAAACCACCACCACACTTAAATGTCATATCATTCCAGATATGGCCTATATCATATATTCAGCACACCATTGTAAACGTGGGTGTGTGGGGGGGAATCCACTTCTAAAGGGAACCTAGGTTACTTTCGACTGTAAGCGGCTTGGGCTTTGGCGAATGAGGTCACAGGGCCAAGTATCGTAATAATGTACCAAGGCGATAGTGTCGCGATAAGATCCAGAGACAGTAAATGTAGAATTGCTTAGCACAGCACGCCGAGATAAACCCAGAAGTTTAAGATCCAAAGGAATGACGACAATCACATTCTTGTGTGCATGTGTATTATTTTATTATCATGCTTTCTCTATCTTTCTCTCTCTCACTCTTCTGTGTGAGAGAGAAAGGGGGAGGGAAGAGGGGGCTATGGTTATTATTTGTCAATGCCCGTACTCCATAGATAACGAAAAATATATGGGGTAGTGGGGATCGAGGTTTTTTTTTTTTCAAATGACAACATCCGTCCAGCGTGACTCTCTGTTAACTTGTTAAAAATCCTAAAAAAATAAAATTATGCAGCGACTGAAAGCAAACCATTATTTACCATCATCAGAAAGGATTGGGTTGGCCCAGCCATGGCCCCATACGGGCAACCGTCGTCGGCATAGGCGATGGTTGTGGAATTTGTTCCTGCTCTCTAGTGTTCCAGAATCGCTGCACCGCATGTAGGGTTTCAGGAAGGGAGTGCGGTCGTGGCAGCATCCATAGGACCCGTACGTCGGAAAGACAGCGAGACCGTCTGCGCAGCAAGTATGGGTGTTGGTGTTATACTTCTCCCGCCCGCAGCAGGCCTCCTGGGCGGACGCCGGGTGTTTGACGCCCTGGCAACAGATCTCGTGCTCCACGTTGACCTGAGTGTCGCCGCAAGGCGCCAGGCAAGGATTGTGAAGGTCGCCTTCGCGGTAAGCTTGGGTGTAGCAGCACCTGTGTTGGTTAATGATTAAAGATTTCATATTATGCGATATTTATAACAAGCTAAAACACAGCATAACACGTCCATAATTCGAATGAAAAGTCACGGCTAGGCTTTTCTTTCTGCTCACAACTTGAAAAACTTATCAATATTAAATTAGATTTCTCTATCGCTGTTTCAGCTTTTGACAAATTATGACTTCACGGAGGGATACAAAGCACAATAATATATCAGAAAACCGTTTGAACTTATTTAAACGTTAGTATTTTGGTTTGAAAAAAAACCCTATGAAGACCACGTCGTCGTCAATCACTACCAAGTGCATACAGAGAGCGGGTGACAAGGTAGAGGAGCTAAGTACAGACTAACTGCCTGAACAAAACTTACATCCCTTGTGACGCGGGGATGTTATGGAGCTCCCCTGCACAGCACATCTGCGTGGAAGGATTGAAGGGGGTGCCATCGCAACTCATCTCCCTCGCTGGACTGGCGGAGGATCCAGAGGAAGGGCGCCGGGATGGTGGTCTCCGGAAAGGACGTAACCGGATGAGCTGTCCAGTGGCCCGTGAGCAGTAAAACAGAGCAGTATTGTATGTAGTGAAACTGTGGTCGCTCTGGTTGTAGCAGCAAGCATTATGAGAAGGTTCGGGTCGTTCTACTGGCGTGGTGGTTTCACAGCAAATTTCGTTCTCTGACAAGGACTGTCCACTGCAGCACTGTTCATCGACGCCAATCAGTGTAGAGAGGACAACTGCAATCAGCAGGTGAGAATTTTGATTAGTCAGGTAGAATGCATGTTTGACCTACCGTCTGTGTCACGGCAAGGTGGAAACTTCCCAGACATTGACAGCACCAATGTTAGACACTCGCCGTGAAAAAGAAAAATCTTCACATTCAGTACATTCAGGCTGAAAGTGTGTCTTTCATGGTTTTCTTGTTTGTGTATTGTATCGATTTATTCCCATTTGAGGGAGAGAAAGTACATAACATAAAAAAAACCTGAAGAGTCGATGTGATTCCCCCACTTTTTAATCAGTTAGATAGGGCTACAATATAGTTATACTATAGGTTTGATAAGAACATTGTCTAGCGGCTCTAGCCCATACTTAAAAGTAGCTGTAGAACACATCTTTGCCTTCTGAAAGTTGTAGTAATTTTAACTTTTATGCAACCCACGCAGCTCTTGATGAAAGGAAAGTAAATGACATCAAAGAATCTACAAACGATAAGGAAGGGCACGAATAAGAATGAGGAAGACGAAAGAGAAGAAGACGAAGGAAAAGGAGACCAAGTGTTTAAATGATGGGCGGAAAAGAAACTCTGAGAAAATTAATCTCAGCTGCAGTCAAAATGACCAAATATAATTCATACAACCCTGTGCTGTGTATCAGACGCTGAAAAGTATGTAGCACATGATGCAAACTCTAAAGAGACTAAAGAGAATCAACAACATTAATCTATTGTGTAGACATCCCGACATCCATCTCCATTTTTTACCTTTTCCCCTAGTTGGCTGAACTCTGTACACGCTTTTTTTTCAAGAAATATTTTCTGAATGTAAATGAAAATACTCACTTCCTTCGCAGCACTTAAGCAGAGGATCTGGACTCGAACCTTGACGGCAAGTAGCACCATAGTATTGCGACAGATGTGGATCGCCTACATTCAGCCGCTGCGGGACTCCTGTCGACAGTTCAAAATTGCTCATCATTAGAGATGTTTCTTTAGTCCTGCATTGTACTCGATTAATACAATGTTTGCATAATATTAAAGATTTTGAATTAATTTTGCAACTCATATAACTAATTTTCCCCTCTCCTCGTGTTAGAAAATATTGTACAAAGAACTGGCTGCTTTCTAAGCCCGTCACACCAAAAACATGGTCTAATGTGTTTTGGGGGAAATGAGGAAGGCCCCGTTGTTGGGCAATTTGTATACTAGGGAATACAATGTTGGTTCAAGTCTTGTTTGGGTATCTTAGTGGAAAACTCTACCCGCCCACCTAGCACACGGTACCTGTTTTATGAGCGAAGGTGAAAAAAAGGGAAAGGAGGCGGGTTGGCTAGGCCTTTCTTCTTACGTGCCCTAGCAAATGAAACCCTTACAGTTCACTGCCCATACAGCCATTTACCTTTGTTGTACAGCCATTAAAAGATAAACCATTAAAATTTAGTTATTTAAAAACCTTAAACATCCCTTCGAACTTGCTGTGCAACCTTATGCCTGTAAGATTTCTGGAGTGAGAAAAGTCAGGTCTGCTTTGAGAAAGGCCATTTAGCACACAACAGTAGGGGAAGCAGATGCATAAAGATTTTTACAAACCAAGTAGATATAAAATAAATATGAAGTGGTTTAATAATTCAGTAATAATTCTTTCGTTGAAGAACATTTGCCTGATTACCATTCTGAAGTATGGTTTATAATGTGTTCGATTTTGCTCAGTCGAGCCCTTCTTCAACGAACTGAATGGAATCAGAGCTGGCATGATGTTTTGGTCGTCAATTAATGTGTTAATTAGAGCAAAAAACATAAACCAACAAGCCTACGTCTCCTTCCCCCCCCCACCCCCCGCCAACTTCATCTTCCTTTCCGCTGGGTCACAACGATCAAAGGATCCACACGCTGACATAAATGGACTTCTCACATATGTGTGGCAAAACAGCGATTAAACTGAAAAAATAAAATGCTGAGATTACTAAGAAGGGATGGACCACAACTGAAGATAATGCCTTGACGATCACTTTATCTGTCGTTTGTTAACCTTCAGACCCGACTATTCACGTTTGGGTCGGTTAGCAGCTAAAAGGATTAGAAAACACTGAAAAAAGTATCTACAATTATTACCATCATTTAAAATTCCTTGACAATAATTTGATGACTCAGCTATTTAGGAAGGTAAATTTGACTAAAGTCCCCTTTGGTTTTGTTAAAATATTTACCTCTAGACGTCGCCGTGATGATCGACAAATATGACAAAACCATCAGACATCCGGACAGCATCATTCAAAAGCCCCTTGCAGCGATTCCTCAACAGACCAGCTTGCCGAAGGTGTTGCTTTTTCTGGTGATGTGATTCGGAGACCTCTGAACAGCTGGTTTCCCCTGGCATTCTAAACTGCTTTTTATAGCAAAACGGTAGGATTTTCCGTTTCGATTAGGGAATTCCAACAAAGTCTTCCTTCTAATGTAGGTGTGTGTGCGCGCACGCGAGAGAGAAAGAGAGAGAGAGACAGAGAGAAAGAAAAGGAGTGTGCGTGTGGGGGTGTACATTTTTTCATGCGCTAATTGTCCTAGATTAAAGGACTTGTATTTGACGGAGTATGATGATTGGTCCAACTGTCAGAGGTTAAAAAAAAATCAAAACAACAGCGATTGAATGTCAGATCCGTTTAAAATGGCGTATCCAATATATAAAAGCTTCCGCCCAGACTAACAGGAAGAGGGTTCGCCATGCTCTCTTCCTCCACCCAATTCTTCAGGGTGCGTTTCTAGTGTTGTTCATTCCCATCGACGTTATCAGCTGTGAAGCGCACTAACCTCCTCCCGCTATCTCCCCCTAGTGCGACAGCCGCAATCTCTTTCGAGATATGACGAGATGACTTGTCCATGACGCAGAGCCGCCTTCTTTTCAGTCTATTACACCCACTCAGGGTGTATAAAGGGGACACGATAACTGCGGTTCTTTCCCAGTCCTCTTACCCTCCATCTCCTCCCATTGTGAAACGGTTGACACCAGTCAAGCTCGTCTAACGTTTCGAGAAATCTAGACATGAACACTTCACGTGTCCTGGTGTCAAATCAGCGCGACACACAATAATGACATGTAAATTCCTTGAATGGTAAGTGGGTATCACGGAAGAGGACAGCAGGATGAGAAGTGTCGCTGTTTGCTCTGAATGGCATCGTTGATACTGAGTGGTTTGTTTTGATTTAAAAAATAACAAGATTGTAAAACATGCATTTACTGTTACCAAGCAGCACGAGGTGAACAAACCTGAGAGGGATTGGGGGTGGATAGAATACCCGGCGGGGCAAGAAGTGCAACCAGGCTGACGAAAAAAATGGCGGTGGGATAAAATTATCGAACGACAAGGTTGACAGCCAGCCATCAGAGAAAAGAACGAAGTATTTTTCTTTATGAAACATCATCGTGCACAACACGAAAAGTCTGATTATGTAAAGTTTGAATCAAGTCTCTGGGAGGATGAATTATCAAGCCTCATCAGTACAAGGATAATGTGACAAGCATAATGTGCCAAAAAGAAAGAGAAAGAAAAATTGGGGAAGAATTAGTTGATATAGAAGTCGACCACAATGCAGATACCAGAGGCGGATACGATCGACCGATGGCTGCTCTGAAGACTCGACATTTATCTCGATGTCATATACTGTAAGTGCTGGTCAAGTGATTTGCCATTAATATGTCAGACATAAAAGTAGCGGAGACTCCAGAAACTATACTCCCTTTAAACATACTGACAGTTAATCGTGTGTTGTGCATTCAGCATTCTTAGCTTTTGGGGTTTATTCTTACAAAACGTATTTCAAATTTCTTTTTTGAAAGGGCAGGTCACATGCAAGCCATGTGGAGAACGGTATGAAGAATTGTACCGTCCTGTCCTGTTCACATACAGGTGTCAGAAGTTTTTAACAGAGGCTTGCTATTTTTTAAAGGAAAGATGTGCCATGTCAGTATTCGCCTATCACCTCTGACTTAAATCACTCTTATCACTCTTACACCTAAGCCCTTGTCAGATGATGCAAGTATTTTGAACGAAAATTGTATCGCCTCCGTGCCGAGAATGGAGCTCATTTGTGAGTGTCTGGAATAGGATATCACTACTTAACTCTAATTCCGCCCACATCTAACTGACTTCTATGCTACCACGCATAAAGTGCCCATTATCCATGTCAACATTAACACAATAATAGAAGGCTATAAGGAATTGCGTTCACTGGGGGTTCTTTTTTTTTCGTTATCTATTTGTGAGTAGCTTCTCGCACTTCTGTATCACAAAAAAAGTGTCTGCCTAAATAGTGAGATGTGTAAGATCATATACCGATCCACTGCTTCATAGACATGGATAATTTAGTTCCTAAATAAGTACCATTGTCCTTACCTCTTCTGAAAATATGTCCATGGAAAATACCATGTAAAAGGGACTAGTATACTGGGTTTTTCCTCATGATCAATCCCTCAGAATTTTTAACACCTAGGTTAGAGAGAGCGAGATATGAATAAATGATTCAAACAAAGCGGAAACTGAGCTGTCATCCTAAAGAAAATAGGAAAGAGACATTCATAACTACAGACACTATGATGATGGCTTTGTGTCATTTTATTATCTCGCTTCGGCCACAGAGCTAGATCAAAACAGCGTCATTCAAAGAAAAAACCCATTGCGAGAAAATAAACGGAAACTGGACACTCCCCATAGCAACTGTCATGTGGGCTGATGTAATGTTGCTTCACAACAGTAATTCAATAATGTTCATAACAACGAAAATTCTGCAAGCTAATTAGTGCCTGGTCTTTGGTTGTTTTTAACCATTGACAGCCATATACTAGACACAAAACATGCATCTGATTGTTTGTCTATGGTTTCTTTATAAGCAGGCTTAATTTGTTATCAGAAATAACTCACGACAGTTTTACGTCCGTCAATGTTGTTGGCGGGTACAGGACCACCTGGTTTTACCTCTGAAATCTCTAGAGTAACAATCTATACTATGCCTAGAAAATATTCAACTCCTTCCCTCTCATAAACCTCAGAAATGGAGTCAAATACCGCTACAAGTATCGACGTTCGTTCTAAACCTTACACTCTTACCTCGTCCCTCCTTGGAGGACTTGTCAGCATTAACTGACACTGCACCTTGCACGCTTGGTGCCATCGGTTAACGGTTGGAATTTTTTAACGACTAGGAAGCGAGTGAGAATAGCATTATGAGCAATATGGAAACATACAGAACTTTCTCAGGAGTCTGGAGAGGTGAAACTGTCGTCTGCGAAATTCCCCCTGATCACTCAGCCTAGCGGAAGCGATCTTGCGTGAGAGAAACAGGATTGCACGCGCGCGTACTATGACATTACGAACTTGTATTACTGGACGATTTTTTCCAGTTAACTACTAAAACGAGACAAGATACTACAAAGTTTCCGGTTTATTCACATTTCAGATTAATTACTAAAACGAGACATGCTACTACAAAGCTTCCGGTTTAGTCACACTTTTTTTTTTTTGTTTAGGCTCGCCGAGACTAACAGCAGAGAACTTCGCAAGAGCGTAAGCGTTGGTCTTGGCAGACAGACAGCAATCAACCAATACACGTCCATGATGACATCAGCTAGACAAAAGTACTTCGAAGAGAAAAGCAAACCTGTACCAAGTTTGGAGTTGATAACCACTGAACTAAGCTATGATTTTTAAAAAATCATCGAATGCGCTGAAGAACTTATTTAAAAATACACTCCCCCAGTGTAACACGTCTTCTGTGTCGCCAAGCGTCCTACCTGTAATGCATTGTTTACTGCTATCGCCATGTGAAGTATCACTGTCTACGGTTGCCGTCCAGTGTAGTGTATGTTAAATATCGTCTATCGGGTCTCCCAGTATAGCATCTGTAACAAATTGTCTACTGTCGTCGCCCAGTCTGGTATTTGCAACACATCTGCTGTCGTCAGCCAGTGTAATATCAGCCAAACATCATCCACTATCGTTACCAGGTCAAGTATTTGCAGAACATTGTCTACTACTCCTCCCCAATCTAGCACTACTGTCGCCCAATGTAGTATCTGTAACATGTCTATAGTTAATTGCCTAAAATCTGTCGTTTCACTACTGGAAACTTTGGCCACTATGTCCACTAAGTAAAAAAAAAAGTGTTGCTCTTTTTCCTTTCTTTTTCACCAGACATGCACTGGGAAACTCGTGGATAAGAATCGTTGTATTCAAGATTTTTATGCAACAATGTGAACATTTTTAAACAACGCGTAAAGCCCAAAACGCCAGATTTAGTCCATACTACTCAACAGGAAACCTGTTCACTTGCTTCCTTCATAGTCCCACGCAACAGATGCCCTGATGGATTTTCCAAACCTGAGCGAAAGACAAATAAAACAATGAATGAAAGGCTATATCGAACGGATTATTTGTATGGTGCCATTTAGATACTATAGGCCACGATTCTTTCATTGGCTCTAGTACACACACACACACATTTGAACTTCTTTTTTCATACTCCTTTAGACCAAAAAAAAAAAAAAAAAAACCCAATATAAATTCCAAAAAGCATCAATGTATGTATAGGATTCGGTGATTCTCGGTCTCTCCGCTCGAGGAAAGAAACTGCTACCCACACATCGTGATTTTAAAAACAAAACAAGCTCCAAAAGCAGGGAATCCCAGGTGGTGAAAGCCCTGGGTTTCTCCGTCTGCTCTCTTGATGATCAGTATTCTGACGTTGAGGTGCAGGAAAATTATGAGGTGACCGACCCCTTTACTGGAGACGAAAAAATCGTAAAAACCCAAGGTTGGGAATGGGGAAAATAAGTTATAGTTTGATGGGTGAAATAGTTTCGTTGACTGGGGATTTATCAGGTTTCACAGTAGTATTTTCCACCTGAGATGCGCGAAGCGAGTTGAGTTCGAAGTCCGCCACTGCACGTGGATTAAATAATCAGTAGTTCTCACAGCCATTTGGTGCCAAAACATTCTCAACCTCTTTCAAAGGTTGTTTTAACCCTTAAAGTAAACGAGACCGCACAGCATTGTTGGAGAAACTGATAAATAAAACCAGCTATGCCAAGCCGGAGACTAGATGGGGAGAACGAAGAGGGAGAGAGAGGAAGAGGTGGATGGGAATGACAAAGACTAGAAAAGGAAGAGCAAGAGTAACAACAACACGTTAACATCAGAATTGTAAGTTGTTACGCTGGGGTTCCAAAAGGCACTGACTCACTGTTAGAAAATGTGCAAAAAAGCCACGATTTATTTGCGAATAACGCACTTTGCTTTTCTTATTCTTGGAGTTTAATTATCTATATTAGGTCTGGTTTATCAGTCTGTCCCTGGAAACATAAAATGCTTATTTCGTTATTTAAAAGTCAACCAAAGGTTATGGCTAAGCTGAGAGTATTTACCAAATTTTAAGTCAACATCTCACCTGAATTCAGTCTCAATCTATTGTCAGGGCTATGGCCATAGGAGAGCTGAGAGGGTGCATTCGTGGCCGTGCGGGTTTGATTTTATTTATTTTACTGTATCGTGATTTTCGCATGTTTTTATTGTGAGAAAGGTATGGAGCTTAGGTGTCGCAGATGTTTTGAAATAATATCGTGTACTGTGACTAAAAAAATGTTTTGCACATTGCACTCTTGTAGCCTTTTAATTTCACACGCAAACAGAACTAATAACGTAGTCAGGGCATAGTAAAGTAAATAAATACATGCGATTCCTCTACCTCCATTTCTTTATAGACAACAGGTAAGGCTATCGACTTTTTTTATTTATCACATCCACAATTTTGGCATGAATTAGTTAAAGTTTTTATATCCTTTTCCTCCCGGACACATTGCTGTCCAGGTTCTTCAACACGTTTCAGAAACCTCAGTGGGGATCAGGATTTTGCACATTTTAAAGACTGCCAAACACCGTTAAAAATAATAAACTATTAAATGTGAGAAGGAATTTCTTCCTCCAGGTCTGATGAAAGTGATGAAAGGCAAACAGTCATCAACAATTTTACTTGCTACCGTGCCCTGTGTGTGCGTGCATATTAAAAGTCGACGGTTGTTAGGTTTCCGTCCGAAAACTGGGCCTTTCGTCTGAAGGTACTCTGAAAATGATAATCTATTTAAGATAGCTATTTCGCGCTCGTAAACGCATGCACACACACGATTGTAGACCATCTGACTCACAGCAAAAAGGCATTCAAACCAGTGTCGATGGATGAGAGAAAGAAGGGAGGAGGGTGGAGAGTGGGAGAAAGGTGCCTGATATGGGGTTTGATAGAGATAGGGCTAAATAAGTCGGTAAGTATAGACCCCGTTTGCGTAACCTTCAAGCAAAGTCGGGAGTACTTTTTTCTCAAGAGAGATAAACTCATAACTGAAAAATCTTGCAGGTCAAACCTCACGAAATTACTACCCTTTATCTTCATAGTTGACGAGGTCCACCTACAGATCATTGAATCATCGAGGAAAACTCAGAGAAGTGACATCATCTTCTATTTAATCAAGGCTTTATTTGACTGAGGACATTTGTTTACTTGTTTTTAGTGGAATTAATATTGTTGTTGTTGTAATAAAGAACGGTTTATGGGTTAAGGGTTATTGTCATTGGTATTTATCCACTTTTATCTTTTCTCTATTTCCAAAGGCAGATGGCTCCCCGTATATCGGGTAAAGGGGACACCCATTTTATGTCTGATATCAAGATTCCCATCTATACTCTTTTCTTATTTTCTTTCTTAATTATTCTGTAACGGAGGTGCGTCTTCCCGGTACTAATGGTCGAGCGGTGCCCAAATATTTTGCGGGGGAAACCAGTCCTGGGAAAAATTTGGAGACGTTCCATTGCAAAAAACGCGAACTTTTCCTATTTCCTTTGCTTCTTTTTCTTCCTCCAGACCCATATTTCAACAGGGGTGTCAAGTATATTCCAATATAATTTTTTGGTAACCCAAACCGAGCTTATGCACTACTTTTAATATAGTTCTATCTTGTCCTATTTTTCCTTTCTTAAATACCTCCGTCAGTGATATTTTAGAAAAAAACATATTTGTGTGAGTTGGTCACAGGTACTGTATTGCTTCAATAGAACCATTTTTTCTTTTACTGATAAATGGCCACCCATTTTGAAGATCGTGCATTAGTTTTATCCAGTTTTACTGTTAAATGTAGTCTCTTAGCTTCTACGTGCAAGTTATATTTACTTGTTTTTGTAAACCTGTAAACTGTACTGGAGAATAGTGTGTGCCACGTCGATCGCAAAAAAGCAACAATAACTTTTCTATTGCATCTGGTACCATTTGCATTACGTGTTTACCTTTAAGAGATACTTAATAACTTGTTATACTGCAAACTCATTGATAAAAAGAAGAACAGTAGATATCTAACATACCTAGCTTGACTGCGCTTTAATTTCTGTTTTGCTATCTGCATGATGATCGATGCACCAAAATAATACAGTTAAAGACTTGATTCTTCTAGTACTTCTTTCTATTTTTTGAAGTCAGGTTTCTTTTTCCCTTAAGAATTGTTTGTGCTTCCTTTCACGAATATTTACGTTTCTCGTGGTCGATTAATTAGCTTATAGATTTTTAAAACTGTAAACATTTTTTCACTCTTTGCTTTTTTCTTATTACATTCTCTATATTAATTATACGTTTGGGCTTTTCCTGGTTCTTTTATTTAACATTTCCAGAACAGATCGAGTTGTTTATAGCAGTGGTTCTCAACGTTTTTCGGACCGCGGACCACTTTACTTAAGTAAAAGCTATGGCGGACCACCAAGGCCTAAGTAAAAAATATGACGGACCACCAAGGCCTAAAAATCACTCTGTACTATGTATTTCAAATTTAAATTGCAGCATTTGTTTCATTACAATTCAAAACTAAATGTACTTCTGTGACAGTAGCATAGTAATAAGTTGACATAAAACTACGTACCTCGTTATTTGTAATTAAAATGTTAATGCGAGGAATGCACCACTTTAAACATCACTTTGCTGACATATGACGACTGTCAGCCGCGGACCACCTGACTTATCCCCGCGGACCACTAGTGAGAACCACTGACCTAGAGAATCTTTTTCCCACTTTCAAACAACAAAATACCTGTTTGGTTGACTTTTTTCCCCTCTCTCGCCCATATATTAAGGGGAAGTAATACATACTGGAACAAGTTCTAAAGGGTCTAGGAGTTCCCTCCTCATGTTTTCATTTACTCACAGAGCATACTACCCGGCGCCGCTCGTTAATGGGAACAGGGTGGCGCGGTCACATTTCCTCCTGGATTTGTGTATGTTTGTTTAAATTGTGTATATATTTGTCTATATTTGTTCACACTTGTAGTTAAAAGCGATTCAAGACCTTTAACATTGGTAACACAAGCGACCGCCAGCTGCTGCACTGATACCCATCACAACTTAATATGTCTAAGGTGACCAGATCGACGTCCCGCATTAGGCGGGACAGTCCCGCTTTTGACCTCGTGTCCCGCCTGCTCATCGGGCGGGACGCCCTATGTCCCGCTTTCTGGCTTTCTGGCAAGTCCATCAAATGTGCCCGTTCTCTTTAAAAATCACTGTTTTCGGCGTTCTTTGACGGTGACGGCACCATCATCGCCACGTGTCCCGCTTTCGCCCCCGAAACGTCTGGTCTCCTTAAATATGTCACCATTTTATTATTATATTAATAGTGTCTCGTGTGTCTTCTTTGAGCGAAGAAAAATTACGAATCACGAGTGTATAATTGATATCAACTTAGACCCACCCTATGAACTGGGAGACGAAGGGTACCGTTGTGTCCACTGTGCTCTTGGCTATTGCCCTAGACACGATGAACCACTTTCACTGCCACTTTAGCTGTGGCATCTTGGCTATGGAAACCTTCTACTCTTAATATTTTACATTTTAGCATCAGCGCTCATTTTCATTAGATTAACCCTCTTCTTTGTCCCATTTTTTTACTTTTCTGATAAACGAAGTCCCCCATTGTTGCAAAGCAGGAGTTGATCCATTCACCTGTCCGACCAGTGATTGAACCAGCGACCTTGTAATCCACACTGGAGTTCAATAACCATGCGGTTAAAACAGCGCAGACGAACTTGAGCTTGTTTCACTTTGCCAGTTCTAAATGTTTGCCTTATTTCTTTTTGTAGATGTACTGCAAATGTCTATAATGTTTGCTTTCCTTAGCAGGCTGGATATTTAATTTACTAATCAGTGGAGGTAGAATTATAAATTACAGTTAAAGGTTTCAACTTGTGTGACCTGACTGCTTTGTCGTTTGCTAATAGCTTTCTTTACACGCAGCTTAAGGCTACACCTGCAAATTGATTGGGAAAGGAGACACGTCAGAAAGCAGACAGCTACGGTTTCCCCCTCCTTGTTGCATAAGCTCACCTGTTTCCACTCACACCACTGGACTTTCATGAGTATCAACTTTCGTTTTGCTAGAAAGGTTCCTGTAGGCGGAATTTAGATATAACTAGTATATACAAGAGGTTTTTGAACTCTACATTTGTTGTCCTCCATTTACTTAAGGCTAGTGTATCCCTACTTATCAGACTACAACATAAGCAAGTATAAATCACGCACACATACATATGAACATCGCTAGTAACAAGACCATGTTAAGGATCAATCGCTAATAATAATGAGGTTAATTTTTAAGAGTGCTTATAGTTATGTCTAAAAAATGTCACACAGAAGGATGAATGTAACATGAGATGAATGTGGCATTTTTAATTCCTTCTTTCATTCATTCTCTCTTCTTGTCTGCTATTGCTTAATGACAGCTCCTTGAAGTTCACTAAGTAATTTTCTTGAATTTGCTTTTATTAATTATCATTTTGCAAATAAAAAAAAAATCATTCAAATTGCATTTGATAGTTTCTTTAATGAACACCAGTCCAACATATTCATTGCAAAATATCTGAAAAAGAAAGCCTGCAAATTCATGCTCTAAAAACTAGAACTGGGAATGTCGCATTTTTATCATAAAAGTCAAACAAACAAAACAAAACAATGTATCTGCTGAAAATTGTTTCATTCTTTGAACGCTGCAAACATAAATTTTCTCAATTAACTCAGAATAAGAAATTCTTCCAAGCAGATGTAAATTATTCAGTCATTTAGAGTAATTTTTCCTCCAGTAGGAACAGGATCTTCATATGCATATCAAGGGATACACAATGTAATAAAACTCATTAAAAAAACAGATTGCAATTATTATGCCATCAATTCCAATGAGCAAAAAGAATCAGGAAGCTAAAAAACCTTCTATCCAAACATTTTGCCTTTATAAGGTCTATGTCAATTGCAGTGCTCTGCAAACATTAACATTAAAAAAAAAATATCAGTAAAACAGTGTCCACGCAATAAATGTAAATCATTATATCTAAAACCCACTGTGTTAGATACTTTAAATAAAAAGTAATACTTTCTGTTTCAACAAATGCTATAGGGAGAGCTTTATTTTGCAGCAAAACAAATAATTTGAAAAAGAAATAAAGACAAAACAATCCACAAGAAAATAAATACAAGGAAAATTCAACAATAGGAAAACCAAGAGGAGTGCCTCAATGTCTACAGCATAAATTATTATTTGCCCCCTTCAACTCTCTGGCTTTCTTTCTTTCCATCAATTACTATTTTTCTTCTCCCCCCTACACACACACAACCCCAGCTCCCATCCCTTAATTTTAGCACATTAGCTGTGATTTAATAATACAAAAATGTTGAATATACCTGTGTATGTCAATATCATAACATACTTCAAACAGCTGCAAATTTTAATCATTGATGAATTTCTTACAGCCAGGTATCATATCTGATGGAGGACAAGTCCCTTAAAGCAGCTTTACACACACTGCAGAGGTAAGGTTTAACATCTCTCATCTCTGTAGCTTATTATAGGCTTTAACATATACTCTGCTCTCAAATAGTCTCTTGAAGTGTACTGAGGAGGCTTAGGATCAGTGAATCACAATGTCATATTTTAAACCAAAGAAATGACCTGAAACAGCTTTATACACAAACTGCACTGGTGAGGTGTAACACAGCAACAATGAGCATGTGCTGTTTGAAATTGAATGACCTAATTCCAGCATCACAAATATGGCACTAGGAAGGTTTAACACCTCTAGGGATCAGTCTTCCAGTTTTCAAAAAAAAAAATCATCTAAAATCAGCTTTCCAAAGTTTGCAAGGATGATGACTTAATAAGAACTTCAAAGCAGCTTTACCTAGCATGCAGGGGTAACAGCAAACACCATCATAGGTCATTTGTGTTTTTAAAGTAGATGAATACCTAAAAGCAACTTTACACACAGATCATTTGACACATCACCGTAGATTAGCATGTGCATTTTCTAAGCAGGTGAGGACTTGAAAGCAACTTTAGACACATCAGACTGGTGAGGTTTAGAATCATCGTGACTCACCTTGTCTCTTTTGAAAGTAGATAAGTGTCTAATAGAAGCTTTACTTATACTGCATTGGTAAGATTCAACATGATTATGAATTAGATTGTGTCTTTTCAAACCAACTGAAGAAGTTAAAAGCAGATTAACACACACTTCAACCGTTAGACTTGTTATATGTATGGACCTGCATATGCTGTTTCAAATGAAATAAACTTTTGAAGGCAATGTTACACACACTGCACTTGTGAGGCTTATCACTGTGAACCTGCACGTGCTGTTTCAAAGCATTTGATTTTTGAAGACAGCTTTACATATGTTGCAATGGTAATGTTTCTTATACTGTGGATTTGCCTATGTTGTTCCAAATAGGATTTGTTTCAAAAAAAGCTTTACTGCACTGGTGAGCGTCTCACCCCTATGAACACGCATATGTCGTTTTAAAGAGGATAATCTTTTAAATGTAGCTTTACACACACTGCACTCGTGAGGCTTGTCATCCGTGTGAACCAGCATATGTCCTTTCAAAGAGCATAATCTTTTAAATGCAGCTTTACACACACTGCACTTGTGAGAATAGTCATCATTGTGAACCACCATGTGCTCTTTTAAACAAAATGATCTTTTAAATGTAGCTTTACATACACTGCACTGGTAATGCTTCTCATCCGTGTGAACCTGCATATGACTTTTCAAACCAAATAATCTTTTGAAGGCAGCTTTACACACACTGCACTTGTGAGGCTTGTCATCACTGTGAACTGTCATGTGCCGTTTTAAATGAGATGATCTTTTGAAGGCAGCTTTACACACACTGCACTGGTAAGGCTTCTTATTACTGTGAGCCAGCATATGACTTTTCAAATTGGATAATCCTTTGAAGGCAGCTTTACATGTTCTGCACTTGTAAGGTTTACCAGTGTGGTCCGACATGTGTTTTTTGTGCAAGGATGTAAAATGAAATGAAGACATACACACTTTGCACTTATCAGATTCAATATCGCTACTAGGGTGCTTTTTTCTGACTCAGTACTGAAGCTTGCTTCTGTCACTTTTACATTTCTCTCATGCTGAGGACTTTCAGTCACAATATCACATCACTGTGTATTTTTACTCCAGCAACATCCACATCTTGAAGTTCAGGTGATGATATACAGGCTAAAATATCTTTATTTTTCCTGCAATTCCACTCCACCTCCTGTGGTACACTCTGTGCCTTCAAGTGCTCCATTATTGTGGACTGAGCGTGTGATTTTGTCTGCTCTGACTTTACTGCAGAACCAACGCCTTGAACAGAGTGATCTTCATGCTTGACCTCAGAAGTGACTGGTTCTTTTGCATACTGTGTCTTCACTTCATAAGTATCGCCTTGGCAGATCCAATAAAGTTCATTATCACTATCAAGTTGAGAAATTGCATCCTGGCCAGGCCATGATCTCTCAGTCTTTACTATATGATTATGCTCAGTCATATGTGGCCATTCTATCTTCACACTGTGAGTGTGCTGCTGCTCAATTTTAATGAAAGAAGTGGAATCTTGAGAATTTATCTCCACTTTCGGAACATTCTCACACCTCCAGTTTGTCTGTGCAGCTGGATCAATTTTTATATTATGGAGTTCTTGGCCAAAGATACTGTCATGCCGCATGAAATCATTCTGTAAACATTTTGTCTCATTATAATCAGAGCAAAATGAACTTTTCTGCTTTAAGGTATTACATTATTGCTTAAGTCTTCTTGTGCCTCAGCCATATATTTCGTTTCAGTCTTTATGAGTGTACATGGGACCTGCATCTCGCTCTTCACAGCAAACATATCTTTGTGCTCTCCAAAAATTACTGATTGTATTTATTGTCTTTTGGGTAAAAGTACTTTTACACTTACTGTTGACTAACTTTCCATGAAGCTCAAGATCTCAGCTTCATCAACTCTATTCTTTCTAGTGACAATAGAAGACCTCTTGAGTCTGTTGTAATCTTATCAGACCTGAAACATGACAATTGTAATGAGTCAGTTGTCATGGAAATTATAAGCAAATATTTAAAAGCATGGGAGATTTCACTTAGCCGCTCTCTCTGTTAGAATGGAAAAAAAAAAAGCTTTTACTGTTGCGGCTTTCTTGAAACACGTAGGTTCTTACTCAGTAGGAAATTCTGTAAAATTACTGAATTTTACGCTATTTTTATCTAAGATTATGTGGTACTGCCACTGGCTATATTGAATAAAATCGTCGCCATCTTTAGTGGGTCGGAAAACTGCTGAAAATCCAGGCATTACCTCTCAGAACAGAAACAAGAAAGTAAAATAAATAAATCATGTCTGTCCGTGCTCAGAATTAGAGGAATGAGGCATACCGTGTAGGTGGAACTTGTGGACGTAGAAGTGTTGTCACACCATGAAACCATGACTCTAGATTCTAGAAGTTTAAAATAAATTTTCACCACTAAGAACAACAACTCCGTATTTCCTTTTTACGAGAGTTACCTCCCATGTGTTGAAATTTGTATAGAGAGCCGCCACGATGCGTATCACGTGGTACACAATTTAATGGCCGTGGCTCAGGTGGAGGACAAAGAAGTCTCCACGCCATTGTCCGAAGTATGAGAAATAGAACTCTATTTTCCCGACAGTATGGACAAGAAAATAACTATGTCTGACCCACAACAATCAGTGTCGTATACGAAGCAAAAATTAAATGCGATCGACATTGCTGGCCTATACGAACTGCCGAAGCACAAATCAAATCAAAATCAAATCAAATCAGACTGTCGTAAACTCTGGGGCGGAGTCCGTAGATCTGGTAGGAGTATGATTTCAGCCACCCTGGCTGTTCACACACCGTCAACACCCGCACTAAACCCCGTTGACATTTGCAGCGTGCTACCACACTAAATTGCTTATTAACACCTTTAGTTAGCTTGAGCCCCCAGCCAAGTAGATTATAGTATAACCTATAAACTTTATAGGTTGTATACTGATCCCACACCATGCAACTACTTATTTTATCCCCACGAAATAAATATCGGAATTCTACTTTTGAAAACAAAATTAGGTCAGTTTCAGCGATTTTCATAATAAATCATAGACTGCAGTGTGTGTGTATAGATGAGCATATCTGATGTTTGTTGATCGCTTATCAAGATGTAGTTTTTACTTGAAAAATTACTGCAAAAGTTTCCTGCTGCATGAAGTGGTGTTGCCTACTTTTTCTTGACTTTAATACGTATATATATACGTTCCGCTACTCCACAATAGGTCTGCTGGGAAAAACAAGCTTCACCACAGCAGAAAATTGACAAAACATCACACTGAACCTATGAAATTTAGTCTATGACAAAAGGGTAGCTACATGATTAATGTGGTAATAAAGATGATCCACATAAGCACGTGATATAAGAATGAATTAACGTGCAGGAACAAAGGTGTAGTCTCGGCAAAGTCAGATACAGTTTTGGCTAGCCAAACACCATGACCGAAGAAACTGGCGTAAACACCTCTTTCGATGCAAATCGGTCCTGTGAAGCATTGTCTCTATTCATAAAGCGACTGAAAAATGACATTTGTCATTGTTTAAATACTGCCACAGGCAAGTCATACAACTGGAGACTATTTCTGAAAGGAAAGAATTTCATACTCGTGTCATTATAGTCGTGCTATATTGAGATGTTTGGGGGAGGAGTTCAGTCGTAAAAATTCTGTGCAATGCTTGGGCTTTTTGTTTATGTAACGGTCTTAAATAGTCTTTGTCCTTGTTTATTTTGTTGCCATAATTCATGTAGCTATTTATTTATTAATTCATAGTTTAGGAAAAGTGCTTCTTCTTTCAGGTGAGACATCGGGTTCCCTTCAACATTGCAAAACAAAATGCAACAGTTTAATGCAGGCGCTCCAAGCAACAGCTTTCAGCGAAATCAGGGTGGCAGAGCTCCTTCAGAAAACAGCGCATGTATGACAGTCTTTTTAAGCATTAAAACCTTTTGAAAAATGTTGTTGCTATTTTATTGATTTTACCGTTTCTTTCATAATCTATAAGTAGATTCCTGCAAATAGATAACTAATTACAGTGGCACGGTTCATACATTTATTTTATTGGAACAAAGTATAAGTTATATATGACGGACAGTTCATAAAAAATTAGAACACAAAATTTACAGTTATTTTGACTTACCACAGCCATTTGATTTCTTTAATTATATGTCTAACCTTTTAATAGAATTGCTAGCTAAATTATTTTAAGTTTTCTTGTGATTTTACACCAGTTTCCGTCTAGTCTTCGTTTTCAGACTTACTTTGCTAGGATTACAATGACAGTTATTGCATTTGGATGCAGCTAGTATTGGACTACACATATGTGGATGAGACAGTGTTAGTTGATGAAGAATTCCCACAAGACACATGCAACACAAGAATCTACAACATCAGAGGTAACTATTTTGTTGCCTGTTCTCAAATTGTTTTTTTTCACTCCCTTATCATGTCAAGTGTGTGTTTATTCATACATGTGCAACCTAAGGATGTACATACTGTGTGTGCATTGATACCTTAAGTTCAGAGATGTGCACTGATGCAGAAAAAGTCTAGAAATAAAGCCAAATATAGGACTTGTTTTATGGAATTTCAGGTACAAAAGGATGGGTGGGGGGGAGCAAATTTAGCTAACAAGCTTTGTGTTCCAGAACAGGAACTTTTACTATTTTAAGTCTTCATGTGGAGCTGCAAATTAATTAAAATATTGATAAAACCAATATCTATACATAAATGTTTGTATATTACAATAGTTTTTTTTTTACATTATATTGTAATCTTTTTTAATAACTTTGTTTCAGAATTATTGGATGAAGTTTGTGAAGTGGCTTTACAATGCAGGCCTTTTCCGACCGTAAGTGTTCATGTATTTTGTATATACAGTAATCTCTCTTTTATCGCAGGAGATGCGTTCCAGAACCACCCGCGATAACCAAAAATTTGCGAAATACAAACGGTATATTTATGCATTTATACACTATATTAAAACTTTATAAACCCTCCAAATACTTTTACGCTAAATAAACCTTTCCCATCTCCCTAATAATCATTCCCACACTGTTCTGCGCATGTATTGTACCTTTACAGTAAATAAAAGAGCCAACACATAATATGTACTGTACTGTAAAGTAATACAGTATCTGTAATACATATTAATTTTATTATTTATAATATTTCTTTATTGTTAGAATTAATATTAGTAATATATTTTTATAGACTTTGGGCTTTTTTAATCTAAAGATTCACAAAATAGATATATTTTCCACTGATCAAATTTTGCAGAAAATCCATGAAGAATCGTAGATCCTCGAATCATTTTCCCCATTAATTTCTTATAAAAATCCACAAAATAGTGAAGTCGCGAAAGGTGAAGCGCGAAGTGGTGAGGGATTACTGTATTCAAGTTCTTTCTTGTATAAATATAAACACTCAACTTTAAAGACAGAACAAATAGTTACTTATATAGTGATGACTATTTTTTATTAGGATTGAAACAGCACCAATCTCACACATACACAGCTTCTATTTTTATCTCAAACATCTGGTCAGCCTGCAGCACACCATCAGCAAATCCAGGCACATGTGGAGATGCATGCTTTGACTTTTTCAGCTGCTAGAGATCTTAGGGACAGAACTGGTGGAGTGTATACTCTGGAGAAAAGGGGCGTTACTCTATATGTATTGCCACACACTGCAGTCACAGGATCGCTTGAAGCAGGAACTGGCACAGTATAAAAAGGTTTGTCGACTTCATGTTACAAAATTTCAGATTTGTTACCTGTAACTTTTTATCTCTTACTGTTTTGAAGTTTTAGCTTTTATTTGACTTAAATAAAAATACTGAAATTTTTTCCCCCTAATTGTGTGAATATGTTGTTTGTGCATACACAGTACTCGTCCTTATGCACTTGCCTTGTTTGTTGTATAGCAAAAAATTCATGCTATAACATCAATTGACTTAGCAACAGTTTGCTTTAAAGAACGTTGGTTATTCTTCATTTCTCAGTTGTATACATATAAGGAATGAGTTGCAGTGCTTCAATATTTTGCGGAGGACATAAGTTAGAGGGAAACACCCAATTGTTTTAATACCATTTATGTATGATGATTAAAGGGATACATTGTTACCCACTCTTGTTCTTCTCCACTTCTAGTGCACTTGGAGACCTTGAAAAGTTGATATTTTGTGCCTCATTGCTTAAGACACTCTAAAAGTCTGTTTAAACTGATAGTGTCTTGAAGATGGAGTAAACTTCCTTGAAGACATGTTGAAGGTCAGGCAGCCTTCATCATCTTGTCAGCCAGCACCTGATGACACAATGCAGCTGCTTAACCAAGGTATAAAATACTCAACCACCATAAAATGTTCTGTGAATTTCCCTCACCATGAAGACCATCTCTTGTTTGCCATGTAACATAATTCTCATTTTCATAACTTACCTAGTTTTAGTCCTTGTTACTCCTCGAGGAGCATAGGGCTGCAAAATGACTTACCTAGCCAGGTAGCATTCTTTCTGAAGATACAACTGTATTATGTTAGCTAAATGTGTGTCGCCAGTTCTAAACACCATGCTTTTATGCTGCTTTTTTTTCCTGACACATGAATTATATTGTCTCCATATTGGTCAGTGAGGAACATTTATAATACTAAAATGCAAACTGCACAATTTCAACAAAATGTAAACCTGTTATATAGTTTTTCTCCATGAGCCTTTGGCTACAGAGCTTGTTACAGGGATTTATCAAAATTTCTCAGTACATGAATCATAAAGAAAAAAAAAAATGTGTGGAGTAATTAGCAGTATTATTATTATTATAGAAATGGCATGTTTTGTTGGGAAAAGGGTCTCTGTTGAGTGTGATGTTATATATTTCAGAATGTATTTGACAGACATGTAGATCTGTAGAGCAAAAGCAGTTTTCTTAACCTATTTTCTTGAATGTTGCCACTGCACTAAAATTTATGTGAATTTTGCTATTGCAGGTATTTTCAGTGATACACATTTGCTGGCCATGATTTATGCGGGAGAGATGTGTTACTGGTATTCTTGTGCTCAAGAGAGAGGACTGTTTCATCAAGATGATCAGCATGACAGTTTCACAGCCAGGCATCGAGGGCTAAAGCATCTGAACAGCTACCTTTGTGCTGTAAAAGGACCACTCAAAACTCTTAACTGGAATGCTGAGAAAGCTGAACACTATGTAAGCTATCTGTCAAGAGGTCTACAACAATAACAAACATTACTTAGCTTAACTGATGAAAATGTATGGTTATAATAATTTTTAGTTAATGTAGACCATTTAACCCAGTAAGTACAGCTTTAAAGGATTTTTTATTTATTACAATGAGTCATATAATGAACTATTTCTTTGCATGAAAGCAAACGAAAAATTACAAAAAACTTAGATGAGGTAACTCTTGCTCATAATTTCTGAACATTTATTGATCTAAAGTGATCAAAAATGCATCAAAACATGAAACATTCACAACCTTTACTACAAATATGCACATGGAAAGAAATATCCAAAAGTTAAAGTGTACCAGCAAGATGGTTTAAAAAAATCACAATACCTGAATGCAGTTCCACTTAAGTGGAACTAGAACCAATAAATGCACATTGTTCTTGACTGGTCAACATTAAAATATTATCACTTAAAAATGGAAGCAGATCTTTTTCACATGCATTGAAAAAAAAACATTTTATCAAAATACTAAAAAAGCTTTTTGATATTTAATGTATAAATTTACATAATGCCTATCACTAAACAAAAATCTTTATCAATCACAATCTGTTGAAATGTACAAAATTGTTCTCACTTTTTAGGTGAAAGTGCATGGTGTGTCAAACTGCTGTATACACATTATCATCAATATGAATTTTCAAGTTACATTTGACCCAGATTGACCTTATAAAAAAGAGAACAAGTGAATGTAAATTATAAATTTCACCCACCATAGAGAACTTTGACATCATCTAAACCTCTAGAAAGAATGTGTGCAAACATTTTGGAAGACACATATGTGGTGCAACATCTGTTGTAAAAAAATCATATCTCCCACAAACCCTCAAATATACTTATTGTGACTTATTGGAACCATAATTGACAACCTAAAATCATTTTAGGGACTTTTGTAGGGTATCAGCATGACTCTGGTGAATGGTTAAGCTAATACTTACTCTAAGGCTGCAACTCTCATCTGGAGGCAGTAATCTTTTCTGTTCCAGCAATTTTAGTAGTATTGGTTTGGGAACCAGGGTGAGAAAGAAACGCATGAACATCATACTAAAATGATGCAAATGACAGTTCAAAAGAAAGCTCTTTTGTTGAAGATACTCTAAAATGCAAGCCTCAAATTTGCTATAAATGTGAAAAACTGCCTTTAAAGTGCTTAAACAGGAAACGATGAAATTACTGAACGGTTGTAACAAATTATTGACAGCTTTTTTAACAGTTTGACACAAATTAGGGCTATCTTTCAATAACAACTTGCTGCTCGCGTACTGGCTGCTTTGCCATGATATAGCCTGTTACTGGTTTAGCATAAAACACCAGTTTCCTTACCTCCCCCAACCCCTTTTTCTTTCCATAAATTTCACTGGAGTTAGAACAAACACTGCAGCTGTATACATCAAACACAACAAAATTTAAAAACTGCTATGAATGAATGAAACCTAATTTTAAAGCTTTTCAATATAGTAAAAATCATACCATCTCTCTGGACATGATGAAATTGCCAGAGTTGTAGATGTTGCTACTGCCAAGTCTAAATTTTCACCTACCCAAAATAATGCTTCAAGAGACCATGTTTATTTTCCTTTAATATCTTTAACTGGTGCATGCCTTTTTTCATGCAATCCTAAGTTTAGTGTAATAGGTGCAGGAAAAGGGAGACAACACATAAATATCAGAACTCTAACAAACACGAAATGCACTTAAATGTATTAAAAATTATGTAAAAGTAAACACCAGTAGTATATTGCATATTGGAAGTACTCAATACAGTGGCCAACACAGCCAGTTATAGTTCTATAAAATACATATAATGCATTCTACAGATAATGCTGTTAAAGATAACAGTGTAAACCTTGTGATGAAAACTCTTGGGAAGGAAAACAACAGCGTAAAAAAAATTATTTAAACTCACTCCTGATTTCATTATAAGAAACATCCACTGTTCAACATTTAGTATTCTCTGCATTTGGCACCTAATTACGGGACCAGATGCTTTGCTGTGATATAGCCTTAGTTGCCGGATCGGCATAAGACCAATCTTTCTCAAACCCTACCCCACCTAATGCAACCTTTCAACATTTTGAAGAGAGAAACAGTAGTGCATCTAGATAGTCACTTTGTGGACAAGGGCTTTAAAAGGGTGCAGTATGCAAAAATTCTAAGCTGTATGAATTTCTAATTCATGTGGTAACTATAATACCTTGTCTGCCCTGCTGATGGATTTGTCCCTAAGAGAAAAAAAAAAACCCCTAGGAAATAATCTTTGTTCACAAAACTGAATACCTGACTGCTATAATTCTGTTATCTTTGATTCCAATAACCCAATAGGCATAACTAAATGTGTATCCATTCACATTGGACACATCTGTCAAAATAAAGATTTACATGGTATCTAACATGCACATAGAAAGAGTAAAAACCTCAAATGTACAGAACAGTATTATAAATTTGAACCTTGTTCGATCTTTTATAATGATCAATAATATAAATTTCTAAAAAGAAATATTAAACATACAAAAATGCAGATATGCTTGAATTTTTAAGGGGCATAAAACATCAAACACATCAAAAAGGCTTTACATATAACGACTGGCTCAAGAATAAACAAAGACCTACCTTCTTGTTAGTAACATTATCTACTGAAGCTTTCCTTGTACAAAATATAAAACATACCCTGAAACTCCATTTTGCATTGAAAACTTCCACCTCAGGATTAGCCTGCCATTATAATAGCCAAGCAGTTTGTGCAAAAGAATTGGTTTATTATTTAAAAAATAAAGAGTCTGTACAAATAAATCATACAGATATGCAGCACAAATGTTTGTCACAAACAAGCATCCTTTGCCATGTGTCATACTAACAGGCAAGAACGTTTATAGTACATTACCATCTGTTTCCACACATATATCAGAAAAAAGTTGGGATCTCTCTGATGTATATCTAGCACACAATAAAATTAAAGATCTGTCATCTGTTCTTTCCAACACCGAAGTTTGCATAAATCTGCAAGAAGGCGTGATCTCACAATGAACAGCATCCGTAAGGAACTGTTTGGAGCAACTACCAGAACTTTATTAGTCAACAGTTGATTTGGTGATCATAGAGGCAAGTGCAGATGATTCACTGGGGATCTGTGTCAGCTGAACTTCTTCCTCTCGAGTCTCATCCAAACTCTCTGCATGCAAAATATTTGGGACTGAAAATCAGCGAGTACTTTTAACATGCTGTATCTAGGGTATTTACTGTATAATTCTGGCTGCTAATGCATTAATATTGACTACAGTTGATGGCCAGAGCCAATATATTAAATAGGCATCACTAGGCATTAGAACATTTTCCTAGGAAAGTAGTATGCATTCATCTGATTAAATAATACAATAAATTTCTGTTGAAATAAATGGACGTTTACCCTTAGGACCACCAACCTTTAATCCTTCCTGGAAAAACCCGTTTTCTTGATTCAGTATATTTACTTGCTCACAGATCAAACAAAGTGAAACCGTTTGATAAATTCTTCATTGTTGGATTTTGCTAATGTTATTTTTTTTTTTTCAGACTCCACAAGCCTTCTCTTCACCAGCTTTTGGTACTTTAACATTTAACATTCCCTACTCAGAATTCTGAAAGGTTATATACCCTGTTTTATATCTCCCTTCATTTTTTATAAACCCTCTAGGGCTGCAGTTTAAAAGGTAATGCTTCATCTACTTCTTGCTGTAAACTTAGGGTACAACAGTTAACCTGAAAGCTATCCAATAGAATGAAATAAACCAAAGATCCAAAAATAGAAAAAAATTCTTTGGCCTAAGAATTTCCTGTAATGATTACGGTTAACACATAAGGGCAAACAGCTCTAAATAAATGCACAAAATGGACCCAGTGGCACATGTACCAAAACCAGCAAGAGCTGTCTCACCATTATATGCATATACAAATAAGTTAAAAAAACTTACCAGCAACACCCATTGTCTTGTGAGATGGTGCATAGAGGGAGAGCAAAGCAAACACATACATGTTCCACATGCCATACACACCTGTGAAAACAATGACAGCTACCTTAATAATTAAGGCATGTGTAGAATACTAAAGTTAAAAAATAAAATCATTTTATTGTAATGAGCTGAGCCTTGCTTGGATGATGGGAAAGGCATTACATAAATAAATATCCTTATTATTTAATGAAATTGGTTTGTACCAAACGGTTCTATTCCCCCCATATCAGTAAAGTTTTTACAAAATTTTATTTGCTTCTGTCAGATTAAATCAATCACAATTGCTGCCATATTTAACATTCATTGGAAAAAGTTATCAGAAGAGGGCTCTTTGGATAAACTACCAGCTCATAAGAAGGCATACCCTGAATCCATGAATTCATGGTTCTAGTCGCTACATGCAGTTAGCCAATTTAACTATCTCAGCTGGTAAACATGCTTCATGAATACAAACCCTGGATTTCACTGATGCTTTAGTAATTTAAAGAAAAATTAAAAATTCTCGAAGTTTTCAGTAGTATCACTTTACAGCCTATGAAATGCTGACATAATATATGACATTACAAAGAAATTATTTTAAAAGCTAAAAAATGCTGAATACTGATGTTATAGAAATATAACATATTCTTTCTCTTGTGTTTTAAGCTGAGATCTATAAACATAATCTCTGTCATACCTAAATTTGGTTTCTTTCATACGAGAGTAGTCCAGTAAATTCATCAAAAAAATGTATTTTATCAACGTATCTTCCTGTCTGGAGTGATAAGGAGATTTAAGAGATAATCCTTTTTTAAACATCCAACAGAATCATTTCCCACCTGCAAGAAAAGCACTAGAATACTCCAGCGAAATACCGTCGTCACCCCACTTCCACTGGCCTTCACTGACTTGACTAATGATGAAGAAAATCACTGTCAAAGCAGCACACAACAAGGTTGTCAGCATCAGAAACTTGAAGCGGAAAATAAGACCCTGGGTAAAGAAGAGGAAAAGGTCTTTGTTTTTAAAAGCTTTACTTTTTTCCTCAACCGTACAAGAGATCTGTAAGGACCCCTGCCCAAACACATCCTGTTTTTAGTAAAACTTATTCTGAAGTGAGCAAAATGTGGCAAGTCTAGGTACAGTTCTCAGACAAAATAAGCCTTATTTTGCTTCACATTTTGAGAACCACACACTATAAAGTGCACACAAAAAGCTACATTATTTTGATATTACATTCCTTGGACCAGGCTAGACTGAGAATGGAAACAAAACAGCAAACCAAAGTGTATATTCTCTTACTACTTTGAAATGAAAAATTGATCAAATTCTTTGATAAAATAAACTAGTCTAATTAAAACAAAATTAAAACCAAAGACTAAAGATAAACACAGTTTAAAAATAAAGCAGATCTTTGTAAACTTCTTTGCAAAGTTACTTCTTTTTTTTTTTAATGTATAAAACACTCCATCCTAAGCATTTTGTCTTGCCAGAGTTTCAAAAGAAATAAACAGATGAGTGCTCAGACGAACATTTTACAATTACAAATTGCAAACTGGATGAAAGGATGAATATACTGACTGAATAAAACTTGCGGCGAACACTGCTCATCTGGGGTAGAGAGGCTGTCTTGGTGCTGATGTTACGAAACACTCTGAAGATCATATAGCTCAGAAAGAGGAAGTAGCCACAAGCTGCAATTCCAGCAAGGATGATGAAAGCAAGCTAGAAAAAAGTCAAGGGAAATTACCTAATCTCCCTCTTCAACCTAAACAGTAATCTGTGCACATTTTCTTCCAGCTTATATTGATGCCACAAGGACTAACAAAAATGGAAAAAAAACCCAACATTTTCTATCATTTAAAAATGTGCATAAGTCATATAAGAGAACTCCTTACATGGAAAAGAAAATTTGCAAAAGGTGTCTAAAGATACGAGTGACCTGGCATCAAGCATGTGAAAATATTTAGTTTAGTTAGGTATCATCAAAGCGATTTGTCAGAAATTTAGACAAATAAAAGTTGATATTTTCTCATGAGTAACAGTTTTATAAGCATAAAAGTGAAGCTAATAATTAAAGGATTTCTGGATATTAGGCACCAAGATGATATGTTAACACAACTACACTGATGTGCAACACAGCTACAATTTTAACTGATAGTCTGAAAATTTATTTCTACTCAAACCTTGTGTTGCAAGCAGCTTTTCTTTCTTAACTGTTCATTATTTAGTGTTGAGCTTATGATGTATGTTCTATTATATTGTTTTATATTGTAATGTAAATTGTTTAGATTCCCTTTGAAATGAGCGAAAGGGCTCTTCAATAAATAAATCAAATATTTAAACCATTTCTGTCATCAAATAAAGCAGTGGAGGCCAGCAAAATGGCATACAAATTTAAATTTAAATAGCAGTATCTTAGGCAAATGTAATTAGAATTTAAATACCTAAAATACATTGTCTTAATGTAAATGTAATGTTGATCATTGGCATTTAGCAGACCATGCTAACAATTATTATTTTAATTAAAGATATTTCAATGACAGTGATTCCTGTGGCCTTTTCTTTTTAATATAATAAATTCCTGCTTTTCTTAAGTTTGGTATACAAGTTGACTTTTGCCATATATTTGCATTTGATCAGAAAGGTTTTGCAATACAACCCAAAACAAAGTAGCAGAGTACCCAAAACCTTCAGAATAGTAAAAGTTAAAAGCAGGTTAAAGAAGAACTTAGAACATTACAAATAACTATAAAAATGTTTAAAAAAAAAAACGATAGACACAAAAGGATACAGCCAGATTTGTGCCTGTGGTGGTTGCCCAAATGCTGTAGAATGGATTTGTTAGCTGAACACCCCTATAAAAAAAGTACTGTACTCATAAATACATATATACAACATTACACAAATAAAATGACAATCTATAATTTGCATACCAGCAGTACACACTTAATCATCATATAAGCTTGTCAGTGTCGGTAGTTTTTCTACTATTTCTGTTAACATACACATCAACTAAAAAAATGTCTAGATCTGGACCACTGCCCTCACCTTTCACACATATCAAAGATAAGCAGAGCCAAACAGCCAACTATTACAGCCAAAAGATGCTTCCAGTAAGATGACAGCTTGTTTCTTTCTTGTGAATCCTACCCAGAAAAAGAACAGTGTTTACAGAGAAAAAAACAATCCACTCATAAATAACATTTACAAATATTTCCCACTGTGCCCTTTATCGGCCAATAAAAAAAAATTTAAATTCAAAATAAAGTCACAAAAAAATGTTTATTACAAACACAATCTTCATCAGAAAATTTTCAATATTCATGGTCAGTACTACTATGACAAAAAACAAAATACCGACTTTTCCCAGGATAAGCTTCATTCATCCAGTCCACAAACTGAGAGCACAAGCATATTTCGGAACTTTCAGGAGTAATCAATACATACTTTTATGTGTCCGAAAATACAAAACTATTCAGGTGAACCCCTTAACAACACTATGGTATATCACAGAAAATAGTAAATGTAATAAAAGCCCTTTATGCAGACTTTCATTGCCAGGTGGTTTGTGGCATTAGCAAGGAGTCTTTTGTGTCTGTTGCTTTCCACATGACTATGCTTGGCATTTATACCCATGTTCAAAAGTTTCCCTTCCTTGCTGCAAAGATCACATTTATCTTTGGCTTTGTCCTTCTTCGCTTCTTGAAGCCACAGCCAAAAAATGTTATATATTTTTCATCTGTAAACCACAGCTTATTAAAGAAAGTCTGCTTTGTTGACATTGTAAGAGGATCATGATAATGATGCCAGTGCAAACAACAACCGTCAAATCAGCTGGGGAAGCTATTCGCAGCCATGTGTCCATTTCCAGTACATATGTCAAAGCACACACATACACACACATATATTAAACAAAAATAATGCCTATAAGATTTAGCACAATCAATTTTCAGCAAATATTTTTGACTTTTCCCCGACATGCAATTAATTTCTTCAAATCCTGACTTCTCCAGGAACTGGAAATCATTTTTCAAAATATACCGACTTTTCAAGTTTTTCCTCATCTGTACAGACCCTGAATATTTATCTCACTAAAACTGCTCTCTACATATTTCATTTCAACTAGTTTGTGACTAATGTTTAAAAATCATTTTACTGATTCAGGCCATAAAAAAGTGAACTGTGTCTAAGCCTAAATTCCATTTTTAATATGAGAGTGGCCTTGGTATTCTTACAGGATACTCTCCCGCCATCCAAACCAGTAAATCCTGCTCTCTCACATTCCCCCTCCTTCTCTCTCTCACTCACACACAAATATATAATAAACTGTCACAATTTGTCACAAAGTTCTAGCCAGTTATCTACCCGAAAAGAAGATACTCAAAACATACCATCATGTGTTCACCAGCAAAGATAAGCCAGAATGACAGAAGCATGGCATAGAACGCTCCTTCTCGAATATCATTTATCAGAAGCACAAAGGGAGCATTCGCAAGTAATGTGATCCACTCAAGAGGAACTGTAAAATAATGGAGAGTCCATTGATTTTTGGAGTTTCTTCTGAAAATGCAAGTACTTGTGTCAAGAGTGAAACACACGCAACCTTTTTATTTGTGAATGCCTGACTTCCTGAAAATTTTTGTTTGCAAATAACTGCTCAAGACAAAGGTGGTCAGGAATACTTGTACTTTGTTCAATTTGTAAGCTTCTTGAAATAAAACTTATGCAATGTTTGGCAACTTCTATAACAAACATTTTGAACTAGTAAAGAATTTAAATGTATCAATTGTACCATAAGTTTAAACAGACAAAAGCATACAAAACTTGCAGTCAAGAAACACATACATAAGCATGTACACACGCATGTATACACACACATATCCAAATGCATACTTGTATTTTCATGGTCTTTAACTCTGTCTAGCTTAAATCTGAAACATGAAGTCATGACTAAAAGCAAAAATAAATAAAATAAATAAAAGTACTTACAGTTCATAATTGAAAGAATTATTCCAAGAGCAAACAATGTTCTGTACAAGAAAAGAGATTGTAAAATTGATAAAAAACTGAAAATTTTTTCTATGCTTACTGATTAACGAGACATACATCTTTTATCTGAAAATATACATAAGCCGCAGTTCTTTAAAAGTCACCAACTGACTCCCAAATATAGATATGCCTAACGAGCAACAAAAAACACACAATGATCTAAATCCCAGAATGCCAAAAAGAAAAGCAATAATACTACAGGCTAACAGGTTATTAGCAAAACTACACAATCAAAATCACCTTTCCAATAAATTTGTTGGGCGACTTAACTGCAGAATTCTGCGCCAAAACCAAATGAGAACAGATAAAGTCAATGGGAAGAAGACAGTCTTCAGTGAAAACCACACTTTAGTGAAGCCACCATTCTGGAAAATTGTCTGGAACACATTAAAAAAAAAACAACTGGCATTTAACAAATCTAACCCAAAATACCACCCCAAACCCCTTCAATAAAAAAAAGGACAGGTGCAGAAATAAATGGAAGTCAGCCACAAATAAAAAGTGCTTGCTTCATAACCATTGTTAAAATGCAACGAAATTGAATTTTGCTACCCAAAATATCTCCAACAAATAATGCACAATCTAGACCTTATTGTTGGAATTTATAGCACATGCAGCACAGATATTTCTGTCCAAACAGTTTTTAGCATTAAGCAAGAACTTGCTCTAGAATCAACCCCATTAGGTGAGTTGATGTTTTCAGGTTACCTCAGTTTCATCCTGCTTTGCTTACTTTGCCTACAGAGAACATTCTCCTTTCTAAAATATTCTTTGCTCATTCCTTTTTTTCCATGTTAAAGATTAAATTTGCTTCAACAAATTCTGCTGGTCAGCTACAACTTACAATGAAAGTCATTCCTGAAACCGTCCCCAATTTATTCATTTCATCATCTCTTTTGCTGACTGGTAAGCGAATGTTGATCAAATAATAGTCATAATGAACACTTCCCAGCTCGAAGAATGGTAGAAGATCACACTCGTATAAATCTCCATCCTGTTTCTGCAAGAGAATGCATTACAGAAATCAATAAACTATAACCTTATTGAAATACCCTTAAACAGTCTACATGAGCCCCTGTTAGTGAAACCTATTATCTGACAAATTAATCTGTTATCCAAATATAATTAAGAATGTAAAGAACCCAGCATAATACCTGGTTTTCATCAATTCTGCAGTCCAGTCTGCGTTCAACAACAGCAGATGCAAGTTCCTTCCAATCATTCTCATCATCTTCTGCATTACGGTAGAACAAGTGGCACTCAAGCTGCATTTTTGGATTTTTTCCAAGAGCTGAACACAGATTTACATTTTTGTTTACTTCTATTCTTGCCTTACGTTTTGTACGTAAGACTTCTTAAAAACATCTAAAAGATCAAATAAGTAATTTCTATTTCAGGTCCTTGACTGATGGTAAACTAATACTTGCTGCAGAATCTACTTACGATAAGGGTTTTTGCTGTTATGCACAACATCCATTTGGATAACAGTCAGCATAGACTGAAACCATCTTGACATACGAAGCTGGTGGTTGTCTCTTGGAAGTGGTAGCCACTGGCTGAACACAATTTGGTTGGCCTCAATTTTTTCTGTCTCCACACTTTTGTCAAATAAATTTTCAACATAAGCACAGCTATGGTTGCCTCTGGGTATGAAAGCTTTCTTGTCTTTAGGGACAGGGTGATCGTAATCAATGCAGTTGATTGGAATAGAGACAATAGTGCTGGAGGGAGCTGGAGCTGAAAATAAAGCACCATTACACATTACTCACCAAAATAAAAGATTTAACAGAAAATCAAGTCTTCTATAATATTATATCTGACAATAACTTGAAATTTTGGTAGCATTTAAACAGAAGAGAAGAAAGTCTTTACTTAATTCCTCTGGTATCATAATGCAAACTGTAGTTAAAAAAAAAAGATGCATATGAAAGTTTTTTTACTTTAACCATGTGTGTCAGAGAATGTATTACAAGTAAAGGGATATATTATCTTGGTGGATAAAGCTTCGCATCAATTCTATGGTCAGTATTCTTAATGTCTGTTTTCGTGTGTAAAGAATGAGGAAATGAGGAACAAGCCTGTCAATCTTGCTTGATCTTTTATACTCATGGTGTTGTTATGCATTGTCCCAATTCACTTTTACGTAGTATTTATTAGCTAAACATATATATTTCAACACATTTAATATAAAACATTCATTACAAGAGTATTTACAAGAATTTGAAAGTATTCTATCACCTATTACTCATTGGCTATGTATTTGGAAAGAGAGAATGTTAGCACGAAGAGGTCAATCAAAAACAATGTTACTACCACGGAAAAAAATAGCTGCAGTAAAAAACACCAGTGACATTCACAATTCCTTTATCCCCAATAGAAGATGAGATCTGCAACTTATTCTGACATCAAAGCTGCAGGAAAACAGCAGACACTGATGGCATGTACTCCCCCCACACTGAGGAACTGCACTAACCAGCTCTCTTTTGTCTACACTATCTTCAACACATCTCTCAAACTCTGCAGTCCTTGGCCCTTTCAAAGCATCAGTTATCATCCCTGTCCTGAAGAAAACCAGGGTGATGTCACAAACTACAGACTGGTGGCCTTGACATCTGTAGTGATGAAAGTTCTGGAAAGACTGGTTATCAGACATCTCTTATGCACCTGAGGTATCTTTTTTATTTGCCTATCAGGCCAATCGATCAGTGTCTCTGTTGCTGTCTCTCTAGCTCTTCACTTAAACCTCCAGCACTTTGAATACTTGGCTCTGTAGACCACAGTTCCATCTTTGACATCATCATTCTGCAGATAATCTTTGGTAAACTCTCAGTATTTGGTCTCTTCTGTCAGTCAGCTACTGGATCCTTGACTTCCTCTTGCACCAACCCCAAAGAGTCAATAATTGCCTAGCCAACATCCTGGTGTTCAGCACAAGTGCACCCCAATGTTGCATCTTCTCTCCCTTCCTGTACTGTGTTTCATCTAAAAGCCATTCAGATGAAGAAATTTGCTGATGACACCATGGTAGAAGGTCTTATCGTGAATGAGTCTGCATACTACCAGGAGGTTGATAACCTGGTGGCATGATGCAGTGAAAACGGTTTACAACTCAATGTTTAAAGATCATGGAGATGATAGCTGACTTCTGCAGGAAAAGAAGTCCTGTGGAGCCTCTAATTTTCAACGGTGAGGCAACTGAGAAGCTGACCAATTCAGGTTCCTGGGATCCATCTCGAACGACCTCAGCAAGGAAAACAATGTGGTGTTGATTATAAACAAGGCCCAAAAATAACTTTATATCTTGCACCAGCTGAAAACTTAAGAAGGCCATTCTGGTCCAGTTTTTGATTGAGAGTGTACTGATAATTTCCATCAATGGCTGGTATGGCAGACACCCAGAAGCAGAACTACTGGCTTTGACCTGCCCCCCCTAGGCACAATCTATGCCCCACGTAGTTTGTAGGGGGTGCACAAGGTTGTGGATGATGTATAAACTACTCAGCCAATGCTCTATCTAGTTGCATGTCCTCTGAGGTCAAGTAAAGACATGTCCAGGCTAGAACATCCTACCTCCAAAACATTTTTTTTTGCCAAAACAGTAGCCTCCCTGAACTCCACTGAGGCATGAGTTAGGAAAAATTATTAATGTGTTTGTGGGCAATGTGTGAGTGAACATTCATGCTCGCATATGTGTTTGGGTATATCTCTGCATGCAGTCAATGATGAATCTGAAATGTGTGGGTACTGTACAGAAAGTGGAAAAAAAAAATTAAATAACAACGCTTCTGTACAGAAAGTTAAAAAGAACAATAACAACTCTTTATTTACGAGGGTAACAGAATAAACAATAAACTGAAGCACCACATTATCACAAAACAAAGACAGAGAAAAATGTGTGTGTGCAGATGTGTATGTGGAAAGAGTGTGTGTCTAATGTATGGGTGCAAAGAGAGGATTTTTTTTTTCTGTATGTGATTGGTATTTGTCGAGCAGGATGTGATCGTCATCAAGACACATTTCTCGGGCAATGTCTCTTGGCAAATAAATTAATTCTGCTATGGGTTAAAGCTTAAGTTCGTTTGTTGGGGGGAGGGGAATCATTTAACTTAAACTGCTATGGTCAGTTTTTAAACTGATAGTTTGAAATAGCAGGGCAAAAATATTTTCCTATGAAAATGCAAATAGGAAAGTAACTTCTTCATATTTCTGTGGACATTTCTAATTCTAGTATTACTTTCTACGAGTCGTCAATGACAGCTCACATTTTTGTTACTGGTATAAAGCAGATATTAATCACTTTTACCAAAGCTTTTATATATCATATGGACCTACGATTATTGTCATACAGTTTCAATACTATTACTAAAATATACATCAAATAGGTATTCTACAATATCCTCTTCATAGTATCGAATATCTGTCGATTATCGATTATGACTGATCACCTCGACACAAATAAGAAAAAAATAGCTTATATGAATATCATCCTATAAATGCGTCGTCATATAACGTACCTATTAATCCTCCAATCAGGAAAAATGAAATCAAAGCCAAAAACAAAGTGGTGATCAAGATGATCAGCTTTTTCGTGCTCAGAGTTTCAAGAACCACACCAGCCATTTTGAGACATTTACTTTCGCTCAGAGTTCAGCAGTTATCGTAGCGCCACCTGTTTATTAAGAAATAAGAAAAATTTATAGTTTTGACATGTTCTTATTCAACAAAGCAAAAGAAAAAAGAGGGAATAAAGTAGAATAGGCTTAGAATGTCGTATTGTAAGAAAAGTTTGTTTCGCTGAACTTTTTTTTTTTTTTTAAAGTGGTTAGCAGACGCCAGAAGTTTGTTATGCCGTCAGTTTCAAGTTATCAATGTGAATTCATTTAGACTTGTTTAGACTTGTTTATTTTCTTGTTATTTAGAATTTTAGAATATATGTTTTTTATGTTTGTTTTACAAATGTCATTACAGCAAATATTACTATCAGTGTTAAGATTGTTGTAAAAGCAGACTACTTCAAACTTCAAAGCAATGGCAACGGCTACCGATAACTATGCCCCGTGTAGGAGTGACTTGGAAAAACATCAGAAAAATTTAAGTGAACGCGCACAACAAATCGTTGACGCTTTAAACGTCAAGCGAAAGGCAGACACTCAACTATTAACAAACTTCAAAACTAGACTACATGCACAGGTGATGACATCTAAATTCGCTAGCAACAGCTTTTAATTATTCTTAGTCATATAGGCCATGGTCACAATTCATTCAATAAGTCAATCTATCATTTGATTTAACAAAAAAATTGGACGTCGCGTGTGTGTGTGTGTGTGTGAGAATATAGTCTAAAAGTATGATAACTGCTCGTACTTCAACTGTCCTTACTCCTATATTTCCCTAAATGACGAGCAGTTTAGGTTGACCACAAAAGAAATATTTTCAACGTACATTGTTTTTATTAAGCTTTTTTAAAAACTAAAGAATGACTATTTCTGATTTTTATTTATTTTTAAATGAGGTTTTGTGGTTTGAAAAGTATTTAACAAATACTTTTTGAGAAATCTAATTAAATGTGACCTTTAAAAGAAATGAAGGGTGGGTGTGCGTGCATGTAGTCACATGTGAGAGAGAGAGAACACTTGGGGGTTTGATGTATGCTTAAATGAAGCTATGAGAACTCTGTATATCATATAATATCTATCAATGCAGGTAGAGAAAATGAGCCAAGCATTGGAGCAGCGTATGTATCAAGTTTATGAAAAGCAGGGTCCTATTTTCAATGAAAAGATACAGGAACTGTTTCAATGTCTGGAACGAATTGAAAAACTGGAAGAAGAACAAGAAGCATTCAAGCAGGATATGAAGAGCTTCTTCCAAGAAATAAATTAGTATTGATGTTTTCGTAAGAGTCATTTCCATAGAATTGTTAAAGTTCTTCTTGTTCAGTTGCAAAATGTTTACGTAATCACAAAGAAGTCATTATTTCTTTTTTTTTTTTACAAAGATAATTATAATTGATAATTATAATTTGAGTAACCAAAGAAACAAAACTAACTGTTACCTGTTTGATGTTGGTGCATTTTATTTGGCTAATGCATAAAATCATTTAACAATTACTATCCAAGCCAGTTCAAGTAAAACTATGAGTTGAGAAAAACTGATTTTATACATTTTCTGATTTCTCTCTCTCAGGCACTCACCCATGCACACAGTAGCAGTAATGCATTTGAATGTTATCCATTTTTCAAAGCTGTTTTATAAGTCCATTTTTGCCATTTAACATGCATATCAGTAAGTAAATACACAAAATGCTAATATGAGAGGAATGTTACAAATTTTCATTTGGATGTCAATAGAGAAATCAAATGTCTGGTTAATAGAACAAAGGGTGTCTCCTGATACTTTACAAATGAATATGAACAAAAATTTGTTAAAAAATTAGCAACTTTAAAGAGCCCACCACTGAAATGTAATGAAAATAATAAGCTATTTCACAGATATTAAAATGTAAAAGGGAAGCTAGACTTCCTTAATTTTGACTCTTAAATAACAATTGGTACAATTTGAACCCTAGACCTTGTTAGCATACTTGCCTAAAAAAATACAGAATCCATTAAACTAGTCTTGAATTTATTATATGGCATGTACTTGTTTTGACATGCAAAAAAGTGTTAATATTAATGTCGTATTTATTTCATTATGAAATGCGCTGATAGTTTTCAGAATTTTATTCATAATATATTGATGCTGATAACCAATTGAGCTGGCATTTATTTACACCATATGAAGTCTCTCTCCACTTTTGAGACTTCTTATCCAAATCAACTGCTGGGTAACTGCCCATTTATCTGGCATTTCTCTTCTGTAACAAATCTTTCTCTTCAGACATGGGAATGGTGCATGGTGGCATTGTCTTCATGAACAGTATTTGAAAGAAACAAACATTGTGTTGAATTAAAGAAAAATTCCTGGTTGGCGAATGAAAAAAAATTATGATCTAGTGACTTTATTTGCATATTGTAATACAGGGAAATGATGAAGAGTATCTGGAAGGCAAAAGCAGCTACCACATTTTTGGCCCTATTTTGTACAATAAAATGGCAGGAAAATTATTAAAAGTATTTCATTAATTTCTTTTTTACTCCTCTCCACCCATCTTAATGGTGACATTTGCAGAAACAAGCTATGTATTCTCACAAAACACCACATTCTTCCAAATCATCAAGCGCTGCAAACAAACCATCTGTACTCAGACTGAAGAGAAGCTCTCTCATTTACATTTCAAAACCAATTTCCCCTCGCGTACCTCCACAACCCCATCCCTGCTCTCAATAGCAGCCTGTGGAAGGAATCAACCAGAATGCCACTAGCCAAGACATCAAAAAGCACAAATGGGGCTGGATAGGACACACCCATGCACACACCAGCTTACACCATTGCTAAGCAGGCACTTGACTAGAACCCTGAGGGGAGGAGGAGAGTTGGGAGACCAAAGCAGACTTGGAAAAGAACAGCAGAGAGTGAGGCAAGTGCTCAAGGTGTAACAAGGAATAAACTAAACTGAGAAGGTGTCGTGCCAAGAATGTATTGCTTGCTTTTTCTTGTAAGGTTTAAGCAAGCACATCAAATAAATGTTCTTTTGTACCACCAATATATAAATACACAGTTCAAACTGGCTCAAGTATGCTTTCAACATGTACATCAAACTGTCTAGAAAGTTTTTCAACGGTGTATATTTATCTTTGTTGAAAGTTCTTGACTATAAACTGTTCTAAATAGCAAACAAATTATTTAATGGCACTTTTGTGGCTTTAATAATCTTCCAAAACACTTACATAATTATATCTGAACATTTACTTCTCAAGGAGAGATTCATGGTTGAAAAGTAAAGTAAGATCATTGTGTTTAAACACATTTCTCAAAGAGGCAAACATCATGCTATAATGAAACACTTAAACCCCAAATTTGTAACTGTCTCTCAGGTCTCAATATTAAATACTAGGACAATCACTACTGCTCATGCACAAAAGATTTCAAAATTTTCTCAGGAAACTGGCTTTTAGAGGTCTTAAACATTGTGTACCCTATCAAAGAGTCAGAATAAGACTATTATAGTAGAAAAGTGTTTTCAAACAATGTCCTTGTTTATATTTTAAAAATTAAAATGAACATACAGAAGTTTTACGTGTCAAGCATTATTAAAATAAAGCTACTCATAACACATAATACATTTTAAAAGGATAAATGCTGTAGAAATATATTAAGAAAATAAATAAATATACTTATCTTTTAACATCTACATACTGAACATTTTGAATACTGAGCCAAACATTTGTATAAGCAGCCATTTATGACACCAAAATCAAAGCAAAAACCAAAGGTGTGATTTTTTTATGATGAAAAAGCCTTCATGGTTTTTGGCTTGGCATAAACTACCTGTTTATGATAAAATGATGATGAGTTTGTAGTTAGTGGGCTTGGATTAAGTTTACAATTTACATGGACCGAATAAAAATTATTTAACAATATCGGTTATTGTTTTAATGTGCTTTGTTGTCTTACTTTTGGAAATTTTGTGTTAATGTGTTGACATTTGCCAGACATCGTACTTGAATGGGTTTCTGGATTGTGTTATGAGTTCGGCTTTTTATCTTTTAGTGTCTTGGATATGTACGTGCAACAATACTCCAAAGTAAAAAATAAAATCTTATGAGGATTATGAAAGTAAATATTATACAGACAAAATAAATTCAATACTTCCTTATTTTACATAATTTTACACATTTCTGTTTAAGTTTTATTGTCCTTGATTTTGAGCTCAATATTAACAAACAATTGTCCATAATCAAATCAGAATAGGTTGTAAGTAAATGTATTGCATATAATTAGAAACCTGGCGACAAAAACAGTTTTACAGAATAACAAGAAATGCTCAGAGTTCGCATTTTGAAAGCATGCACATAACGATGCCTGAATAGATAACAAGCAGATTTACCTCCTTTTCACCCTATCTTGATATTCCCAGTCTTTCCTGTGCCCTCCTGCACTTGCTGCTCATGAAAGCTCTTCAACTTCAAGATCCTTGAATGAGTGCATGCTATCTAATTGTGACAGGCAAATGCAAGTAAAGAAACTCTTACAACTCCATACTCCATGTTCACCAAGGCTACCTTAGCCTGCTAAGTTGCCTGGGTAGAAGTTAAGAGAAGCTGACAGGAGGTCAAACAAGAATAAGCAGGAAATTTTATGCCCGGTTCAACAGCAGCTTCTGTGATCCACAAACAACTACAGTACATCATAAAAAAGACTGTTTCTAATTGATCTTGATAGGCAAACATTTCAAATTCATGTATACTCCAAAACATGCCTTATAAATACAATGATCAATTTTTGGCATAAAGTGTTTGTTAGATGTGTTTTACTCGTTTCAAAACACCATTTGTTCAAACACATACATGGGTACCACTAGCACAATATTTTCATGACAATATACAGGCAAAGTGGGTTTGTTTTTTAGTCTACATACAACCTCCCCCAACCACCCCCCAAAAATATCCCCATTTCCCACACAGTTTCTTTGGCTTTTACATAAGGATATTAAGAGACAAAATCCACATGGACCTGAAATTATTTGATCAACTTTAACATTGCATTAAAATTTATTTTATCTTGCTGTCTTCAGTGTATGTGCATACACATGCACACAGACACATATAACATGCAAACAACCTTACCAAAAAGATAAACTCCTGTTACTCTATTTTTCGCACAATTAACATATATAATGCACTTAATAGAACAACTTTACATAACTTCTAATACAAATTATGTACAAATTTACAAATGTAAATTTTAATTATCCTCCTGTTATGTATAACCATCCTTCCAACTTCATCTTGTCTTCTCTCATCATCTTAGTCTCATAGTTCTTCATAGATATCTGTTAGAATAATATCATCAAAAAATGAAATTTGTATGATATTCTGCAATACTTAAAACTGAAAGATTATTAGTATCTCAAATGTCTGTTGGGCATGACTGGTAATAGAAAAATGTGTAACATCTACATTTTGACTAACATTTGACATGGAACATTTTATTACACACTTTTTCCGGTTTATATTATAATATCATAAGAATTTAATATGACATGACTATTGCATAAAAGATAAGATTTTTTCCAATTATCCTTTTATATGGGAGAAGCAGAGTACCTTTTAATTCCAAGCTTCTTGTGCAACATAATTTTGAAATCTTCAATGTTACGTTTATGACTAGATGATTATCACCAAGAAGAGTTTTTGATAATTATGGGGCATTAGTTATTCAAAGACTGACAGTTAATCTAAAACAACCGACAAGACACAGTTACCATCTAGTTCACCTTCCTCTTCTGGTAGGGCTTCATAAACTTCACCTGGTCTGAAAAAAAAATTTATTAGATTTACTAACGGAGTTCACAGTTAATTTTTTTGTAGTGCCGTTAAAAGTTTTCTGCCAGTGTTAGAAGACAATACACCAACAAAACACTTGTCTGTATGCAGAATGCTTGGAAAAAAGTATGAAAGTATGATTTTTCTACAAATGTCCAATGCTAAACTTACTCATCATCATCATCTTCAGGTAGCTTCTTAGTTGAAGTCTTTTCATCTTTGAAGCCAGACATCATCTGAAAAGAATATGTTTTCAAGAGTTTACCTTGGAGAAATAATTAGATAAAGATAAAGCTTTAAAAAAATTCCTTCATCACGGGGAAGTAGACGATATTAGTAACAAGTTCCCCGCATAAAAAAGGCAGGAGTAGCTCAAATATTTTTACTATAAACAACCCATACATAAACTCCAGAGCTGCAAACAGATACAGAAAAATATTTTAAATGAGAATGGGACAAAATTCCTTTCTTTAAGTACTTACCAGATGGTATGACTATAGGAAGTTATCCCAACTAGGTACCTCCATTCCAACTGTCTACTCTCAGTTGGTCAGAAGTGACCAATGAACAGGGAGAACACAAACTCAACCAACTCATCCCCCCTCCCATCCTGTCCCTGCCGGCCAGTGAGTTTACTTTTCCAGTTTTTTGTCAACTGAAAGAGACTCACAGCAAGGAGGCGTGAGGGAACTAGGAGGCATCTGAAGATGAACTTCTTCCAGGAGGCAGGATTTGTTGCTCCAGATTTGCAGGTATTGTAAGGCAAAAGCAGAGACAGCCACCAGGTCCTCCAGCTGACCCTAGGCAAGACAACAATGAAATAAAAAAAAAAAAAACACCATCTGGAGAGGGTGCATGCGTAGTCTTCATAGCGGCAGCAAGTCAGCTGCATTCAAAAGCCACAGAAGATGCAGCCAGCCTCAGGCAGCTGGTCAAGGTAAAAAACTACATAGTGTCCTGGATGGAAGCCACTTGAGTCTCTGAGAGGGAAACACGGTTGAGAAGAGTCTGGAATCTCATCCCCAGGTAAACAAAGTCTTGATCTGGCTCCACCTCTGACTTGGTTGGATGAATCTTCCATCCCAGTGAGGTCAGAATAGAGATCAGGCCCTGAAGATCTGAGCTCATCTGCCTGGTGTTTTGTGCATGGAGCAGCCTGAAATGGGTGAGCACTGCATCCAGGGTTCGTGTGAACATCCACCGTGTCAGGCACCTCTCAAAGGTAAAGTGGAGGAATTGAAACGCTAAAGGGTGCATCAGAACATGCAGATAGGCATCAGCTAAGATGATGTTTACCACTAAATCTCCAACTGCCTGGCGGTCTCCATGGAAAAAGTGCGGTGGATAAAGGAAGGCGTTAAATTGACTGAAATCGAGAATAGGTCTCCATTTCCCCTCTGGCTTTGGAACCAGGAATAGGATGGAGTAGAAGCCAGGGAGGTCCTGGCTTTGTACTTCCTAAATATCCTTCTTCTGCCTTCTTCACACTGATGGGAACTGGAGTCCAGATTGGCATCTAAGTACATGTGGGTCTGCTGGTAAAGGACATGTGCAGTCCTCCTTGATGGTTGCAAATACCCAGGGATCTGTCCCTAGTCTCTCCCACTGGGCTAGGTACTCCTTCAGGCTCACTCCCAGCGGCTGGCAGGGGCGAGATGTGTGTGTGTGTTGGTTGAATTTATGTTCTCCCTGTTCATTGATCAGTTCTGACCAATCAGGAATGGACAGCTGGAATTGAGATAGCTAGTCCATACAGTCATGTCATCTGATACAGTAGGAAGAAGAAAATCTGAATCATTACAGTACGATAATGAACAGAACCTGATCTCAAAACTAAACATTTTTTGAATTGTTTCATTAAAATTTAGATGTTATGAACCAAACACGGACTGAAAGCAAAAGTTAAGTATACAAAAGTAGCATATGTTTACTATGCACTAACACAAACTTTACCAGCACTCATCATATTAAATATTGTAATGGCTTTTCCACCTTTGTTTAATATAAAATCTATTATGATTTTAACATTAAAATGTCATGAAGAAGTATGGCTTAATTTTTTTTAAAGTGAGAAACCTGACAAAGGTAATCATGAGTTCAAATGTTGATGCAACTTGACACAAATTTAGTATTCTAGGCTTATCACATCTGGACAAGTCATGCTGGCATTAGTGTTTGCCCTATGCAGCATTGGAGTTTAACTAACAGATGCTGATGAGCTTGTACACAAAAAGCCTAAGTGAGCATGGCAGTAGTGATGGCAAGTAAGGAACATATCAATGAAGGGCAAAGCACTGGAAATGACATGAATTGTGCATGGTAACACCGTTTTTTTAAAATTCTGTTAACTTAAAAAGCACAGTATACCAAGCCTCACATCTCTTGCATAAGCATTTCTATATTGTACTTCCAATAAGACTATATAGGCGACACACTGAGTGCATGTACACAAGATGAAAAGAAAGTGAAAATGTGTACTCCTATAATTATTTCAAGCATTAATGAATTCTGATGAATAAAACTACACATTTGTCACCATTTGGAATGTTTTACGATGAATTTAACAGTAAAGTGAAAAATTGCTTTATATATTTGTAACATATTTATCAAGCAAATGAATTATAATTTTGTTTGTATCACTACTATCATTTAGAAATACATATACCATAATGATAAAAATATTTCTCATAGGAGTGTATGTATAACTAGTCTGAAGTTACATTTCTTAGCCTTGGTTCAAGAAAATCACACTATAATAAGTCTATCATTAGTCTATGCATCATCTAGATAACATGATTTTACACACACTTTGTATATAAGGAAGACACCTATGTTATAATCAGTGTATATATATACTATAAGGCATCAGCTTAAAGTGTACAACTGTCTTACATTTGATGACATTTCTGCTGCAACCTGTTAGACAAAGTTAGGTAATCTAAAATTTGCTGTTAGAAAGATCTATAACATATCAGACAAATGCCCAGTAATTTCATAAGAAAAGAAGCCCACTTCGAATTACTTATTGGGTTATGCCTGTTAAACAGTAAACAATTTAAAGACTACGAGTTGTGATACTATAAAAGATATAGACTTAAAATATTTCCAAAATAATATTTTTTTTAACTGAGTACATTATGAAGGAAGAATTCTTTGTTAAACAAATATTGCATAATCAAAGAAAAAAAGGAGAGAAAAACAGAAGAAATAAATTGGCACATTGACATAATTGACACAAACTGCATGCTCCCTAAACATTGCAAGGAATTAATTATACATCAATGTCTCTCGTGCTTCCTACAGCTATTTTCCCACCACCCACATGACAGTCATTATTCTCTAGGTATATTAAAGATAGAAATTTTAATATGCAGAATGTCTTATAAATTAAAAAGTAAATTGGATAGCTATATTTATTAAATATATTAATTAGATGGATTATACATTATGATCTGAAACCCAAACCAAACAAATTTAAGTTTGAAACTAGAACATCTGGAATTAATGGTTGTGATGGTTAAAACATACAAAGGACAAAATATAAAGTCATAAATCCCAGAAGTCCAAAATAAAAATCCTCAAACAATCAAGTAAACATTCATACAGAAGAGAACTGTCCATTTCCAACCATATGGATCTGTTCAATGTCTATGCTAGTCCTGCTTACATCCAAAATATATTTCAGCATCACCTTGCAGAGGCGAAAAGAAATAATATTAATTCATTTCATAATTTAACACCACTAATCCTTCTCTGTCTCCTCTCTGTCCTTCATCAATTGATTGTTTTTTTTGTGAAAAGCTTGTTTTTTCCCCCCTAGCTGTTATATCCCCATCCAGTTACCCAGACACAAAAATCTCTGTTAATTCAAAAGATCCAGTTTATTCTATAACCATTTTCTAATATAAGTCCAGTAAGAATGATACTAAAAACACGAGCTTTGTCTTAGCACACCTTAATAAAAAATAACTAAAACCACATTCCAACAATTTTAAACTTTTTTTTATATCCAGCAATATAATGTTTCTAAGTGTGAACTGAAATAAGACAATGGAACAAAAGCCTACAAACTAAAACAGTCAAAAGCATTATTCAGATCTCAAGATCTCTTGAATGAAGCAATCAGAATGACCTTACAATGCCTTTTAGTGAGTCCAGCCAGTCAAAAAATCTTTAAAAAAGAAAAAGTCTTTGCCTAAAGCAGCACGCAAGAATTATGCTGTAGCAAATCTCTTAAGTCCCTGTCCTTATTTTGGCGTATACTGATATAAAATTAAAGAGATGTAACATGTGAACAAAGGCTTATTTTGCAATACCTTTTTTAATGTGCAATTCAATAACATGTCCTAACCAATTAAATCGCAAAGATTGTTGGTGCAATTTTAAAGTGCATCTGTTCAAAATCCTTTTTGTGCAGTCTGTGATTAAACTTACACTTAATTCAGTACCCTTGGCTGTAGCTGCAGATATTGATTCCAAAACCTATTAAAATGCATTTGGTGATAAGTCCAAGTATATATTTATCATGGGTAATTGTATAATTCTATACTGCAATACATCTTGAAGGATGTTTATCAGAAGTGAAGAGGCTTACATATTTATGCTATTGGTCAAAATGCCAGAAGTTACCTCGGCATCTGGAGCAAAATGGTACAAAAGTTATGTTACCTATTTAAAGATAGTCTTTACCTAACTAAAAAAAAAAAAAAAATCTGTTTTACAATAACTCTGGGTTGCTAAAGCATCATTAAAGGTGTATATCTACAACTAAACACAAGATTTGTTAGACCTTATAGATTACTATGCACATGTTCAAAAAGTGTTCAGGATAAGCTGCTGTTTCAAGACACAAAAACAAAGTGCATTACTTACAGTGCGAATTGTTGGTGTAGCCACCTCAATGTTACTTGCTTGAACAAGGCCAACTGCAGATAAGGATGCAATTTGTATGTGCATGCATCATCCACAAATACATGCAACTATGTATTTTCACATATTCTCTCACTCTCTAATATCCACACACACAGTCCTATAGCCTTCCAAATAATGATATGCTTTAATTAAGTCTTTACAATTCTTTATTCTAACAAACATTAAATAAATCATCTCCTGGATATCTCAGAAAGAAACTGGAGTTGTAAAAATTCCATGCATTACATGAAATTCTTTCACATAAAGTTTTAACTCCTTTTACACAGTTTGCACTCTTGAATGCAAACGTCTTCATAGCTACATTTCAATTGCATTGATATATTGGTATTGAGTTCAAGTTTGAGAGGATAAACAACAGACGGAATACAAGTAACAAAAAAGTGTACAATAGTGCAAGTGTTGCAAGCCTCACTTTTGCCATTTGCATTTTGTACAAGCCATTTTCCAGCTGGAGTGTCAGTCATTTTGAGGATTGTCACTATCTCCCCTTTGCTGACAGCTAGTAGATCTTTTCTAAATGCGCCTCCACCTGAATCTTTCAAAACAACTCCATCCCCTATTTTTTGGTCCATGTCTTTTATCTGCAAACAAATGTTGTTCCCCACTGAGTACATATTCAAAAAGATGATTAAATATGTTAATACTGAATATTTCACTATAACTCTTCTTATGGGAAATTCCATACATTGCAAATCGATCATGATCAGGAATCAGTAGGTATTTCTGCACCTTAAAATGAACGTTGAACAGCTTACAAACATTCCTAAGAGCAAATATCACCTAGAGAGAAAGAGAGAGTAAGGAGGAAAAGGAACAGAAAAATGACCGAGAAGGATGATCTATTTATGTCAGACTATATGAATTCTCACCTATGTTCAATAACATACCAAGATGTTTGTCATAAAAAAAACTACACCATAGATTTTTTTCTTATGCACAAATAATTTATTTGACATGATACTTTACCCCAAACTTGGCCATAATTTTTCTTTTTTCTTCTTCCTTCTTCTTCTGCTCCTATGAAATAAATTAGAAGTATGGGTAAATGTCACATTACTTGCATTTCAAATTACATTCAACACTTAATAATGCTATCATATTGCATAATGCATCTTTTGAAAGTCCAATAGCATAAGGAAAAAAAATACCAAAATGGCAATTTAAGACCACTTTTTGGTGCTTGACAAATAACTAACTTTTTCTTTTTTGCTCAAGTTGTCTTTATTGGTAGATTTCTCTTTATTTTGTTGCATCTCATTATCCTTCTCTTTTTCCTTCTTCTCTTTCTTTGTTTGCTTGCCATCTGATGGGGGTGGTGACATAGGTTTATTGATTCTAAAAAAGAAAACAATGAATTTATACACTCCATGTGATATATAAAAAAAGTAAAATTCCAAATCACCATTTACTTGCCATTTTTTAAGTACACAGATATCAACTGCATCGGAAGAAGCATTATCATCATTAAATTTTTGTTTCTTACAAAGGGTCTATGTAAAAAAAAATATATTATCTAAGCATTCTCCACAGCTAAATACACTAACAAGATGACATAGTTTCCATGAAAAGGTAGGTTTAATACATTCAGATTTTGCATAAATTGTTTTGAGATTCTAGAAGAGAAGAAAAAAAGGAAAAAATTAATGGCTAGAGGTGTGCTACATATTTGTGGTGAAACAAAAAAAGATTAAACTTACTCATCAACTGCTTCATATTCTTCTTGTGGCCCCTCCTAAAAAAGGAAATTTGACAACACAGTTTAATTCACCTCTACAGTTAAAAGGCAAAAATGTAGATCCATGATATATTAATCCTTCTCACACACACACAAACGCTCTGAAATGTAAATTAAAAAAATGCTCTTGCTCTATTACCTCAGAAAAGTCATCATAGTTCTCCTCTGGTTCAGCAGGCTCTGAGAAAAAAAAATTCAAACCATATAAGATCATGATTTCATCATGATTTCCCATTTTATCTTTAGAGACTATTCACAATGATCATGAGGCAGTTTGGCAAACTGGTTACTTGCTTGAAATATTCACAGCACTGACCCTCTCACTAACACCTCTCCACCTACTTCAGATATATTTTTCAGTAGTTTCCAATTAACATAAACTAGTATTTAAACTCAGCAAAAGATTTAAATTTAAGACTTTTTAGGGCTAATGTTTTCTGAAAATCCCAATACATTTTGTAGGTAGGGAATATGTTTTTCCATCTGCAAATGTATTTATCTATGCTGCTGTGCAAAATGCAAACACCCATCTGTTTCCTTCTGGACAATGACTATAATTTCTTTGCTGACACATAAAGAGATCAATGCAGAAGTTTGATCGAAAATAATATCTAGTTATTATGAGACACATAAATTCTACTAAAACAATGCTGACCAGAGGACTATAAGGCTTCTAGCATGCCAGATCTATGAGCATATGATGTCAGGCAATTCTTTGTTACGAGGACAAATAGTTATTTATAGATCACCAGTTGTTACATACGTAGGCGAGATAGAAAACAAAATACATTTATTTACTATTTGTGAACATATTTACTAAATATTACTAATGCAGCCAAATTAAATAGTTGCTTACTTGATGAACAGTCATCATAGAATTCATGTTTTTCTTCTTCCTCTGTAAACTCAGGGCTGTCAAAGAAAACATATGAGTAATATTTACTACTATGTCCATGATGGCTGAAACGTTATTTAAAAAACCTCAGCATTTATGTAATACACTAAACATAGCATAATTGTATAAGTTAAAATTTTCAGTGCAATCTGATAAAATTGATCACAGACTTACTCTGGTTCTCTGATATTTATACACCATGATCACACACTTAAACATATTTTCTTACAACAGGTGGTCTTACATTGCAGAAACCCGAGCACCACCTTGTCGTGCAGCACCTCCGCTTTGTCTGACCACAACATCTGTACTTTGTGCATCATCGTAAACCTCATCCATCTCCTCTTCTCCAGTTTTCTCACTCATCAGATCTTTCTCTGAATTGTTTGGAGAAGAAAATTACACTAAATGCTGTACGCAGTTGACTAACATATTTTCAATCTTTTTTATTTTTAAATGCCTCTCAGATCATAACATGGTAATATTTATGTAACATTGTAACAGTTCAAGAAAGATGCAGCAGCAGTGATGAGGATTTAAGAGTCCCTAGGAAAGTGATAATTTCTTTTTTTGATAGTATAGATAGTAATAAGGGGCTCTTTGGGGCAGCTCAATATAAAAGCATTAAACAATATTATAACCTATTAATATCTGCCAAACAGACTCATGCATTCATGTTTTAAACAGCTGCATTCTTTTGCACACAATAACATTCAGAAGCCCCACAGCCAAAACACTGAAGGGCAGCTTCAGTCTGTTGGTCCTTCAAACCCTCTTTAAAATAAATGCATGAACAGGTGACAGAAAAGGCTCCTATAAAACTATTAGACAGATGAGTAAGTAAATCAAAAATTGTTCTGATAACGTATTAAAAAAGAGGAAAATTTGCATCATCAATTTTTTGAAAAGCCAGTAGAACAAACATACTCATTTTTTCAACTTCTTCTTGGTATTCCTGCATGAAATTTGTTAGATTGATGTTATCAAGTCTTTGAGGTTTTTTAGGTGCTGGCAAGGAGATCTTTGATAAGGCAGAATCAATTTTTCTAAATTTTTTCCCATCTGTGTGCCTTACAATCAGCTCACTTGACTGTCTTGCTCCAGGTGCTTTTCTTAGCTGTACTTTTGAAAGCTCAGCTGCACCTACTGTGCCATTGATGATAGGTTTTACACCAGGCAGTTTCAGTGGCTTTGGCAAATTGGTGCTGCCTCCTTTGCTATCATCTGCCTTATCATTTTCATTAGGCAGAAAGCTGACTTTAAGTTTTCCAGGTGGTGGCTTTAGTGGTTTTAATCCTCTGTCTGGTAAATTTGTATGTCCTCCTCTAATAGCTTGTTGCTCTTCATTTTCTGACTTTTTACTAGTAGGTGATAATGATGATGCTGATTCTGCACTGTCTTCTTTGGGAACACTCTGAGAAGGGACACTGACAGGGTGTTCACCAATCTTTTTGGTGAGTACAGGGGGCCACTTTGATGATTTTGATTCTGCATTGTCTCCCTTGGGACTTAAAGGCGAAGTGAGATTTTCCTTCTGTTGAGGTTTAGGAAATAAAGCTTTCTGGGAGCTATTGGACAGGTGACATGGATGGTAAACCATCTTTGCCACCTGAACTTTTGTTTAATACTTCAAGTCTTTCTTTGATACTGAGCCGGGCAGTGGACTTGTCATGCACTGGTTCTTCAGATGGAGATGAAGGGGTTGTAGATGATGTAACATCTGTGTCACTGGCAAGAGGTTTAACAGGTGTTATATCTTTCCTACGCCACTTTGGGATAGCGTCAGAACCATCCTGACTGGCAGCTCCGCCTGAATCTGTTGTATGAGGCTTAACTGGCTTCAAAGCAGGATGCACTGGCTTTGGTTGTGTGGTGCTGATTTCCGGTTTAGTGGCAGTTGAGGGTCTTAATGTTGTTTTCATTGGTCCTGCAAGCTCTTTATTTTTGCCAGCATTGCTGTCCTGCAGTAAAGCCAGCCTTTCTTTCACAGACAAGGAGGCACCATTCACCTGAAACATTAAACAGATAATCAGATTATCCCACTTACTCTCTCCAACATTAACCAAGTTTCAGCACCCAGTAAATCATAATTGCAATATAATTACAACAAATTTATGGAAAAGAACCCGATAGCCATGTCAGTGAATCTTGTAAAAGCAGAAAACTGTGACATACCACGGTGCTATATTTGGCAAGCTGACAGTGACAGACAAAAAAGAATTTACAGTTTCCATTAAACTGTACATGATGTACATGAAGGTGGCAATAAATTAAGTTAGTAAAGCAATGAGAGACATTTTGATGATAAAGGAACAAGTTTGTTGAACTTTGGAGCCAAATACCCCTCCCCCCTATGAGCACCATCAAAGACCAATGCAACGAGAACATGGTCCTTATCTATCGAGAAGTTTGAATAACATATGTCACACGGTACTTTTTTAGATTTTCTTTCTCCTTCTTGAATCATTCTGCCTAGTGCCACTGTATCCTCATCTCTATATTCTTCCATGTCTCTGACTTTTAACACTTGTCTGTGTGCATTTGTGCATGTGTATTTGGGTGAATTCAGATTAGGTATACAGATTTATATATACATATGAAATGAGTTTGTTTTTCTCTTTTGCTATTTTGAAATTTACTTTTTTCTTAGTTGCTTCTGCTACTTAATAAATTACAAAGACAAAATCTTGGTTCTTATACTTCCTATAAATGAAATATACTGTACACACATATCCTGTTGATTGAAATAATGATTTATTTCAAAGGATTAAAACATCTTGACTGACGTTATATGTATATTATAAAATGCATAATTATTTAATAGTGACAACTTGATCATTACAATTTTATAACAGTATCACAGAGTAACTCTAGTAATATATTCTCCAAATTTAGCTTTATTTTTTATACATTATATATTTATAAATACATTATAACGTACCAACATTAAATTTATCCCTACAAAACCACCCCACTGTTATTACAAGGTCAGTAGCAACTTTTAAAAAGAAAAGGTAAGTACACTGGTGTATAGAAGCTATATATAAAGTGTTGTGTACATTTACCACCATTTTTTTAATTGTATAATCCTATAGGTATAGGTCAGTGGGCTCATTATAAAGATTCAATTCTTTCTCACACCATTACACACACAGCTGCTCATAATTTTTTCTCATACACACTCCCTCAGAGAGAGAATAGTGTGTGCACAGATCTTACAAGCATGAACCCACTAACACTTTAAGCAATCATCACCAGTTTGAAAACAAACATTACACGACTTCAGGTTCAACTAAGTACTATGCCTGTCAAACAGGCGATGAAACATCTTTCATCTATACTCTGTAGCCAGATATAGTACTTGACTTTTACGCTAACAAGTTGCATAAATTCATTAGACCACCCCTCGTTAAACGATGTAGAAGTTGCACGATGTTTGCATTGAATAGATACTCATCTACTGCAGTAACTTACCGACATGTTTTGTTCATTAAGTCTTCGAGCTTGTTAGTGTGGGATATTGTCGAGGTGGCCTTGTTGCGGATTCTTTCACATCTCACAAGCTTTACACAGCGAGAAAATACTGCCTTCCCCAAACACGGAAGTTATACTTGTGTTAACACAGAAAGCGTGCACAAATCTAATGACTGATGACACTTGTGGCTGGTCGTCCGTACTCAACACTGACCTGCCAGTCGCACCACACTATCGTTTTAGATTACCTCATTATTCCCAACCAGCAGGGCTGTTGGTCTTTAAATAATATTACATTGTATGTTTCTCGTGCACAAAATATAGTAATGTCAAGTGGATGGTTTGTTAATAAACCAATCCGAAATCGAAAGCGATTAACTTTAATCCCTGGCGACCAACTGTACACTGACGTTTCAGTCGAAGGTTCAGTTGGTCTGACCAGGAACTAGTGTTAGGGGGTTGAGGGTTGCGCCTAGCAGACCAGCAATTCACTTCCTTCTTTCCTCTGAAAGCCATGTATATGGTGTGTCGACATCTGTCGACATATTTATGCCAGCACATTTTTTTTCTGGTCCCGTGGTGGAAGGGGATGCAGTGGAAGGGGGAGGAGCGGCAAGCCACCAAGGAAGTGACAACATATGATACGCACCATTGTGAGCATACGACACCAAATTATAGAATTATACTGACGGTAATTAATCAGTAGGCGGAGGGCAGCTGCATGGCTTGCAACTTCATTGTGATCAGAACTTAATTGTGTGCTAATTGTAACAAGTTGACCAAGCTGGACCATTGTGCACCGACGATCGATTCATTTATTTCCAGAAGTAAATTTATTATAGCTTATATTTAATATGTATGGTAATACACTCCGCCGCTTTTTCGATCGTTATATTGACCATGCACAGAATGCGCCTTTGTTACTATCGGATTTAAGAGCAGCAAAAGACATTAATTCAGGAAGAGACTAATGTGAACTTGGGCAAAGTATGTATAAGCCTGTCAGTGTTGTATATGTTGTCCATATTCGTACATTTTTTAGCTCTACTTTTTTTGCGGTAAAGTAATTTACGACAGTAGTTGTGAACATAATTATTATATTGCAGGTCATAAAAAACAAGGTCAATCATGGAATTTGTCCCTCTAAATCGATCCCTCCTCCCCCGAGAGCTGAGCATCTTAATTCCTATGCCACTGACACAAACACACAGTTCATATACGGCATCCGGCAAGTGTGATGAGATGAGGATAGATATGAAAGGCTAGCTTGAGTTTATTTTCTTTGCTGTAAGTTAATTGTGCATCCTTGCAAAGGAGACTTAAAAGAGACCGTTTGGAACAGGATCGAGCAGACTGTAATTAAGTCTGTACACGCACTGGCACACAAAGAGAGATGTACGTGGGCGTTGGAGACTTGCGTACCAGCAAGTTCTTCCTGTTTCAAAAGCTGGGTCTGGAGTGTGTTAAGTGGCGTGAATGGCTTTTCTCCATTGTGTGGAAATGAATGTAATCCCACGACCTTCCGGGATCGTGCTGTCAACGAATTTTTGACATCCGAAAAACATGCATCACCAACAGTGTATTCTTTTATTTCTTATTTTAGTATCTTCCGATGTTTTGAACAGATCTAGACACTATAGACCACAACCGACGGTCTGTGGTTTAATAAAGTATACGTTGAATTGTTGATCGACGTCAATCTCGTGACATTAATTTTAGTCTCGGTGTATTGTGTTACTTCATGGTGGGAAGACAAAGTTAATTTTGTTCGCTTTTATTTTTAACTGAATCGTAAATTGATTCAGAGGAAAAACGGGTGAGAGCTAGAAAGCTTGATAGGTATGGATGGGATAAAAGAGGGAGAAAACACCTGTAGCACACGGATAACTTTATCATAGGGTGGTTATTTCCCTTATCTCAACTTAATAACTTTAATCTTTATTGTCTGGATCAATGAGGCACTGTCGATCTTCAAATATGTGAGTGGTAATAGTGAAAAATGATTAAATTGTAAAATTGATTCTCATCCTTGCGATATCTTTGTCAGTGGTGGTAGGGAAGGTAACAAAAAGCGCGACATCCTAGTTGGACAGTCACACAGTCATCTCGACGCTGCAGGCCCATCAAATCACGATGCTACTAAACAAGCATCATCTGGAAACTTACAACAGACTTCAACAGTATAGCAGTCGGGAGAATTTTTGGCATTTCTCAACATGACAGTTTCTTTTAGCTTGAAGTTTAAAACCCTGCGATCATTCAACAGGTCTAGGCCAGCCCAGGGAGACCTAACACTCTGTTTGCCCGATTAGGCAGACACCAAATTAATGACCTGAATATTTGCGACTGGCAGTTACAGATCATGACTTTCAGCAGTTAGTGCTACTTTGTCAAAATACACTTGTTTGACCAACCACTAATCCTCAGGGAAACTAAAAGCTGATGAGAGTAGCTAGAACTAAAAGGAAAAAGACACGATGACGAAGAGAAGCTTATGTCGGTGTATATTTTATTTTTTCTTGCAGTCTGATATCTTCTTTAAGGAGGATGCATATATACGAGTTTTCAGCCTATGCTAGAGCACCTAAATCACTTTCCAGCCTGTGTATAGCGACGGACAGGTAATTCGTTATTTTTGCCAGGCATGTTGGGACTTGAAGTGCTAATCTTTAATTTTAAGGAACTTCCTTATAACAAACACATTAACTACTTGTCTCCTTGTCACATTTACAAAATTAGACTGACCGACCTTACATATACAGACAGACATGTAAGACAGAAAGGACTTCTGTTAATGCATTTTTGAATAAATGGATGATAATAATAATGTAAACATAACGCGCAGCATCACTGCCAAGATAGATCGCACGCTCTTCGCAGACAAATAATGATACATAAAAGATGACAGCCAGTGGACAGTGAGGTACGTATAGGCACACCGAACAACATAAAGATGAGGTGCAAGAGTAGAAGGTAAAGCAATGAAGGTATGAAGGGATGTAGATAATATAAACAGTGTAAGATGTTATATGGCGGCTAGCATGACAGTATTCCCAGGGAGTTAAATAGTAATTCAGGGATATTTGTGAACAAATATGTTTGCAGAAAGCGTTTAAATGTAGCCTTGTAGTCCGAGTGGTGAATGTGATGTGGAAGAGAGTTCTACTGCTTAGCAGCACAGAGGGAGGACGTCCGTTGTCCCTGTGTGACTGTCTTTGTGGGAGGGAGGATAGAATGCAGGAATCTGATAAGGAGCGAAGGTTTCGGTCAGGAGTGTGGACAGAAAAGATTTCAGTAAAGTAGTGTGTGTGTGTTGGGGGGAAGGGGCTTGCAGTTAATATCTCCAATGCATTCCAAGTTTTTGTGATTTATTTTTAGATACAGATGTTTCAAATATATACATGTATTGTCTGAAAAGAAATCTTTTTAATCTCATGTATTCAAATGTATCATATACATTAGAAAGTTATATTAGTGCACATTTTTCACGATCTAATTAAAGAACCTGTTTCAAAACTACTTGTAGGTGGTCATAAATTGGTTTTGGCCTCATATCATTCTCAATCAGTGCGAAATCCCCGCGAAGTGGAAGCATTTTCCCTCAAAATCAACAACAACATCTCATTCTAAAATGACTTCTCCTAAATGTTTGCTTAAGAAGGAACCAAATATCGTCTAGAAATTTATTAATCGCTTTAACTGTTCTAGAATCTTCTTTAAAAAGAAAACCGACGCACCTCTTCACGTATGGGAGAACACACCTGTAAGATTCTGTCAGTGTACACTGACCATTTGTCAAAGTATTAGGCGAGTCAGTCTGAAAGTTCAAACGGATAGTTTACCTGTCGTCCTGTGGCACTGACTGATCACTGTGCTCCTCAGGTGTTGTAGGTGTGAGCGTGATGGCTGGTGTCGTGAGAACCTTGTGCGTCCAGTTCGCTTGAAATGTTTGGAGTAACTGTGGGGATGACAGTGAAAGTCGAGCTACAGATGAGTCCATCGATCATCCAGTCGTCTTTAGCCACGTCATTCACCAGCCGGTAGTCTTACTGGGTGATCAGTAAGTGTGCTAATCTTTATCTATAGCCAACAGCTACAAGTATAATGGAATACTTCCTCAAGAAAACTCTCAGCAGCGGAAACAATTATTGTGATCTCAGCCTAGTAATAGAAGACACCATGGTGATCGGGAGATATTGTGTCTTCAGGGTCACACGTACATTTACATGAACATTACGGGAGGAAAAAAAAAACCAAACAAACAAAAGCAAACTCGGAAGTCGGGCAAATTTAGCAATGTTCATCTGTCGGAATATCGAAGGAAGAGACGGCTGTCTTCGCAGTTTCTCCCACTTTATTATTGTTAGCCCTCTGCCTTCACAGTGTAGAACTTCCTCAAGTTCGAAATATCCACTTGTCTTTGTGACATTTTGTTTCAGTGTGATCATGTAGCAAAGACATCAGACTTGTATTTTTTGTTTGTTTGTGTTCTGTTGTTTTTTTGTTTTTTTTTGGTCCGGTTTTTTTTTTTCTTTTTTTGCAAATACATTTCTGTATTTCTTTGTCTCATAAAGATGCTTAATTCCCATGCATGCGTCATCTAGAAAAACTGGACATAAAGTCAGGAATCTTTTCGCATGTAAACATATATTCATGTACACATTTTAAACTGTTTCTTGCTTCTGCTCTCTCTCTCTCATACAGTAATGCCAAACGAAAAATTGACTAGTCAAAAAGTTGAGCATTAGAAATGTCCTGTTGCACGGCCCAGTTTAGATGGACCTTTACTTGAAAGGATTTTGAATGTTATGTGCACCGGGGCTGATGGCCCACAACATATACACGTGTGTTCAAGTTCGTGCTTTTTAGCAAATTCTAGTTCCTGAGTGGTGCTTACTACTGCGAGGACATGATTTCTCTCCTATTTCCTTGTACGTCCTGTTTGCCACGGTGAACTGTAATCCATTTGCTGGTTTCTTCGTGGTATCATTGACTGTCGGTTCCTGATCTTTCATGCACAACACACTGAACTCACTCCACAGATGGAAATGCGCTCTAAATACTCTATTATTTTTATTATTTTGAGTAATAATAACATTAAGATAATTTTAGGTTTATTTGTGCTCCATGTCGTGAGAAAAGCTTGCGCAGGTGGTCGCGAGCGTCCTCATTTATATGGAGCCTCTTTCTAAATTAGGTTCAAGGAGATTTAACACTTTCCGTTTTTTGGTTTTTTTTTTTTAGTAAAGTCTTTTCACTTTGTTTTCTCGGCAAGAACTCTAGTTCCCTTACTAGTTTTATTTTTTTCTGGCGAATAATTAATAGCCGCCTGTTACAGGTGTACCACTTTTTTGTGTTGCCTGTCCTTTAACGGAAAGATGAAATGTCACGTTGAAAAAATATGCAACTGCCATTAACTTATAATTGCAATATTGGATTGTGTGGAAGGTTTCTTCCTTTCGCAGGCTGCTTAACATTTCCAAGTCAGCATTTTTACGAATAATCCTGATTCTATCGAAAGGAGATTAAATACTTGCTACTACTATATTTTACCTATGCCTGACAAGTGGCTGGAGCAGTCAGTTTTGAGCTCAAGGTGATTACTTACAGATACATCGGTAGATTTGCAGGCTATGTCAACTGTGAAATGGACCTTCTAGCAGACTCGATTGTTCATTTGTTATTATTTATGTTCCTTTATCATTGATTACCTATACACATTTTCTTGGGAATTACAGAGGCTAGCAATTTTGCTTTTCCAATTTCAGTTATTTGCTTATTTTTGTTTGAACCAAGCTTTAATAGTCCTTAAGCAAATTTATCATATACTGAATGTCTAAGTCCTTATACAATCCTTCCTCACATTATTCTTTCTATATTCTTTTTATTTTACTCCTGTTACAAACACGAGAGTAAAGCTAACTCAATTACATTTTAATACCTCTCTGCAATTCACAGGATTTCCACAACCTCAGCCGGGTTTTCCCAGCCATTTTCAGCCTGGGAATCCGTTACATGAGCGGACACAATCATCTTAACATACAATGGCCTCGCGATTCGCAAATGATAAATGTGTGAAGGGTGGTGTCTGAGACAATGGGTATGGGTGGGGAAAGGGGGTTGATGACATCCTATCCTGTAACTTTTAGCTCGACATGTTGTATAACATACGGCTGTCTCTACACACTTGACGGGATGTTTAGAAAGGATTATGCAGCGCTATGTCACAGCCCGTCCTCTCAGTAGGAGTGCCGTAAAATGATGACACATTTCTTTTTTTAACCCTTCTAGGCAAATAAAAATTACAGGGGGTGGAATAATAAATCTCGGGCAATATATAAAACAGTTGACCTAGAGTTGAGTGCTAAGAAATGGGGTAGAGGACTATTCATGTTTGGTGGTGATGTACGTAGTTTATCTTTAGTTTCGATAAGTGATTTCACACACACACACACAAATTGGCGTGAAACATCGACAAAACTGCAGTTCTTTTACAAGTTATAATTATACACTTATGTTCATACGATACAAGTGTTCAAACTAAGAAGTTGAAATAAAGAGTAGCAGTCAGATCTCACCAAAAACACGAGTTCAGAAATGATCATGCCTCAACATCGTATCACCCTACACCAGCTGTGTACTATTTTATTGAAAACGCTTCGAATTCCCATTTTATAGCCACAGGAACACGTCTTCCACTAACAACAAAAGCAAAAAAGTACTAATGGCCCTAAAGTAAGAGAATCGTGTAAAACAGGCGAGAGTGGCTAAGCAGAACAGGAATATAGATGTCATTAGTACAATAATGAAAAACCAAGTACATGTATAGCTTTAAAAAAATAATAAATTGCATTTAGGCCTGACCCTAAGATAATTGAGGTCATGGGCCAAAACATTCCTCTCATGTCGGATGGCTGCGATAATGATCCATTGAGATTGAAGGGGTTGTTTTTAATTGCTTGTTTCGTCGTGAATTTTTTTGCTTGCGAATCGAACAGCCACGTGCCGCCACTACTTATGAAACATTTTACTGCAAACTTGAAGTCGTGAGCACAATCACTGCCTGACTCCCGATCACTGAGTTATTTACATCGGCACCCCTGAGACCTGTCACACTTTTTGTTATTGTCAGCAATATAAACATGTTAAGCGATTTAAAAATTGTGCTGTAGGAAAGAACAGTCATAGATAATTAAACGTGGATCTTAAATAAGGCTCGTATATTTTGAGTATCCTGTAACTGGCACTTACAGAGGGTACTGTCATCTGTTCAGACATGACATAAACCGACAGGACGCTTTGCTGTCACTTTACAATACTCCACCCCGTGTACAGCATCAAACGATGTCACACAGTTCAATAACAGTCTGTCACCCACGCACCTCATACAAGCAATGCCAAATACCTCTCGACCCTTGTAGGAAGAAATCTCGAAGCATGATAAGGTCAAAAGGAAAGACGCAGGAAAAGGTTTGCTTCGAATACTTAAAGTTCTTGGTAGGTAAAGTCTTTAGATGAGACTGGGTGCAGCAACCACATCCGGAACGGCCTGCATTTTGAGCTTGAGGGCGAAGCTACGCACGCAGCCGAGACAGGAGCTGGGTGCACCAACGTCACTGTAGCCACAGATGAGAACGTTGTCGCTGCGGTGAGCCACGAAGATTTCGTCCCCTGCCCTCCCGATGAGCGTCACCTCGTCCACCCGCAGGCAGCTGAACCTGGTGCCCCCCAGGAACAGAGCGAAGACGGCGCTGCAAGGCGTCGACAGGCTCTTCAGAAGGCCGCAGGCTTCTGGCTTGCTGATGGTGATGCCGGACGACGCGGCCAGTTTCTCGCCCTCCAGGTCGAAGATGACCGCCATTTTTAGGTTGCCCTCCGTGCGGAGGCTATCAACAATCTCGCTCCAGGTCATTAGATCGAGCATAGTAGGACCAGCGTGTCACGCTGACTGGTGTGTCTTATAGTTATAGGCCAAACTGCTCTCGGATCTGGGATCTCGGGTTTCAACCAGGTCGACTTTTCTGCGCAGAAACTTTCAGTCAGACACAGTGATTGCTGTCTTCTTGCAACCTGAAGCTGTTCGCACAGTTTTGTTTTGTTCTCAGCATGGAGTCGACGAGAGTTGGATGACGAAACGGTTGTGTTCCCAGTAACAAGGGCAACAACTTCCGTCTCCTTGCACAGCACACACAGCAAAGATTACGAACCGAGACAGCGAGGTGAAACGATGATCATAAAAAAATGCAAATCTTGCACTTAAGGTGATAATCCTTCTCTTCCTCCTGTACACGGGAATGTCGGTGGTCGGTTTTCTGCGCTGTTTGCGCCTTACCACACGAAACACAAACTTTGTGACACAAGAACCGCTACGTCACCAGATTTTTTTCCAAATTTTTGTCGTTGTAGATTCTTATTTCTCTATTTTCCACTCTCTCTAGTAAACTTAGTAATATCTCTGTAGTTTGGGATACACAATTTTACACAAATTTTACCTGCTTTGCACGTTTTCACTATAGCTTGTTCGGCGGTGACGTCACACAGGCCGCTGCTACACACGCCCGTCAAAGTTTGCGATCGCGAGCGGACACAGCTATGGACATGTCTCAAGATGCTGCCTTGGTGTTTCCCTCACGCAACCTGTCCCTCCGTCCTTCAGGAAACAGTGCAGACAGTCATGCCCTGTCCAAGGCCTGTCTGCGGCAGTGGCTAGCGAAGGGCGTAAACGTGATGCTCACCATTGCCAAAGCACACACACACACTTGCCAAAGCACACAACCTTGTGTATGTGTTTCTTCGCCGCTGTTTGCTTTGACGCTGTGTTGGCGGTGACACCCCAGAGGCAGCGAGTGCACTTTTGTCCTTGATGGCGAAACAGAAGGTGAACAGGAAGAATTTTTTTTTTTTTTTGAAGAGATAGGTGGGTGGCACCCATTGGTGCAGGTGGGTGACAACCGTTACGCTCGAAAGGCTTTACGATAGCCGGAGGCGATGAACACACCACGCTTTTTTTTTTTAATTTTGTTTTTGTTTGAAGATAGCAATCAGAAAACAGAATAAATCATTGCCACATCCTGAAATGGAGTGTTAAGAACTGACACATACACATACGCACATGGCTTTTTCAATTGCTGATCATCTTCCCCTTTTTCTCATCCCCTTTCACTGACTCCCACTGAACCATGTCTTGAATTGTACAAGCTTTTGCACCTGCTATTTGAAATGCTAATTTTTTCGTTTGAGCACAATGAGCTCATTACAGGCGGCCAAATGCCCTGTATGTAGTATTGTTTATTAAACCGAATACATGTGTGTGTGTGTTTTCATGTGTGACCTATAGGTCAATGACATCATTTCTATTTTTATTTATGTGACGGAGTTGGTAGCCTGCAAATCGCATAAACAGCATTATATATCAGTAGCGCATCTAGATACTAAACAACTGCAATATATTACCTCCTTGATGTTATCTTAAGCATTCCACGTATGCAATTTACGAGAGGAATAACATCATCTAGGTGCCGCAAGAACTTTATGTACAGCATGTCGAAGAAGGAAGTTGTTGATCACAATTAAACTGCAGTCGTGACATAAAGAGCGAACAATATGCTACTTGATGCTTGATCATGAATTTATTTGCTTTATTTATTTGGAAGCGATGCTTTTCATTCGACATATAAAAAAAGCTTGCATGAACCTTAATTGTGGTCATCCAGCATTACAATAGGCTAAATTATGCTAAATAACTAAACAATATGCATCTGCACATGAAAGGATCGAAATCACCTTTAACAAAATGCCGTTATAAACGGAAAAAAATGAAACTAAATTCATTTAGTTGATAAGTAATTTACAGTTTTGGAGGTGGACAGAAAAAGAAGATAATCATTATATTAATTTAAGAAAAGAAAAAGAAAGACACAATTAAAAAAAAAAAGCAGATGATAGAGAAGACACGATATTGGAAGCGAAGTGGGGGAAGAGAGAGAGAGTTGTCTGTTTACTATTCTATACGTCATTGTTTTTAAAATACAGTTTTATTTTTCTACAAGTTGTAAGCTACATAGAACATTCAACGATGAATCTGCTATCCCGACAAAGTAAAGAGCAAGTAGCTGCTGCAGACGAGAGCATTTAAAGCGACAAACGGACACATTTTACGGTAAAATGAACTTGTCTGAAGACTTAAAATCCTCCACATCTCCACAATGCTAACCACTTTTTGGTGCAAGGTACTATAATCTCAGACTTCTATGATTTTATACTAGAGGTAGAGAATGAATCCAGTACACTTCCGGTCATCTCGTTGAATGGGTGAATGATCGCACCATCCAGCAGCCAATTTCCACGCCGAATATAATTCTTCAGTCATGCCTCAAGAACACTTGGCCTTTATTTTTCACGGAAGTAAACATATCTGAGGAACCATTGTGGAAAGTCTAGAGAAAGAAAAAGCTCGTATGTCGATACATTAGACTCTGACACATGATGTATTTTACTTTTCATATTAGCACACAGAAACATTCACATTCGTCAAGACTGGTAGAAGTTAATCAATTACCCTAGGACGCCTATTATGCTTACTTTTGGAACCGTGACTAAAACTATCTTTGTTCATATGTCTAGGGGTGGGGGAGATGCACTTGCTAACCCCAAGTAAGGGAGGTCGCTTTAATGGGAGTACTTTGACGTTCTTACAGTTCTTGTGACCATTCACAACTATTCTATGTCTAAATGACTCTAACAGTCGAGAACTGTTGTTACAATATTGCCGCTACCCTTTAGCCTAACGCTTTGGTGCCATTTAATCCTAACATCACAATGCTGGTGGAAAAAAACAACTTATTAATAAAGAGTTAATCCAGAAAACGACATCTCAGGATTAAAAACAAAGCGCCAAACGTGTGGCCGAAGAGGGTGACCATCAGACCCGTTTTTAGCCCCCGCGGGGCCCGAGGCAAAGGGCATGTGCGGGGCCCTCACGCCACGATCACACGGTTTTAGTTGGGATCTAATACACTTTTATCCTCAGGGATATCTCGTCTTTTACCATTGACAGCACGCTGCATACACATTACAACATAAGCCTACGATTAATTTATTTGTAACGTTCGTCAATAGCGCGGGACCCTAGGCAGATGCCTCGTCCGCCTGCCCCTAAGCACGGCCTTGGTGACCATCACACCTAACTCAAGGAGACGGGAAACGACCTATGTCGATCGCACTGCCAGCTTTAAATTGTGGCATCACCCGGAAAGAGGATTTGCCTGCACAATCGTCGAACGCAGAACACGATGGGTTAAACCATGAGGTCGGAAGGAAATTGTGGATTGTAGTTTCAAATGATCACCAGCGGATCACCAGGTGCCCTAAATCTTAATGAAGGATCAATAATCGCATGATTACAGTCTTGGCCATATTATATATAGCTGCTTCAGTAAATCGCAGATGCTTTATATCGGCGTTTCCTAATCATGACCTCTCCGATTATAACGTATTAAGGCTCCAAATCAACAAAACAAAATCTGCTTAACTTTGCTTGGCAGGATGATAAGGCTATAATTGGTTCTGTAGTTCTGACACTGTTTTCTGTTTTATTTATTTTTAGTTAGTAACTGCGTCCACTCTACGAGTCATCTCTTTGGGTTTCATGACTCATTGGCACAAAGGCCCTTTGTTGTTTCATCTCCACTGTGGTTGAACAGGTGAACAAGTCTACGCCAGGTGACTTTCATCCCTCCAGACAGCGCATCGCTCTTTTGACTTCTTCTCGTAGGACTGTCAGTCGTTAATCTTCTGCTGGAGGACATTAATTCATAGACCATTATTTTGTGTGTGTGTTTCGGAATGAAGTGGCAGCTTAATTTCTACTGACGTATTTCTCAGTACTCATCTGCCGACCACTTATAAATGTTGTCTTGCTGATGGCTGATCTGGGACGATATCTGCAAACCACCGAAAAGGCCGCTATATAGCTCTTATATTCTTTCCAAAAATAGTGCCGATGAAAATGCCCAACTTTACTGGTTGTTAAAGCTCCCCACGCAAAAGAAAAAAAAAAATCATCTTAGTTTGATTCCGTGGGTTTTTTTTTTCTTCTCACTTTTAACTTGAAAAAATGAGGGCACCATCAGCCAGAGCCACTTTTAAAAGGTTGTTTCTGCTGCAGTCAAGCATATTCTACTATCGTTGCGCCCTCTTGTACTTGAGTTTGGTGAGATCCAGTAGATCCAGTAGATGCCTTTCGTATAGGAAAGTGACTGTCTTAAAAAGCATGCAAGAGTTGCTGAATGCTGATAACGCGCACGAGTTCAATCGACAGAACATAATTATATCTAAGAACCTGCATTGCAGATTTGCAGCAATTATTTGTTTTATATTTGCGAATTGGTGGATCACTTCTGTTACTGCACAGATCTTTCCCTTGTACATGCTTGTCCAAATACAAACTAATTTTGAGATTATGTCGATCGTACCACGTAATGACGTACGTTGTTGTTGCCTTCTTTTTATTTTCAATGCGAGGGTCGGTTTTAAGTAAAGCTATATTATCCAGTGCATTTATCCTGCACATCGGAACACTGCCCATGTAAATGACGTAAGTCACACGCACCATCTCCTTTTTCTGCACACGAATGTTCAAAATCTTTGCAAAGGCGTGGACGACAATGTGTGGATCACAGACTCCTATATGGAGTTAGGGGAGGTAACGCTAACAAAGATGGGGGAGAGAAGTCATAAACACAACAATGGCTAAAGAAGAGAAAATGCTTGGAGTACCGAGTATGTCAAGCTCCATAGATCGAAATCACTGGACTCGGTAAGTTTAAAGGCACTCTGTATTCAGAGTTAAGAGCATTAATTTGCAGATTACAACCCCATGGTTTGTTCTTGGCTGACATGAGAATTAAATTTTTAAAAACGAGATTGATATGTTTTGATCTCTTTCGAGAACGGTAAAATTGATGAATACATATTGGCGATATTTTGTCAAGCACTGAAAGTATTTGGAAGTTTAGAAGGCAGATTTTTTTTTTTATATTGGAGAAAATGGACCGCTATATATAGCTTCGATGACTAAAACCTTTGTTATAATATGTTAAGTTAGAATTAAGTATGTAAGCAATGACCAAGATAATAATGATTTTGATCACAAAGTGAATATGATGCTATATTGGTGTAGGTCTCATGCTTTTTTGATGGAATGTGCACAGTATGAAACAGAATGAGCAATCAAATTAATGTATAAAATGATGATAAAAAATAAGTTTAAAGTGTAATGAGAGAAGAAGCAGGGTAATCTGATGCTGTAGTTTGAAAATAACTTAAAACTTTGAGGGAAACTGAACATATCGATTCCGAACTTTTTTTGTAATTTCTGGAGTTAATGGATGCTCACTTGACATTATAATGATTACAATATTGCTATTGTTGTTAATCTTTCTTTATATGTTAGTTAAATTGCACCTGAAAATCTACAGGTAATCAGTGGATAACAGGCATATGACAATACAAAATTCTGTTTGATGATTAAATTATTATTTTGTACTGTCATTGATTTATACTTGTTTACTTTAAATGATCTTTTTACAAATTTAGGATAGAAAAGAAGAACTGGACAGTCATGCTTATGTGTGGCACAGCCATGTTGTATGCTGCTAGAACCATCATGCCTGTCTGCATTGTTGTGGTTGCAAAGGAAATGAATTGGGACAAAAGAGAATCGGTATGATTTATTTCAAAACAACCTATTTTTAGTCATTATTGTCGGTATAATATATGGTAGCTGTTCTTTGTTGTTTTAATCTCTGAAGATTTTGTTTAATCATGAGAACATGAAGTTTCGCTTTGATAGCATTGAGACAAACAGTTACTTTTTGTGATATGTAGTATTAATTTGTTCATTGTTAACTGTGTTAAAAAGTTTGCACTGCCATGAAGGTATGTTTAATATTTAATGCTTTTACGTGCTTTCATTAACAGGGTACAGTGCTATCTGCATTTTTCTGGGGTTACACTATGACCCAATTTATTGGTGGATATGTCAGTGACCATGTGGGTGGAGAGGTGGTCTTGTTTATTTCTGCATCTCTGTGGTCTGTTTTCACACTCTTCACTCCACCAGTAATCAACATATCAGCTGTGATGTACAAATCTCTGTCAGCAGTGTTTGCATTTAGGATGATGTTGGGATTATCACAAGGTGAGGAAGGGCACAAATGTCTGTTCGCTTACATGCTTACCCGTCTGTCTGTCTGTGTATAGATAAAAAGCATGCTCAGAGTATGGTTTTATCGAAATTCTCAGGAAAGGTGTAACTATTTAAAAAAAAACTATTACGCTAATTTTTCTATGGCATGGTCTGTTTAAATATATAAGTACAATTTATAAATAACAAGTACATTGAACTTGCTATAAAGCTATATGGATGAGGTTTCAAACTCTATGGATGATTCATGATAATACATCACAGCATGCATGGAAGGTCATGCTTAAAAAGAAAGCTACCTTTATTCCTAATTGTTTTTGGAAATGAACTACTGTAGTAATTGTCTTAAAAACTGCTTTCCACAGGTGTTCACTTTCCCAGTATAACAAGCTTAATTTCACGAAAAGTTCATGACCATGAGAAATCTTTGACATTCAGTTTGATTGGTACAGGTGCTCACTGTGGGTAAGCATCATTTATAGGATCATCTCTGATTTATAATGTGCAGCTTATCTCCTCGTTTGATACCTTTCATTTAATCTCATGCTTTATGATTTTTTTAATTCTAGTCTTGTAAAAATATACATAGATTTAAAAAAGACAAATTATCATTAAGTAATTTTATAACCAGTATATTAAACTCTTTGAGGTAATAAAAAAAGAGCACTGATATATTTTTAATTGCTTAAGTGTACAGTAGTTTGGCATTCATTTTATTTGTTATTTTAAAGGTTATTTTAATTTAATCTTCTAGAACATTGCTGAGTGGTAGCCTTGGATCATACCTAATGGAAAATTTTGGATGGGAGACTCCTTTCTTCTTGTTTGGTGAGGTTTCTGTGGTTTTGCAATGAACTGGTCAGCTGCATAAACCTTTATTTTGGTCAGTATGTGTATGCTTAAAGTAAAATATAATTAGTAAAGGAAAATATAAAGATACTTTTCTTTTTAAGAAGACCTTTCATAATTGTATGACACTTTCCCCTTTCTCTCTCTCTGTTGCTCTCTGTCTTTGTTCTGCACACTTTGTTTGCAATTGCTCTTCTGATTGTCATTTATTTAAAATTTCTTCTGCTACTGTCATTTGGTGGTGCATGTTTAAATAATACTAATTACTATTTTTATTGATGTTATAAGAATATTCCATCTCCCAGAAGAGAGCATGTCCGAGCTAATGTAAAGTCTTTTGAGGATTGCTTATTTGTGAAATGTAATGTTTACAATGTTTAAATACTTTTTTGAATTTCAGGATTTGGTGGGCTGCTTTGGACATTTTGCTTACGTTACTGGTCACGAAAAAGTGAAATTTACAATGGCAAGACCTTAGAGCTGATTGCTACTGATGGTGAAAGTGGCATCCAAGGAACAGTACATGAAAATGTTCCTTGGAAAACACTCTTCACAAAAGTACCTTTTTGGTGAGTGAAAGTTTGCCTAAGTGTTAGAGTGATTTTTTTTTGGTATTAGAAACGATACAATAAGTATTAGTTAATATAACAGAAGTGATATTAGAAACCATACAATATGTATTAGTTAATATAACAGAAGTGATATGTATTGTAATAAGAGATGACACAGATGGAAAGTATCTGACTTGGATTTTGCATCAAATAGGCAACTGCCTGTCTTTGCAAGGACTCTGGTATAGTCACTTAAAAATATTTGCTTACCATTTAATGCTTGTTGTTCTTGTTGTGCATTTATTTTTTCAGGTCATTGTTAGTGGCCAATTACTGTCAGAGCAATGCCTTCTACATACTCCTATCCTGGCTTCCAACATTTTTCCATGAAAACTTTCCAGAAGCCCGGGTATGCCTTGCTTTAGTTTAAACAGTGAAGTCTACTTTATAAATGGATAAATTTTTCAGATGATATGAAACATTATTTTGTTCCATAAGGCATTGCAAACTCCTCTTTTCACCTGGGTCTTAAACACACGGAGTGTTCTTGCTAAATTGTACCTCCTACATCATGAATTAGGGTCACCTCTGTCATTTAAAGGCTGAACTTTCACCATCCTGCAGGAAAGAATGGTTTGACCTGGAGGAGGGAGGTGATATACTAGAAGCAGTTAGTGAATCATGACCCCTAAACCTCATGTGCTTCTCACCTTTCTCCATGAGATCGAACCATTCTTTCCTGCCATAAGATAGAAGTTCTGCCTTTAAGCCTGTCTTGCCATTTCTCTTGCAATTTCCCTTTACCTTTAATTAAGGTTCATTTGAGAGATGCCTAAAAAATACTGTTTATTAGTCATTTGAAAGTTGATGCTGCAGTTAGATAATTGTTTTGTGTAAATGGTGTTCTGCAGAGCTGGGTGTTTAATGTTGTGCCTTGGCTTGTGATTGTGCCATGTAACATCACTGCAGGCTGGCTTGCAGACAAGCTCATAAAGGGAGGTAAGTGTGTGCATCAGGATCTGAAAGATGAAATTGTGGCTGTAGCAAATTGTTAAGCAGTTTCCAGATTTCAACTTCACTTTGCTATAAACTTTCCATGTAACCAAAGGGCTTTAGTTTTCTGAGGCCCATTCCCCCTTAAATGAATTTCCTCATTTCTTTTTTTTTTTTTTGTCGTTCGCCTCTTTCACACTTGGAGACCAGCTCTTGATATGTAATCGGTGGTCTTCTGCAGAGACTCCTCCGGCCCGTACAGCTTGTTGTGCAGGGTCTCCGACTGTGGCCACGTCTCTTTCCTCAGGGTACGGAGATTCCTACAGTCCTGTAGGATGTGTTCTACAGTCTGGTCTGCCTCTCCACAAGAGCATCTCGGGGACGGCACTAGGTGCAACTTCCTGTGTAGGTGGTGAAGCAGCCTGTTGTGCCCAGTCCTGAGGCGGAAGATAGCGACCTGGTCCGGTCTGGACAGCTGATGGTAACTGTCCAGTGGTTGCTGTGGCCTGTACAGAGACTTAATGATGGTTTTCATCTCTGACATGTTGACTGCATTGTCTTCTTGCTCGTCCTCTGCACCCAACTTAGCCATCCTGTCAGCTTCCTCATTCCCATCTATCCCGCAGTGTGATGGGATCCACTGCAGAGCCGTTCTGAGGCACTTGATGTTTAGCAGCGCGGCTTCCAGGTCTGGCAGTTTGTTATTGTTGACTGCCTGCAGCACCGACAGAGCATCGGTCAGGAAGACGACCTGGCTGTCATGGTCTGCTCTGCTGCTGATGATGTTTGCTGCGTGGACCAGGGCTTCTACTTCTGCTCTATAGTTTGTACAGTGGAGGCCAGTTGGTATTGCTGCTGCCTGCCACTGTCCATTTGGGAACTGGATGTACACGCCGGCCCTCCCCTCTGGATAGCGTCTGTGGCTGACCCGTCTGTGTAGGCCCTTATCCATGATTCCTGGGGGTACCTTTCTTCTAGCATGGCTAGCGTCAGGGCTCTCTTGCTCACGTCGCTATGCTCATCCTTTGTTGTGAGGTGAGGAACTGTGGTGCAGATGGTAATGTTCCCTGTTCTGTCTTTCCAAGGAGGAGGATCGAGGTAGAGAGTCGGTACCTGGACCTGTGCAGGAAGCTTTGTTTGGTATTTTCTGTGTAGTGCCTGCGTCTCTCGCACAAAGCTGGATCTTTTCAGCCTTCCCGAGGACAGCTGTTTCTGTCTGGCACTCATCAGGTGGTCTTCACTGTGCCTGTACTTGGTGGCCTGCACGAGTGCTTTGCATTCCCTTCTCTTGTTTAATGGGGGTATGCCTGTTATCTGCTCCATCTTGTCTATTGGCGTAGATCTCATGGCGCCTGTTATTACTCTCAGTGCTTGGTTCTGCACCTTGTCCAAAGTCTGAAGGTGTGACTTGGCTGCTGTCATCCAGGTGCTTGATCCGTACTCAAGGTGTGGTCTTACAGTACCTTGGTACACGGTCTTTCAGGATCTTTTCGTTGGCGCCCCAGTGTGTTCCTGCCAGCTTTCTCATGATGTTCAGCTTTCTTCTGGCTTTTGCTTCTGCGTTTAGGATGTGTTGCTTCCATGTCAATCTTTTGTCAAAAGTGACTCCCAGGTACGTCTGCTGGTCTTCAAGTGTCAGTGGAGTGTCTCCCAACTTTAGTCTGCCAGCTTGCGCTTTGGTGGAGAGAGAGAAAAGAGTGGCTGTTGTCTTGTCACGGTTGATGGTAACGCACCAGTTATCTGCCCAGGCTGCCACTTTGTCTAGTGCAAGCTGCATCCTGTAGGTTGCTGTTGTTGCATACTCTTCTGAGCACCATATGACCAGGTCATCTGCATACAGTGCTGCTTGGACTCCCCTTGGAAGCTCTGGTACCAGGTCGTTGATGAAGAGTATGAACAAGGTCGGCGAGAGTACTCCCCTTGTGGTACTCCGTGTCGTAGCAGCACCTTACGGCCACAGTGTCCGTCTACAAGCACCCTGGCTCTTCGGTTGTGCAAGTAGGACTTAATCCACCGGTACATGTTGCCGCTGATGTTGCTTCGCTGGAGCTTGACCAGGAGTCCATCCTTCCAGACCTTGTCGAAAGCCTTCTGCATATCAATGAAGACCGCTAGGGTGACCTTCTGGGCTTGGAAAGCATCCTCTATGACCTGCGCTAGGTGCGTTGTCTGATCTTCGGTGCTTCTGTATCTTCTGAAGCCTGCTTGTTCTGGGATGATGATGCTTTCAGATTCCAGGTACCACTGCAGGCGCTGATTGATGATGCGCTCTATGGTTTTACAGACGCAGCTTATCAGGCTGATGGGGCGGTAGCTCAAGATTCGTGACTTGTTTCTTCCCTTTTTTCAGAACAGGGATCATCCTGGCTTCCTTCCAGCACTGAGGTACCTGGCCTTCTCTCCAGCTAAGGTTGAAAATGTCCAGTAGTTTAGTGAGGGCTGTGCTGCCAAGGTGTTGTAGCATCTCATTCGTTATGTTGTCTGGACCTGGAGATTTTTTCTTCTTCAGCTGTTTGATGGCATTCTTCAGTTCTTGGATGGTGATATCTTGCTGCATTGACTCATGGACATCCCCATTTGTTTTCCTTTCTTTCTCTTCTTTTCTGAATTCTTTTTGCAGATGCGGTGGGATGGTGATGCTGCTCTCCTTTGCATATGCTTGCGCAAATGCATTTGCTGCTGCCTTATCTGTCAGTGTCTGTCCATCTTCTTCAAGGGTGATCTTCTGTCCCTTGCTACCCTCATCATTTAGTGCCTTGGTCAGCCTCCACAGCTTGGTGGTGTCTCTCTCCATATTCAGCCCTGCTGTCTTTTCTCTCCAGCTTCTTCTCTTGCACTCTACTTTTGTTCTTAGCAGTTTGGCATTTGTTTCTTGCAGCTTGATGTTGTTTTCTTGACTGGGGTTGGTTTCTGCTTCTTCTCTGGCTTTTGTCAGGTCATCGTGAGCTCTCTGAAGTTCTGCTGTCCAGTACGGAGTGTAGTCCTTTCGCACCCCTCGTGGGATAGTTTCTTTGGCTGCCTTGATGATACTGGCATTGAAATCTTTGACGACGTTGTTGATGTTTAGTCCTTCCACCTTGATGTCTTTCGTGAGCTCATTTGTTCGTATTCTGAACAGCCCCCACTGTGCCTTCTTATGATTCCATCTGGCGTGCTGCGGGGGTTCAGGTGTCGTACTTCCTGTGATGGTAAGGAGTACTGGGCGATGGTCACTTCCTCCCAGCTGGTCTAAGACTGTTCTGCTCAAATTCTTGTGGATGTCGTCTGTGCAGAGAGCCAGGTCTGGTTTTGTTGTTGTGTGCCAGCGGCGCGAGTAGAAGGTTGGTGGATCTGTGGGGTCGTTGACAAGGATTAGATGGTTCTCGTCTTGCCAAGTTTCGATATCTTCTCCTCGCTTGTCAAGTATGTTGTATCCCCAACTCTGGGACTGGCTGTTAAAGTCTCCGGCGATGAGGAAGCCGCTGTCTGGAACCTGGATAGTGTCAAGGGACAGCATCTTGTCACTGGGGCAGTAGTAGTTGATGACATGGAGGACGCTGTTTGTGATGGTGACCTTGACTTCTATGTATTCTGCCTCGTCCATGTATCTTTTCGTTTCGCTTGCATTCATGTTGTTTCTGACTAAGGTCAACACTCCACCTTTCTTTCTCCCCTGACGATCACTCCTAAATGTCTGGTACCCTCTGATCTTGAAGGGCTTTTCTTTTGTAAATGGGTTTCCTGTATACAGCAGATGTTAATGCTGTTCTGGTACAGGAACTGTTCCAGTTCTATCTTCTTGTTGGCAACCCTTCTGCGTTCCAATGTATGATGTTGATGGGTTGTCCTTGGTTTTGGTGGTACTCTGGCCAGTCGCTTTCCTTCCTCGTCCCCTGGCTCCACGAGACGAGTTGAAGGGACCTCCAGTAGCTGAGGGTGGGCTCCTTTGAGGCACGGAGCCCGGCACTGCACCTGCCTGGCGGATCTTCACAGGGCGAGCACCATTTCTATCAATACTGTCTTCAAGTGGCATAGGCAGTTTTGCGTGGTGGTGTGGTTATTTCAGGGTGCGCCTTGCGGCCCACCACCTCCGACTTCAGCACTCATGGACCACTCTTTGTCTGGTCTCTACCCTTCGACCTGTCCGACTTGGGTGACCCTGCTAGGAGCTGATGCTCCTGTCGGCATAGCTCTTAGGGTCATCGAGACACGCAAGCCCCCCGACCGCGGCAAGGTGGTGATCCAACAGGGGGTTCCTCATTTCTGATTTAAATGGTATGCTGACAAATCGGACACAGGTGAAGCAGCTAATATTTGTCCCAGACTGTCAGCAACTGGGTCTTACTGACTTCCCTGAAGGCTTCATTGTGCTTTACAACTGACTTTGATGTAGTTATTGTTGGAAGATGGTGGAGAGAGGGCATAAGTTCATCATGAAGAGTTCTATGCTTTAGTTGCACTCTATCTGCTTCTTTGTATAAATGAAAAATAAAAGACACTTTGCCATTGTTTTACTATATCAGTTATCATCTGTGCCTTAATCATATTTAAAAATTATTTTTCTTTGTGTGAAAAGTGGCAGGTAGCTCTCTTGCCAATCCTTGGAAAAAGAAAGTGTTATTAGAGGACAGGAGATTCTTGAAATGAGAAACTTTGGCTTTATGGGCAGTGCGAACTCTAATTCCAGTCTAAACCATATTTGTATGCAAACCATTTTTATGCCAAGTTGTTTTTAAAAAATATAAATGTATCATGATCTTTTTGTTTACTATTATCAGGGTACCAAGTGACAGCTGTCAGAAAAATGTTGGTGGTAAGTAAAATTTACCATTGCTGAAATCACTGAAAGTGAACACAGAGACTAAAATGCTGATACTTGAAGACAAATCCTACCAGTTTCCAAACTAGCAATCATAATTTTTAGCATTAAGAAACATAACTTTTTACTTTGTGTCACATTAAAGAGTCGCTAAACTGTGCTGACTTGGAACCTATGCACTTTCTTTTATCAACAACAAAATGACAGCTATTTTGGCAGTGTAGATCATGTAAAGTTTCCTGGACATGACAACACGGAACACACCCTTTTAACATCATTTAACTCCCATCTATGCTCAAAGTATGTTTGAAACATACACTAAACACATAGTTTGGAAACTCCAGCTACGAAGATAAACCCAAACAGCATCAGATATATTTGTTTACATCTATAGTCACTTCAATATCATAAGAATAGGTCCCTGGCCAAGCTTGGGAAGGTTCTTCTCAACCCTTTGCCTACAATAGTACAGTCCTTAACTTTTTATTTAAAACAGCATATAACATGTCAGGTCTGGGTCTGACATGGACTGGTCTATGACATTTGTCATATTGCAGCATTCTGACAACTGAATACTTTTTTCAGAATGCCACCATTAACTTGTTACCATTAATTTTTTATGTTCATTTGATAACGTAGTTCTTCATCATTTTATTTTGTCTTCCAAATACATTTCATTCATAGTTTTAAAAATAATATATTTTATTATAAAGTATATATATATACATATCTTTTCATTATTACATATGCAGTAATTGCACTTGTTTGACCAGTTATTGTGGGTGGCTGGGGGGGGGAGCCTGCAACTAAGGCTATATCACAGCAAGGCAGCCAGGCCTGTAAACAGATGTCACAAGGAGAGAAAGAACAGAGTGCCTGAGATGAGAGCTGAACCCAGGACAGTTGACCTTCTCTCTCTTGATGACAGGCGCTAACCATTATGCCACTGGACTGCCTGATCAGTGGGTGGGAAAGTTTCAAAGTGGTGGTAGAGATGTTGAAAATATCAGTGATGATCATCAATATTATGTGACTTATCTGCTCAGTAACATTAAGAGTAACATCAAGAGGTATGAAGAAATACTTGTACTGACCCTGAAATCCAAATATGTCCACATGTTTATTTGTTTGCAGTTAAACATTGATATTATTTTTGTGTGCAGTCAGTACTGTTTTGTGGCTGCTCGCTGTTCCTTTTACTCATCTCATTTGTGAGTGATTACTACAGCACACTTCTGTGCATGACACTGGCTGTTGCTTCATGTGGTTTTTATAGCAGCAGCCTCGCTATCAATCCTGTAGACATTGCACCACGCCATGCAGGTGCTGTATTTGGTAAGTCTACTGCATCTAATTTTTTTAAATGATACAGATTCACACAAATTAATGGAGTTTATGCAAGCAAGTTGCTTTGGAAAGTCTGATGGCCATGTCTGTATGTTTAGTTTTTGAAATCCTTTGGTGCAGTTTATTTCACATATCTTGTCAGTGATGGATTATTTTTTAACAGTTTTTTAACAGAATTTTTTTTTCTCATTATGTGCTTTTGCTTGAGTAGGATCTATTTGTTCGTCCTGTCCTAATTCAAGGCTTATTTTTAAAGATTATTTATCATATTAAATAGGAGCAGAAGACAGCATTCAAAATCTTGCAATAAGCACCTATTAACACTTGCCAGGTGCTTTTGCTTTGATTATGTATAAAGGACTTTTTTGTTCCAGAAATATTCCCTGCAGTAATTCCTGTTTCACTGCAGTTTGCATTCAGTCATTGTTGTCTCTAATCTGTAATATGTATGTATGTGTGTGTGAGAGAGTACTAGATTTTGTTTAAAAGCCTTTCTCTTCAACTTATATTTTTGTATTCCTGATGTAAAGCATGGAAAGCCTGGCCATTAGCTGGGATATTGTGCTGTACATTTATATCATTATTATTGTAATGCCTTTGAAAATGCTTGCACTGTCTTAACTAATGAAAGTTTGTGCAGCAATTCTTCATTTGTGCCACCTTAAAAATTATCACCCTTTCCTACTAACAAAAGATGTTGAGGAAAAACCATCATGACCACTAACACTTCTGTCCTTAAGTTGGTAAAAGGAGAGCAAGGAGTTATAGGGCATAATAGAGGATAAAGTTGAGCACATGTTATTGCCATGAAAATAGTTGTTGATTTGGTATGGTTTGAAGTGTTTTGTGTAATCACTTGAAATGTTTTTCTTGAGACCTGAATTGTATTTCATGTTATTTCTTTGGTTTTACAGGCATTATGAATATGACAAGTGCAATTCCTGGTAAGTATGCTGGTTTGTGTGTGATAAATTGCATTTATTTCCTGTATAAATAATACAATCTTTCTCTGACGCAGAAGTAACTGGAGTCTTGCTTACTATTGTTTTCTTCAATTTGAAAAAAAAAAGCCACGGAGTAGTTGCTGTCAGGGGTGTCAAGTTTTCAAGCTGTCTTGTCAAATATTTTAAGATGCCAAAAAAGATAATAAAAGGTAAAGGTAACCGTGTAGTTGTTGAGATTGTTAAGAGACCACACGTAGGGGCAGTTTTTTATTTTGAAGGAAATATCCATTACCTCTCTTTTTCTGCCTTTCTTTGGTTATCATCTGAAGAGGCTTAATACCCATTCAACAACAGGATCAGCTGGGGAAAGTGTGATGCACCACAAGATATTGAACAGTGCTAGTGTGTACACCTCGAGTGTGTACGATGGTGCTCAGAACACTCGTCTGTCTGCTAACCCCCAGGAAATGCAATGCTTGAGCTAAAATCAAAGACATACCTTTTGCAGATTTACATTCATTTGAAGTGTTCATATACTGATATACAAATTTGTACTGCAGTTTTGCTTGGTTACACAACGAAGAATCTCTGAAGAAACGGTTGTTAAATTTCATGCATTGCTGCCTCTAAGCACCAAACAGCTGTCATAGTCACTTTCATTATTTTGTGCAGGATTTGTTGGAGTGTATATGGCTGGATACATCCTAGAAACTTCAAAAAGCTGGAGTGCAGTATTCAACCAAACAGCAGCTATTAATATAACTGGCTGGTTAGTCTTTCTCCTGTTGGGCACAGCCAGACCAATCATTTGAGGTTATTATAAAATCGCCTTTTCAACGCTGAAGGGTGGTTGCTATACATCAGTTGATGCAAATGACGACACTGAAGCCTGCTAACTTATTAAGTACATAAAGTAAAACTCTGGAAAATTCATTTATTTTGCCTTTGAAGTTTAAAATGCAAGCAAAACAGAATTTTTATTTGGTATTTGTCTGATACAGCTGCCTATACCTAGAATGGTGGAAAGGAATCAGTTGGCACAGCAAGAAATTATAGCACTATATGAAACTCTGTGCTAAGGGAGATAGTCATTGTGTACATAGTCTCACTCCTTAGCATTCTTTATCATTTGCAGAAAATGCAAATTTTGGCCAAGCATTTGTTTCATAGTTTCATGGCAAAGTCTTGAGCAGTCAGAAAAAAAAGTAATCAATCTTGACATCATAGTCACATTCTAAGTACAGTTCCATGAATTTCAAAGCCGTGTGAGTTCTCAGTTAAACAATCAACTCTTTCCACATCATTCATGAGCCTTTACACGGACGCAGTATATAATTAATACTTTTATAACTTCTTTAAGCAACATTGTGTATGTGTAACACCAAATCAGCTGTGGAAGGTTGAGTGGCGCTGTGGCAGTGTTGTGACTGTCAGGTTAAAGATCCAACATTTGACAGTTGCAGTGCCTACATGGCAAATGCTGTTACATAAACAAAGAGAACTGACAAGCAGAACTATAAAATCTGCAGTAATGCAGCAGGGCGGCTACAGCATCCCATCCATAAAGTTTCAGTTGATGCATTCCGCCATTAAGGTATACCAAAGTAGTCGCAGTTCTAGTCTTAAATGGACACCTTGAATGGCAAAGTTCATTTGTTATTTCCCATTTGAACTCAGAAACCTTATGGGTATATTTGTTGTTGTTGACAAAGTTCAATCAAAACTTTATGTAGAGTTCACAGTCAGTGTGGTTATGCTACTTGAGAACTACAACTTTATTTGTTCTTCAAAGGCAGATCATGTTTGGTGACTGGAATGGGGTATATGTAAATGTGGTACTGTGTGTAGGGGAGGGTAGGGAAAGGAAATGTGTGTGTCAGTGCATGTGTCCAGACATGCAAGTGTAAATTAATGTTTGTACATATAGATCTTTATTTATTCTTCCCTTATTATTGCCAAATGTAAACAAAAGTGTTTTGTTATCTCGTCCTTGGTTTAATGATATCTTGTTTAGTCAAATGATATCTTCATCAATCAATGTACAAACTTAATAGTAAAGTCAGCATTTTTTTAAAGAACTGTAACCAGGACTTTGATTGACAGACTGCCTCCTAAACATTTTATCAATGGACAGAAATGGACACTTTACAAAATATAACTTTTATGACAAAGTGTCAGTTCCTTAAAACTGTAGCATACCATAGTGCAGCATGTGAAATGTTATATGCCTATGAATAAGCGCATCAGTAGCTTCTCTCAGTTAAACATGACTTTCATAAGTGCTTAATGGCTTTATCACTCACTCTCTTGATCAGTCAGCCTCTCATTTCTGAGATTTGCTTTTGGGTTTGGGTGAAGGTAGATGTCAAGTATGAGTTAAGATTTTGGTCAGGGTTAGGATTGGGCATATAGGAATTTAAAAATCTCTGTTAAGGAATGCTGTTCAGAGAGATGCAGTCACCGATCTTGAAGCAATCCTTTTGGTGGTTTATGACAGAGATAAAAAACATAAACTGTCATTATCGGACATATGTTTCCTATATTTAAATTAAGAGGCAATTTTTACATTAACCTTTAGGGAAAATTCACATAAAGATTGACATCTAAATTCTAACTTTTGATGCAATTGAAGGACGCAGTCCATGTGAGAGTTTTGCACACCTGGTAATAAGGTATTGCCTTAAAAGGGAGCCAACTTTTGCAACATTTCAGAACATAAGATTCTGACTTCATTCCAAGACACAGACAAGAATTTTAAGGTTCAAGGGCTTGCATCTTGTGAAGAGAACCAAATTATTCTGTCAGATTTATAGAGCTTTGAATAACCTTAATATGGTTTTGCCATGACATTTAGGTTCCTCTAATTATGAAAGTGGGTTTTAGACCATTTTAAGAAGTAACTGAAAATGTAGAGGAAGGAAAATATTCTATCTTCTGATATATCAAGGTATAATAGCAACAAAGTTGTTATCTTAAATTTGGGATTTGTCATGCTGCAGTAGTCTTGATCCAGTCTTGTAAAATTAATATTGCACATCTTTGAAAATACTGGATTAATGCATATTTTAGGATCTTAATTTTGGACTTGCCTCTGATTCAATGTTGCTCTGAATATAATTTGAATATTTTGGTGGTTTTTTTTTTTAAAAAAAATTTTAGTTGTATCATAAGGCAATTGCAAACCAGATTTTCAGTTTATGAAAGGCCATAATTAAGAAATTGACAAGATAATTTTTTAAAACCACATTTTAGCAACTTAGTATGAATTATAATTGCCATCAGTGTCTTTTCAAGTAACAGTGTTTTCATTTGGAACTTATGGCTTTGCTTATTGGGCTATATACTGAAAATGTTGATGGATATGATAATCTCTCGTGACTTCCTCATTTGCGTTTATTTCAGCATTATTGGCAGTGCCAAGACTGTCATCCAACCACTTGCTTGTTTTTAACATTTACCAGTATCATCAATCTTTACCAGTGTTGCCTCAAAGCTCCATCTAATTACTTATTGAAACATATCTTGTACTTAAGTATAAAAAAAAACTTTTGGTCATTTGCACACAGATGATCTCCTTTTGCTTCATGTGCTCAAATGCCAAGCTTGCTCATGAATATAGTCACAATATGGTTTTAAAATTGTGTGTAACTAACCTTACTACATGGTATGGAGATTGCAGAACAGGAAGGTTTTGTATGCTATACAGTACTTTACATATTTTGCAAAAACTTCTCAACCACATTTTGCCTTGCACATGGTGTTTGCAGGCATGTGCTCTAACATTTTATCAGTGTAAACCCTATGAAATGTATATATATTTTTTATTATATTTCTTTTTATTGTATAGTATTTTTTACTTTCATGTCTGATCAGATTTAAAATCTGAAAATCATGTATATATCCTAAACTCTGGTTATTGATGCTAATTTGTGATAGAGAATGGTTAGAAAAAAAAATGTGACATATCAGATGAATATTGGCTGCACAAATATGTCTGTATGCATATGCCCCTTCACAAACACTTTGCAGATCCGTGGTGTATGTGGCCATGGGCTTTCTTATGTGCTCATACATGACGTGTGTTCTAGTCCATGTATGTGTTTATTTTGTTCTGGTGTTGTCACACAAGTGCAGTTGAGTATAATTTATTCATTCTTGCATGCTGTGTCCTGAGATGTTGTTTATTGAAATGTTCTCTTATGTCTGTTGATTGTGATTTTTAAAAAAAAATGTGATTGTTTACTCACATCTAGGAAGATGTTTAAGAGTATGGCAAAACAGTTTAATTCTTCGTTCCTTCCACATGCTATGTGCCTGATCATCAATGGTGATTATAAAACCACATTATTTTTTGAAGTTTTGGAAAGGGAAAGTTTGTTTGGTCCTAAAACACGGTCACACTAACTAGTAGCTCTAGATACAATAAATGCAAATGGTTCAATATATCTTCTATGACATGTGGAAGATGAAGCCCAACATTCTTTTTTCACTTTCACCAATTTCTGCGAGGCGGAGTTTTATTAGCTATATGTCCAGGGAAGCTTTAAAACAGATTTTCTACTATAAGGTCAACACATTACCAGGCTATAGATTTCCTATGTTATCATATTAAGTTGCAATATATCCACAACAAAGGCTGAAAGGTTAAGTTAATAACTTATTTACTGTCACGACCAGAAATAATAAAGAAAATGTGATTGTAATTATTATTATTATTTTTAATTTTTTTATGTGCTTTATTCGGAATCACAATGAGGGAAACTGAAGAGTGTTAGGATTTTTTGAACTTTAAAACTTTTTATTTCATACAACAGATTGGATAAGCACAGATACATATGGTTATTATACTGGAAAAAGGAGCATGGCTGGGGGAACAGAAAGTATATTATCATTTCCCTTCCGCTCCCTTCTTATGCTTGCCCAAGAGACTACAAATCTCTAGATCTGAAATAGACAGGAACACCTCCTCCACCATCAGTTGACCCACTTGGTGATTAAGATCCCATTCTACATACCGTTGCTGCATTGTTTTCCAGGTTTTCTTACTTTGTGGAGAAAGTGTCATTGTGATATGAAAAAAAGTTGACTCCACATTTTGTTGGAATTATATGTGCATTTCATTGTTTATTTGTTTTGTGAAATATTGTATATGCATTGATTTTGTCTACATAAATTTTGCACAAATTAGCTTTTCTTGAAAATTAAGGGCATTTAATTATACAGATAATAAAGCCACCTATGTAAGGATAAGGTTTTGAAAGAGGAAAGAATGAAGAAATGTTATGGAAATGTATCAATTGATAAAAATATTTCTTTAAAATAACAACACACAGGAGATCTGTTTTGTACTCACTGTCATCTGAAAAGAGTTCTGGGTTCAAACAGAATTCTTTACTGCAAATCATTGGCAGATTGTTGGCCTTATGTTTACCATAAATTCATTATTTAAAATAAAATATTTCTTAAAACAGTTTTACTGTAAGCCAATGGCCATACCTGACACTTTTTGACAGCTTCAAGTTTTGCGCTTTCATAACAGAGCTGTTTTCAGATAATTTTTTTTAAATATTCTATTTCATGGAATCTGCTTAAAGAGATTAGGCTTCAAAGTAAGTACTTAAAATATATATCAATGTACATGAAAGTGGTACCAAGCTTTCACAAGTATTCATATATCTTATGACATTTCATCGAGATTCTGTTAACAGGGTTTTTTTTTTTTTTTTCTACGACTGTTTTTGAGACCAGCATCCATCATTATTATGTTTGTGTGTTTTTCTTTTTCGTTAAGAGCTTTGAACCCAATTTGGGAAGAAGCGCTATACAAATCAACATTTATAATTTATGTGGAAGCTCAATTCACCATTTATATAACTGGGTTTAATAAGGATGTGTAATATATTTAGAAGCCCTCAAACATCACTTTTCCTGATGCTGCCTGTGAGAAAGAGCATGCATTGAATATTCACACGTTTTAAAAGTGCATACAATGCTTGAGTGGCATGTCGTCACTGGCAGTGCCAGCCAGAAAATATACAGCGTAATATGATTGGTGGAATGTACACTGGAGAGACAGTTTTGTGGCTATGTGTATGAGGAACACATTTGTTTGAATAAGTTGCATCATACTTCAGATTGTTCAACTGTAACTTTTCCCACCTTCAAGTTCCTTTGAATTCTTTTAGATTTTATATTCAGAGTATTTTTGTGCACACATACACAAGTGTTAGATGCAAATATAAGAGAAGATAAGGGGGACAAAGCTACCTAGGGTCAAAGATAATGAAAACATTTAATACCTTCTGTACATTTAAAATGTTAAGCTTCTCAATTTTCAGGCGTTGCATTCTTATCCCTGCATTGGCATCTACATCAATGCTTCTTAAACACTGCTGCTTTTTCATCTGTTTCTCAGGATTAAGTGGCAGAGTATAGGAGAGTATTGTTTATGCTGCTTTGTTTTTCAGTACACATTGAGCTCACTGCCAGCCAGGGAAAGGTGCTATAAAAGTGCTTTTAATTTTCTTAATAGCGTATAATTTTATTAGTGCTGTAATTATATTTACCTATCTTCTAAACATCACCAGCATATGAGTATATTCTGGGTGAGAGCAACAGATGAGAGTGATGAATGTGAATGATCTAGATTCAGAAAATTTATTTTTAAAAGTTGATGAAATATGTTTTTAAGTATTTATTCAAAAATTGCACAAATGTGTTAAAAATATAAACAACTTTTTTTAAAAACTGATGTGTCATCACACTTACAGAGCAGATTAATTTTCTTTCATTTGAAAGGTTGTATTGTTGAAAAAAGATCATTTTTCCATGAAATGTTTATGTTTTAACATTCTTGTTAATTGATAATGGAGAAAATGATTGGCTCATGTGATACCATTCATTCTGGATAAAAATAAAATTAAAAAAAAGTATAGTCTTGATTTTGAGGGAGTAGTATTAAATGTGTTTCTGTGAACAAAATTGCCTGCATAAGTATTGATGAATTGTGGCTGGTGGCTCCTGAAAGAAAATACTGTACGAAGTAATTGCTGTTGAATGCGGCTACACATAGCAGTTCACGTATATAAAATCACGTCTGTGCATAAAATTGTACAGTACAGTAGATAGTAATAAATACACCCAGTGACGAGACCCAAAGACCTTGCGAAAATCAATGATAGACCATAAGGAGACGTTAGTTCAAGCTCAGACCACGAACTAAATACACGTCCATGCTCAGACCTCGAAGAGTCGTCGATTCTCGCTAGGTCGTTGGATCTCGTTACAACACTATAAAAATCCATGGTTTTTTTTATGGTCGACGGCTCCCAGCAGAATTTCTCTCTCTCTCTCTGTTGTGGACAGGAGACGATAAAGACGTATTTTATTGTGTACGCACGCACGTTAAAAAAATTAAAAAATGGAAAAGTCTAAATGAAAGACATGCAAACCACAATGCACGGAGTTAAGAGCGTGAGCGATACGAACTAATATCTTATGTGCTCTCAAGATGAGAAGTATTTTGAGGGGAAACTACTCCAGTTGTGTGACACAGTAAACATGGCGTCCGCGGTGACGTTAACACGCCAGCAACAGTTGTCCTCAAAGATAAAGAAGTGCAAGCAACAGGAAAGTACTGGACAAAGTATGAAAAAGACTTACAGTTCTCGGTTGAAAGGCTGTCTGTTTGTACAGAAACTAAGATTTCTTTCACGCATTCAATGAACCATACAAAATACTTTTTTTTTCTTACCGGTTTTAATAAAAAGTGCAAAGATTGTTACCAAGATTCTCCGACCGAGCTAATTTAGCACAAATGTTCCCGAAGATTACGTGGAATTACCTTTAGGGGACTGTAGGTTGAGAAGACGAAAATAAAGGTATAGCAAAGCACTCACAAGCAAATCCGATACTACACAAACCAGTGATCGTCAGTTAGATTAGATTCATAAAGCGATGCAAATGTGTTTAGCAGAAAACATGATAACATGACGACAGTTTCTGTGAAGCCACTGCCTTTGATACAGTTTTAGAAGATATTTTATTTTTAAAAATGAGAAAATGTAATGAAATTATTTACATAACCTCCAACGATAGCAGTGGTGTACAACGCCCTTATGTAATATTTCCCACCCATTGCATACATTAAAACAACCAAAGATCTTCCAAAAAGATGCATCCTCGTAAATTTTGTGCCCACGTTTTTTTCCAAATGTAACAGAGACGTAAATATAGCATGTCAGTTTATTTTTGAAAGATCATTTACATATCCTTTAGAGTGAGGGTTTGGAACCTTTTTTGTGCTAAGGGTCATTTGAGAATCATTTGGAGGCCATATAACTTAAAAATTAGCCTACAAGAAATCTGTAGTTTTGCCATAGTGGATTAACACTTTTACAACATGTACTTTTCTGCATGTCTGGCACTGACTACACTCTGAGGGTGATTCAGGCAGACTCAATCAAGCAGTTGATCAGAAGCATACATGTCTGAGAATAGTGGATTGTTTGGTTTGACTTGACAGCCGTGAAATCTTATTTTCAGGTCTGAAAAAAACCAATGGGCTTTTGGTTTGTTCTGTGGCACAGCCATGTTGTATGCATCCAGAACAATTATGCCAATGTGTGTGGTGACGGTCTCTAAGGAGATGGACTGGGACAAGACAGAATCAGTATGTTATAGTTTTCAACATCTGTATAAAAATAGCCTTGATTTTATAGACATTAAGTTTGCTTCCTTCACCTGGTTATGACTATTCTCAAGTCCCTCTTAAGAAAATAGATCATTGTAAGACTTTATTTAGGTAGAAACATTATTAAACATTATTAAAGTAAATCATTAATTCGTTTATCATTCGTCTTTGAATTAATTTTATAATAAATTTTGTGTCAATGCATTTTTTAGCCACTAATAGATTGCCAAGACTGCCATTCAAAAATTATATTGCTAAGGTACTAAAATCAGAAGTTCAATCCTGGAACAGGAGATTGCAGGTTTAAGGCACATTTGTGGACTACAGTAGTACCTCTACATATGAGTTTAATCCATTCCACAACCAAGCTTGCATGCTAAAAAGTAGGAAAAAGGATTAATGCTTTCCATCCGTCCCACAACAACACTATATGTAAACATATATGTAAAATGGTATAATATACAGCTCTGTATAGTAAATGTTAATGGCACAATGATGTAAATAATATAGATAATACAATAATAAAGAATATGTTGAAGTACCAGGTATTTGCTCCTTCAGGTTTTTGTAGATGATGTGAGCTTTCTTGCAAATGATCGTCTCCGTTATTGTGTCTCCAGCCAACAGCTTCTCTTTTACCCACAATAACAGTAATCATTCACGCTTTACCTTCTCCTCAAGATAATGGTGATCGCTTTGGCCAGTGTGATGCTCATGATCTGGTCCTTCTTTTTCGAAATTGTACATATCGTAGATGTACTATGACTGTACTCGTGGGCAATGTCCACTACCCTAATACCATGCCAATGCTTTTTAATGATCTCATGTTTCTGTTCCATGGAGCTTATATGCTTCTCCTTGTCAACACTGTACTTGCAGGATTGGCAATGCTAGTGAGTGAGCAAGAGTTGCCAAGCGCTTTATGTTACAACATATTAATGCAATGAGCTCGTATATAAAATTTCTGCATGTATGTAAGAACTAAATTTCCATGAATTTTTGGCTCTTATCTCGATTTACTCGTATGTAGAGGTCTTACTGTAATGACTAAGAAGAGAATGGGTGCCTAACCTTATAAGCAATATAAACGATCATAAAATGAGAGGATAGGCCTCATCCTTGCACATGCATAGTGATCTATATGTTTATTACAGTTTATTGCCTCTCTGACTATTAGACTATGGGTTAATTTTTTATCAGACTTGAAATTACAGCCATAATTTCACCTTAGCACTTATTTACCCATTCTTTGTAAAGGGTACTGTGCTGTCTGCCTTCTTTTGGGGATACACCATGACACAGTTTCTTGGAGGATACCTTAGTGACAGAATTGGGGGAGATGTTGTTCTCCCCATTGCTGCCTGTATGTGGTCTTTGATCACATTTTGGACACCACAGCTGGCTTTTCTTTCAAATGATAAGCACACTGCATTATACATTGTTGTTCTTTCTCGAGTTATGCTTGGAATGTGTCAAGGTAAGCAATAGTGTTTAGGTAAGTACTGTATTTATTTTATGTTGTAAGCCTGGCATTGTTTTTTTTTTATGTCTGTATCTGTATTTTTTGATACTTTTACATTTTGAAATCTAGATATTAATTTTAAATTGAAAATAAATAACAAATGAATGGACATAACAGAAAAATAAACCTTTGTTTCAACCACACCCCTTTTCCCACATTCCATAAGAAAGAATAGCAATAAATGATTGAGTCAGTGCCCTTACATTCACTGTCTAGTCTGTTCACATAATATATTTTAAGTTGGCTCAGTAAAGAGAAACAATCATGGCCATAGTTGTTTTAAAGCACTGGAAAACTGTAGCTGGGTTTTTCTATTCAATATTTATATCCAGCTCCTGTCTTCAAAACATGAATGGAAGTAGTACTGTAAGTCTTCTGCCTGCCAAATGCTGCAGTCAACCTCAGTTTTCTGCCCTCTTACCTCTATTAACACCTTTATGATTTGGCTTTGGGCTAAATGTGATTTAAAGAAATGAATGAAACTTGCAATTAATGTAAGTGTAGAAATGGATGTTAGATTTATTACTTTTTTCAACCTTGTTTGCATGAGTGTCAATTAATGATTGCAAATTATGTTGCTTTAGTAGTTCTTTAAGAGAAAATGCTGAAGAAGAATGTAGATTGTCATTCATCTTCTTATTTAATAAAAGCAAGAAAATATATTTTGAAGAATGAATTTTTTCCTTCATCCTTGCAAAGTGGATCCCTTTAAGTCGGTGCATGAACACTTTTATCATTGATAAATTCATTAGTAACTTTATGTTTGTTAAAGCATTGCATGACTATGTCTGTGATTGATTTTGGCTGTTTTTCTGCCACCATAAATTTATTAAGATTAAAATGTTAATATATAAAATATTTGTGGAATGAGTATATTCTGTAGTTAAACTGTCCTCACCATCACCACCACCAAATGTCCATTTGTTTGCATGTACGTGGGCAAATGTATGTCAGGAGGGGTGATGCCTGCTGTGACTAGCATTGTCTGTCAGTTTGTACCGCAAAAAGAACGTTCTGCCTACAGTGGACTAGTCATCTCAGGCCAGTATATGGGGTAAGTGGAGGTCATCCACAGGTGCCTGGGGTTCAGGTCCAACACTGGTTTGTATGTGTAATGCACTTTGCTGTGGAACACGCTTCTGTTATCACATTAATATTCCTTAACACTTCATGGTATCATGGACTTGTATAAAAATGATTTTTGTTGAGCTCCCAGTCAAAAATATTTGGGACTGAGGTATATTGGGAGAATGGATATATATATATGTATTCCCTCAGATACTTCAAAAACTGTTCCACAATTGCTTTAGCAAATGTGGCTTCACACTTGATTTCTAAGAAAAAGAGTATTTTAAACTGAAAAGAGATTATTGATGTCAAGGTCATTGCAAGTTAGGTGGTAAACATAAAGAATGATGCTTTTTCAAAATTCTCTTTTGGAAATAAGTTCATTTGTCCAGTTTCAAAGTAAAAATTATAATTTAGACATTTACATTGAAGAAGTTTCAAATTGCTCTATTTTGCGTGTCAATTGCAGTACATTTGCTATAGCCTACTGCTTATTGAAACTATCTGTGCTTGCACCACATTGGCTCGGAGCTAATAGCAACAGTATATACTTAAAAATAATTTGTGTTGTGGTTGTCAGTTAAGACTAGCTTATAAATGCACTTGATAATGAGCACTAGTACAAGTAGTAGAATACTGTGCTTTGCCATTTCCTAGTATGCTAACCTGAAGCAAAAGTGGCATGGCAATCATTAATGAACACAGTTGTTTTAGTGAGCCAGGTCAGTCACATAAGGTTTTGAGCTGGCATTTCTACGAATACTGAGGTTGACTTGCATTTGGAGATGAAGGGTAATAAAAGTGGCAGTTTGGACAAAATAGAGGATGGCATTAAACTTAAAAGTTGTATTCAAAGTTCGTAGGGTGTGGGGGAAAAAAAAACCCAGTGACAACGTAAATAGCAAAGCTGTTCTTGGAAAAGACTTGATTTTAAAAAAATTTTGAGACTCATGTGCATGTGCATAACTAATCCTCTGACACATGCGCCTGGACACACACACTCACACACGATATATCGGAGGAGAGAAGCCCTAAGCACAGAGTGCTGAAACATTTATTACAACAAAGCACTAGCAGCTTGGCCTTATGGTCTTCAGGTTTCCACTACCCAGGCATGACAAGTATTATTTCCCGCAAGGTACATGAGCAAGAACGTTCCCTGACATACAGCGTGGTGTCAACAGGTTCCCATGTTGGGTAAGATTGCTATTAGGCACCTTAGTTGTGGTCACTGGGATAAATATTTCAGAGGCATTAATAAAATTATCCTAAATTAGATGAAAATGTATGGGGCTTCATCCTCGTTGCCTTAATAATGGGACTAATTCAAATAGCATTGCATGGAAAAAGCAGTATTGATCTTTTGATCCTCTGTAGTAATAATGGTGTGGATAGGAGGTTTTAAATTAATTTTGAAAGGAAACTTTATTATTAGTGTTTGGCCAAGAATCTGATAACTTGTCAGATGTGACAAAATGGGTGTAGTGCCCTTTGTATTAAAAAAAAATTTCACCATTTCAATTTTCATTATTTTCCTTATTTGACATCTTGAACAAATAAGTGAAATCCCCTCATCAAAAATAGTTTAATTTGGTTAATAAGTAATGGATTTTAGATCAGAATTGCAAATTGAACAAAATAAAATTGTCATAATGCTTTTGCTACTTAGTATGTACATTTTTTGTAAAAACTTAGAGTTATGTGTTTAATATGTGTTAAATATTTACACTTTCCTTACATTGAGCACCCCACTGTTTCCATATTTTGTTATTTATTGCAGTATATTTGCAACACAAACATAATCATACAAATATTATTGGTTCTTACACTGTCATAATACTAGAAAATGTTTCCAGTAAGTGAGATTGCATTTACTTAAATTGACATTGAAGAAAGAACTTAAAAGTTTCAATGAAGGTTCCTTTTGTCCTTTTGTGTTTCCGTTTTTCGACACAACTTCTTTACACAAAACAACCAGCCCTACAATTTCTAGCACTTTTCCCTCAAATAAAAGAGAGAGATTTGAGATATATTTCATTGGAAATCAGTGCTACTGTTTTGACATTTGATCAGAACTTAGTGATTTTTTTTTAATGAAAGTAGGGTATAGCTTTTTAGGTACCATAAGTCAGATTCTTGCTCTTGTTGCTTTATTTTCAAAGTTTAATTATACAGGTCAATATATACATATATTGGGCACATACATTTTACAAGATTTGCACTGTGTTATTTATTGCATGTGGGGTTCTGCTTTTCTGCCATGGTTTTTCTGATAATGACAACATTTTATCCTAATGTCAGTTTTATTTATTTTAGTAAACTGCATGCGTGTTTGTGTATTTATGTGAGTGAGAGAAAGTGTTGTGAAGCAAAACTATGATGATGTCTAATAATTACATTAAAAAATATACTTTTTAAAAATATAAAATATTTGAGAAAGCAAAAGAATTATTTTACTGATAAGTAGCTATAATTGATGGAAGTAAAGGTGGTTATTTATGAAAATGCAGCAGAAGAAATGGTAAGCAATCAGCAGCTCGCTTGAAAGTGATAATAGAGTAAAATTTCTGAAGGGTGTAACTACTTTTAAAAAAAATTAAAGTAGGGAGCTCTGTTGGTAATATTGATTTAGGGACTACCATTTCATATATAATTCCTGCTTTGATATGTTGTTATTTGTCTTTTAAAAGGAAAAGATTATGTAAAACACTTGTGACTTAGTATTTAATATGTCATGCTGGCAGCTTACTTTTTGCTCATTTTAATATTGGATTTTCCATTTTATTAGGTCATTTACAAAATTCGCAGCTACTGTAATTAACTATGGGCTTTGTTGCTTATGAAATCTGTGTTGACTTAAATTACTACATGTTGATGAGGCACTGTTGTTAAATATGCTTGCGACATTAACACATAGATGGGTTACTATCATAGAGCTAGCAGTTGTAGAAAATGCTTAGGTGTGACTAGGTGAGTGTATCAGTGTACCATAATGACAAAGTAATGGCAAAACACTCAGGATAGAGCAGTTTAATTAAAACAAATCACTCTTCCTTTTAATTTTTGTTCTCAAATGCAGTAATGTTGAAGAAAAAAAGCCTGTGATTGTCATGCAGTTTCTGAATATCATTTTTGGTTTTATATACTCTGTAGAACCCTACTTACAGGCAGCTTTGGATCTTTGCTGATGGAAAATTATGGGTGGGAAATCCCATTTTATGCCATTGGTAAGATTAAGAGTAGAATCATTTTTGCCTGGTTTAAAATCAAAGTTACATTAGGTCTTTTTGTGTATTTTTTTTAAGTTGACCTGTATTATTGATATTTTGGAAACTATTATAGTTTTTGTGGACCTTGCATAATGCAGACATATATTTTAAGACCACCAAACTATTTTTTTGCTGTTCCTTTATTTGACTTTGTGATGTTAAAGCTTTCGTTATAAACATCCCCAGCACTTTTTTGAAATGTGAAAGGTATACACAGATAATATTAAATGAATATATGGAGGGAAAAAAATGACTATAGTTTGATTTTAGGTATGCTCGGAATATTGTGGATGCTGGTGGCAAGATATTTTCTCATTGCTCAACATCGGGAACGCTATATTACTGTGGGAGCTGTTAGTCCTTTGCCAGGACCTGCTACAGTCAAAGAACATCAGACTGTGCCGTGGATTACTCTTCTTACAAAACCTGCTTTTTGGTGAGGTAGTTTTTTAAATACATGATCATTGATGTGGATTTAACTGTTTAATTATTTTGTTTTGATTTTGATGTGTTTTAATTGTTTGAGAATTTTTTTCAGTTTCAAACAACTAGATTAAACTAGGACAGACCTGTATTGGTTCTTTTTAAACAGCATACTGTTACCTAGATGACTCATCTGTTAAATGGGCACTTGAAATAGGTTTGGGAAATGAAAATCAGTGAAGGAGGGAAGATAAGAACTGCCCTCACAAATAAAAGAATAAAAGCTCTGTTAAAAAAATTTATGGAGGAAAATGGTTTAAAGAGTGCATCTCAGTAACAAAAATGCTATGGGACCACTTCTAATTTTTAAAACAAAACTGAGAATCAGTTAAGTTTAAAAAGCACTTCCATATGAACAAAGTCTGAATTTGTACATTTGGTGTTTGTCTATCTTCCCTATTTACTTGATATTATGTATACCTATAAAATTTCCAACTCAAAAGCTTAACATATTATTTTTGTTAAAGAAATAATAACTTAAAAAAATAAAATGATAAGCTTATGTATTTTGTTAACTTTTCTTCAGTCAGTTGTCATGTTTTCTTATGTGGTGGCATTTATTAAATAGTCACATATTTAGTTTTTCATGACAGCTGTTGATCAGATGCTTTTATGATTTTTTTCTGTATAGGTCATTGCTGGTTGGTCACTTCTGTGAAAACAATGCATTTTATATTTTGTTGTCTTGGCTGCCCACTTTTTTCCATGAAAATTTTCCATCCGCAAAGGTGAGATTATTTTTTCCCCATTGTACTGAGGTGTACAAATGATGTTTAACTTTCAGCTTTGCTCAAAATAGTCTACATTTGGAGCACTAGAACTACAATATTCATTAACTTGTAGGATCAGTTTTTATGACGTCTGAATACTGGTATGACATGTTTGAAGAGAAGTTCTAAACTGGTATGAAACGACTGCAGTCAGTTTTTTTCTTTTTTAAGGAGAAACAGCAGTTTTCATAAAATAGGAGATTTATCATCATCTTTTAAGATTAGAGTTAGCCTAACCCACTTATCTGAGCATATATTTGAATTGACATTGCAATGTTTCTGATTACAGGGTTGGGTTTTTAATGTGGTACCTTGGGTTGTTACAATCCCGAGTTCTGTTGGGAGTGGCTGGCTGGCAGACCATATGATCAGAAAGGGTAAGACTTAAATTGTACATTTTTGGCTGTTTTGGAGTTTTTTCATGCTTATATAAGTATTGAGTGCTAAAGGTCATAATGTTCTCTTCTGTTCATGTAATGTTAATGTGGATGATCAGTTTTTCTTGAAAAATTGTTAACTTTTAGGAGCAGCATAATGTCCATTATAGAAACAAATGCAGTTGTTCCAAAGCTTTATTTGTCTGTATGTTATATTCCCCTCCTGTTCTTGTAGATTTTCTTCCTTTATTTTGTTCTGCGTAAATATCAATCCATCAGTAAGCCAGTCAACTGACCTGCTAATCATTCAATCAAAATAAACTTTTTCCTGTGTTAATAAATAAATCCATACATGGAAAAAAACTTTGGTTACTTCAGTATTTTGGCTTTTGGCTTCACAGGATTATTTCTAGTTTTAGAGGATACTTTGATTATGTCAGAGTGTTTATTTTTTTATTTCTACATCAGGATACGCTGTAACTGCAGTGAGGAAAATAATGGAAGTAAGTTTTTCTTTTCATTTTGATTTCTTTTGACAAATTGAGAAATTTCTTTTCACTAATTGAGATTCTCACATTATCTGTTCATGAAATCAGAGATTCATTGAGAATTCTATATATTTGTGCATATATTTTGTAAAATGAAAGAAACTGTTATAGTGAATAATAATGTGACATAGATCGCTGTTGTTGTTGTCGTTGTTGGCCTGACTGATGGTGTAAGATATGAAAAATATATCAAGTTTTTAAAAATTACTTTGTCACAGACGATTGCATTGTGTGGAACTGCACTGTTTCTGGTGTTGATCTCCTTCACTGGCAGCTACCACAGTGCCCTTATATGCATGGCTTTGGCAGTCTCATGCTGCGGTTTTCACAACAGTGGCATTCTTGTAAATCCTCAAGATATTGCCCCACGACATGCTGGCGCTGTCTTTGGTAAATTAAGATATTGATTCTCAATTAGTGTTGAACAGTTGATGTGGTCTAATGAAAACATGCAGTAGTGATGATGGCATAAACAGATTTGAGAAAAACCATACACCTGAACAATCTTTTATCAAAAGTGTTCTGATTGACATTTGTAATATCTCAGTTGATAATTGTTGAATAAAATTGCTTAATAAAGAGCTAATAATTTTTTTTGTTGATTCATTTCAGGTATCATGAATATGGCAGGTGCAATACCAGGTGAGTTCATATTACAGAGAAGCAGAAGCAATTTTTTCAATTTCCAAATTTTGGTGTGTTTCCTGTACATAGTCTCTAGGAAAGCCTTCTGACCTTATTGAGTTGTTCCAGGTATCTGATGTATATTTATGTAGATATAGATTACACCAGTTTTACTCCTTTCCATATCTTGATTGTTTAATGGGGTGAGTTGGATATGCTTTTTTTCCGTCTTTGTGTATGAGACTATTGTAAGGACTTGCCGCTGAGTGCTTTCTGTGACCATATTGTTGCAGGGTTTGTGGGTGTGTACATTGCAGGCCACATACTAGAAACTACAAAGAGCTGGAGTGCTGTCTTTAACCAGACAGCTGGGGTATGCATGGTGGGCTGGATTGTTTTTGTTGTGTTTGGAACTGGCAAACAAATTGTATGACTATTATTGACAGATGTATGTGCTGGAGTGTGTGGAGGGTCAGGTAGGTGGAGTGGTTTGGGAGGAGGAGAGAGAACATCTTATCACTTTCTAATACCTGCCACCTATACTTACAAATATTACATATTACAAGTATTACATGCATTTCTTGTATGCTTGATGTGTAAGTTGTTCTTTCTAGGCTGGTGGAAAATTTTTTAGGTAGAAATATATACCTCCAGTCTGAAATCCGTTTCAGGCATAGTTATTTATTAAACGCCTATTAGATGCAGTTGGTCTCATGCATGTTGAAGGACTAGTGGGTAGCCATTTTTTTTTTATGACTGGCTAAAGCTCAGTGCAGGATAATATTTCCCCAAATCTGGGTGAATTCTCACCCATTACATTCTTGAGACGCATGCCTGCAAACATCATTGTGCACAGAAAGAGGTCAAAATCTCGAAGTCACGTTTGTACTGAGATATGCTTAATTAAAGTGGGATCCCAGCTCTCCTGTTGACTGGGAACTGTAATGTTATCTAAGTGCAATCCTGACTTCTGTGTTTGCTAGCCTCTTTCTGCGTATCGAGGTGTTTGTAACATGTAAAGAGTGGAAGGGGTATATTCAGCCAGATCTAGGTAAGTAGGATTCTTCACTAAGCATTACTCAATCGTCAGAAAACAATGTTGCACCCCACTAGTGCTTTAAAAGGGTCTAAGTATTTATTTACCCAACTTCCCAGAAATACACCTCTTCCAGAGCTTTTAAATTCATTGTAGCATCCACAAAGAATATTAAAAAAAAAATGTTTGATGTAGTCTGTAGCATAAAGCCTTGATATCCATTTGTACAGGACTGTTGTACCTGTGACAGAATGAGTCTTTGTGCATTCATGTGCTTGTGCACACCCTTACATATTGGAATTTTGTGGCTGATTATAAGTTGTTGCATATGAAATGATTCTTCTCTATGATTACTCCAAGAAACAGATTAAGATCTGAATTTAGGAGCTTGTTTTGTGCAGTTGAAAGAGTAATGGCAGCTGTAGTTATATTCATCATCTTTTATGTGAAGAGTTTCATGAAAACTTTTTCTCACGTTGATCTTTACCTCAGAACATTGTCATATTGACCTGGATTCAGAACACAGTAACCCAAATTAAATTAACTATTCAGAGTGTAAAGTCCCCCACATTGTCAACTCTTTACAGCTGAGAAAATTATGATGAAAATGCCAGTGGATGACATGGCCAATTGTATAACTTTTAACTCTTAACAATTGTATAACTATAGCTTTAGCCCATTTTGAATGATGGTTTGCAAGTTTGCTTTCATTTTTAGCTGCAGATTTGTAAGAACCGTTTGACAAATAGCTGTTGTTTATGAAATGTGTCTTTATGTGTTTTTTCAAATCATCTCATTTATCTTATCAATAAATTTTTAGCAGAACAGGTAATGGTTCATGTCCACAAAGTTTCCTTCAGAGTTGCAAAATATGTTCACATGCAACAGGTCTTTGTTATATTTTTAAATATCCACATTTTTGGATGTTGCATTGAAAGTGCTATGAGGGGGTATTTGTTGGTATCTTTCCTAATTTATTATCTGTGAAAGATTTGTTGGGAAGTATGACTGTGTGATGAGTATTTGATGTATTAGAGGTAACAATGAATGTCAATGATTTTTTTTAAGTACATTCTGAAATCCTTGAATCCTCATTTTTTACTGTCTTATTGGTCAGTAATAAGTAATTTTTTCATTGATTTGGGTATATGATATGGGATCTCATACATAAAGTTACAGTATTATTCCATTTGGCTTGGTCCTTGGTGTAAAATGAGTGGGTTTTTTTCTATATAGTAATGTGCTGATGATACATTTCAAAAGAGATCTGTATGTTTTCCATAGTTTTTATTTGAATTTGTTGAAAAGTATTGCCTGTTTAGTGCTATATTTTTTTATGCAGAAGTCTGAAGTGCAAACATGCTGTGACCAGCTGCCCTCCACCATAAAATGAATAGTTCTGTTGTGTGCAGGGTGCACCCTTGAGATCAAAGATTCAAGGCATTGTTTATTGTTGATCTCTTATGTAAAGACAGAAATGCAGATTCTCCTTTATGCAAAATGGAGTGAATTACTTTTATCCCCAAATAAATCTTGGAAATCTCCATTAAAAAGTATTTGTGGATCTTGTGACATTAGAAACAGCAATGGAGAGTCCATTTCAATTAATGTGAGAGGCTTGAGATTCTGTTACAGATGCCCAGTGGTATCACAATAGAGCAAGGGCTAGAAATAATGCTCGGAAGGCTGTTTCCTTTTTGGATGTTAATGCATATGAATAAGAAATGCGACTTTTATCTTGGCCAAAAAAAGATTTATTTATGTTTATTTATATATTTTGAGCTGGTGTAATGTTCAAAAAACAGAAAGTATGGATGTAGTGTGTTGAGAGGATACTTAATGGTTGTACATCTCAGGTTCAAGATATCACAAGGTTTAGTGTTGGTCTGAAATCTTATTTTATTCGCTTGCTTTACCATGATGAAAATTCTTCCCATCTTATGTCCTGGACAGTGGTTAGTAAATTATACGAGTGAAATAACTCTTTTGAACAAGTGGGATATGCAGTTTACAGGGTAGAAACAATGTATTTCCATGCATTAAGAAGGATTTTGAAGTCTGGTGAGTTTGTCTTCAAAGCAAGGAAGTTCTTTTGTTTGAGGTCTCTAATTTGGTTTAGTTGTAGTTTGCTTTTTCTTGCATCATCGAAGACTCCTATTGTTGGCCACCTGTTAATTTTTTTTTTATTTGTAATGGTATGACTCCTGTTTTCAAGGTGTGTATACATTGTAACAATTTGCCTTAACATACTATTGATACACTACTGTAGCATTGTCATTGTTAAATCTAAGGTGCAAGATATAGTGTTTCTGTAAATCTTGATTATAATAAACACAAACACCATTTCTTACTGTTGTCCATGACACTGTGTACATAATTTTAAGGTAGATTTTGCCTAAACCACAATGAAGCCATAAATGAATATTATTTATAACTATGGTTTGTTTTTCTTCTTCATTATATGAACAGAACAGCACAGCACGATAATTTGTGTGCAGATTTTGTGAAAGTAGTAAGAAAAGACTCAGATACAAAAAGATAGTTAAAACATTTCTCTATCATGGTTCTTGTTTTCGCAAGATTACGAGATTTATTGATGTTTGTATGAAGCTGTTCAGTTCTCCTGGAAAAAGAATTTTTAAAAAATTCAAAAATTATGAATGTATGCAGAGTGATGAAGCTTAGTACTAGCAGAGAGCTCTTGTAAATCACCCTCATCATAAATCTTTAGTTGTAAATTGAGAACTTTCGAGTGGTAAAAATAGTCTTAAAAAAGCAGTGACATTTAAGAATTTCTTTATCATTTTTCTTGCTTTGTGTTGGGAAAAAAAAAGGGATTGCACTTCTTTAAAGGACTTGTCATAGAGTTTGCCATTTAAAGCAGATTCCAAAATAAATCTTAAAGGACTACGATATCCACCTGTAACTGTGGCTGAAACAACCTCAGCTACACTGCCAGCTTTGTGGCATCTCTCAACAAGATGACTGCAGAGTTGTCAAATGCATAACACTGTGTACATAATCTCAATGCAGAAGAAAATGGGAAAAAACTGCACTTATGCATAATGGCAAAGACAAATACAATTTTCTAGTTATGTTGTAGCCTTCCCTTTTTGCACCTTTTTCTCTCACACAGGTTTAAAAACTCTTTGACCTTGAAATACAACTTTATATTTACATATTCTCTGGACAATAATGTAAAGGGAACAACAGACATAGCATGCACTCTTTGTGGCTATATTTCAAACTGATGATCTTTATAGTTTAGGTGAAAAGACAAATCCACAGGCCTCTGGATGTCTTACTACTTGGAGTACAACATATTCTAATGGGAGTCTCACGCTCTCTTGGTCCTACAATGACGGTATTTCTTACCAGGGAACACAAATATTAGCAAACACGCAAAAGATTCATGTCACAGCCTTTGCTTTTGAAGGGATGTGGAATGTATCCAGCAGAACATACCACTGCTACCAGCTTTTCATTATACCTGAACTGGGTGAGCAAGCTGAAATATGAATACATTTCATTAAAACATTTACATAACACACTACTGTCTACCAAGCATCCTTTCTTGCAACTAGCATGTAATGCAGTCCCATCCCCCAAAGAAACTAATCTGAGTAAACAAATTGAATTTTATGGTACAGCACAGCCATGTCATCCCAGCTTTGTCAAGGGTTTTAAAACAGTATGACCATATAGCACTACACTTGAAGAGTTAGCCAAAGAGTTTAATTTTTTTTATCTAAGCACAAACCAAAAGTTAGGTCTAATATATTGGTTTGCTGCTGGCAATGCTGACTGAATTGTTCTTTGTATGTACAATGGATGTGAAGAATGAAATGTGCATTATGAACCCTTCAACCTTGTTCTGTTTAGCTCTTACTATATATAGGTTGCATTCCTTGACAAGAGTATCACAGAATTTAATCAGAAACGCAGAGTCTATGCACATATTATCATATTCTGTTGCAAAAGCTACTATTTCTGAACGGGATTTGCTGTAACATGGTGGTTCATCTGGAGAAAATGGCCTTCTCATCAATATCTGTGCGTGTGATTCCACAGAAAAAGACAGCTGCATGTCAATCACTGAGCACTGCTGATCATACCGGCTCCTGTTGTCTGAAAAAAAGAAAATTCAGAATTTGTGATTTTGATTACAACCCTGATAAAAGGAACTGGCTACAGTTCTATAAAATAAATAAAACCATCACATTTCAAAGCAACATAAATTCCTCACAATTATTTCTTTGTCATTTCTTGTAGTTCCTTAAGATTTAATATGCATCTTTTCACAATGGCGACTTCACTGTGACCCTTGTCTTGACAATGAGCAAACAATGCATCTGTAATTTATTTTGTGCAACAGCAGGTGTCTGTTGTAGATGCAAACGTGTTATATGCAAATATGGAAGCATGGTTGTTGGTGATTCAGTTTGTGTATCATTTCTGTAAATCACTCTAAACAAATCATTGGAAAAGCACTATCTAAATCTTCATTATTAGAGTTACCTACCTTGATATTTACTTCTTATATGACATCATGATAGACTTAAGGAACTGATGGTGTTTTAAATAAAGAATACCACTTATCTTCCTGGTGACACAGTGGAATAATTATGCAAGAAGGATAGTGATGAAAAAAAAGCACTTACCTGTAGGATAGCAATGATGAGGCCAAACAAGCCAATGGCACTGCCAAAAATCTCAATGATAAGAATTTTGACAAAAAGGGAGCTGTTGGCAGCATCAGCCAAAGCAGCACCAGATCCCACAATGCCAACACACATGCCACATGCCAGATTACTGAAGCCAACTGTTAGCCCAGCACCAAACATCCTGAAGCCTGTTAAAAAAAAATATATAATTGTTGTGCATCCACAGAGCAACCTGAAAACAGTAGGTTTAAGGAAAACACAATATGAAGCTTATGTCTATTTTTTTATGAGTACATGCAAACATCAATAGCCACAAGCATTTTTATTTTACCAGATACAAAGGGCAAAATTTTGGATGTTAATAAAACTGGTCTAAATACAATATTAGAAAATGATGAAACACTTCAGCACTTCTCCAATTTGCTAATGTTTAAGAATATGTTGCAGTGCTGCAATTTAAAATAAGGTATTGGCAAGATTATCATTCATCTTTTTGTCATTTTTCCCTTAAAGTGGTGCACTCAGAAATAATAAGGGTATGATTCAAAGTAACACAAACACCAATGCAGATGATGTAAAACAATGAAAATGAAATAACATACAATGATTCATATCACTTTACCTGCTCCATAATTTCTTCGAACATCATCAGCTGAAGTAATCTTTGAGAAGTCAAAGTACTGAAATAAGAACAACATACCAAATGACTATCTTGGTTCATTATTGTGAAGTGGTAGTTTATCACATATACACTTATACTGGTTAGTGTTATCTATTTGGGAAACATAAAACATGTTTTTAAATATCCATCTTCCAGAAGCAGGAAAGCCAAATCTCATTTAACTCTTCTAATTAACCTCTAGATGCTCCACCCATTGTAGCAACATCGTCTTGCCCACAGCTCTGTCTTGGGCAGCTCTGTTTTGCCCACATCATGCAATAAACTTAAGAACTATCTAGTACTTACTGCAAGATTTGTGCTGATGACGATGGCCATGATGATTCCATAGATGGCAACTGCTTCGCAGAAGATGATGCTGATCAAGTTTTTAGTCTTAATACGTGGTGCTTTGACTCCACCACCAGAAATACTGGATCCAGTAGTATAGATGCCCCTAAATTATACAAGTTTAATGAGAACAATTAAAAGCAATAAAGTATGGTTACAATCACTAACTTGCCTGTTAAAAGACTTTCGTTGGTGGAGGGAGGGGTGGTTTCACTGAGCCAGCAACTAAGGCTATATCATGGCAAAGCAGATGCCACATGCAGGAACCCCAACCCCCCATATGCCCGACACAAGAACTGAACCCAAGATAGCCAACTTCACTGTATTGGTGACAGACGGTTGCACTCCCGGACTATGTTATCGTTTGTTGAGTAATATAGTATGAACATGAGTAATATTTACAAGAATTCACTTCCTACACAAAGATACCACCTTGGCTCTTTCATGCTACAGATGAAACAGCTTTATTTCACAGATGAAACAGTTTTATTTCAACAGTATAAAATTAAAACATGTCAACTTTATTTGTTCTTTTTGTCTGTCTACTTTATTGAAATTTATAGAACTCACCAGGCTGCTCCCACAACAGACAGGGAGATGGACATGCCAGTACCGATCAGCCCCCACATATATGGGGAAGTAGACATAAGGAACCTAACAAGTCAAATAAAAAACTATACTTAAAAACTTTTGTTTACAAATCCTATTAAAAAATTGTTGTCTATGAAGCATATGTACATACTTCACTTGGTTCAAAGAGTGTTTATAATGATGGTGACTCAAGAGAACCGCAGGCTATATGCATGTACCTTCCTTATTTTGATTGCATGAAAGGACCAAACAATTCACATATCATTTTCTGGTTTGTATCATGGAATCCAAGTTATAGAAATGCTAGGAGCCTTTTTTCACGGAGATTCTCATTGCTCATTGCATGTGAATATTCTACTTACAAGCATGAACAACTCTGTCTGGCAGTTAACTATAGTAGTTGAAGAGGTCATATCTTCGACCTATACATTTAATTAATTTCAGGAAAAATCCTTAGATTGTTTTTGTTAACATTATCTTCTTAAAATGTGTATATGCCCCAAAACCAGTAAGTACATCTTATTATTACTGACTGAATGCATTGAAACATGAGTGACAGGACTTAAACATGAAAATCACCAACATAAAATTGGCAAAATGTTTACCATCCTATATCAACTCTTGCTCCTTGTCCAGTCAGAAGGTAATAAAAGCCTGAAATAAAAAGAAACTATTAAATCTAGATCACTGGGGCTTTTAAGAAACCACTTAATGATACACTTCTTTCTGCACTTTTTGAGAACAAGTTTATACTGTCTTAACCATTTCAAATATTAAAGTTGTGCTGTTTATATATTTTTAGACTACTATACATACCCCACCTCACTCTCTCTTTCACACACGCCCACATACATGCATAAGATGAAATCTAGTTGTTTTTTTTTTTTTACATAGATCACCGATCATAACTGTGCTTATTTACCAGTACACTAACATAAGCTAAGAGATCACTGGGGCTTTTAAGAAACTACTTGAAAATACACTACTTTCTGCACTCTTTGAGAACAGGTTTGCTTTGTCTTTACCATTTCTAATATTAAAAGTGTGCTGTGTATATTCATAGACTACAACACATACTCATCCTCGCTCTCTCTTTCACACACAACCATACACCCATGCATAAGATGAATTTTTTTTTTTTAAAGTAGATCACCGATTATAACAGTGCTTGTTTACCAGTACACGAACTTAAGCTAAGTGCGCTACGACTGAAAAATCGCTTTTATGACAGTTAACAATTTAAAATCCACACTGTGACATAACTTTCTGCTTACTATTATAGTTTTACTTGTCACTATTTCTTCACTAGGCTTCAATGGCAAACGACGGATGCCTTGTACGATCATGGTATCTTCACTACTTACTTCTAAATGAGACGTAAGTGTCAGAAAACTAGGAACGACAGTAGTAGGTTTTTTTAACCAGACTTCTGCAATTTACTTAAAATAAATCAAAATTTACTCACCCACTATGAGGTACGCTAAGAGTATTGCTGAAAATATCGACCAATAAACTATTTTAACCGGTTTATACACCGTTTTGGTCGGTTCTTTTGGCATTGACTCGATACCCATCTTTCGATCCTGTTCGTCAACTTGTCATGTGACGGAGGGGAAGTAACTCCCTGTGCATATATTAAAACAAGACTGGAAATCCGAAATAATAAACTTGAAAAATAAATCCTAAAAATGCAAGTATAAACTTTCCTGTTATTCAAATAATCATAGGAAAATCATACAAACATAAAACGTAAAACATAAGCAATTTTTTGCTTAATCATTATTCTTCCTATCGACCCCCACTTTGCACATCAACTTCCGGGCAGCTAGTACTTTGTTTACACGTGCGTGTGGGAATTAACGCAGAATGGTAGGCAGGCTTTTGGCTGTTCTTCTCAGTTTTAAAACTTTCTTCTAGATTCCTTAATAGCCAATCGATTTGTGTCAAGACTTATTCAAGTTTGTGGCTGTTTGTAAAATTCATTTGGTTCTTGTTTTAGCCTAATCTTGTCTTGCACGTTTATTAGGTACGGTAGGTTGTTCCAGTCGTCAAGTGTTCTTTACTTTAATATGTATGTTTATAAACTAGATTATCCACACTGTTGTAGTCACCAGAGTGCGACTAGCACGCTTGCTTCGGTACAAATCCTTTACTCAAAATGGCTTGCATACCATCCTGTTAACATCGAACAGAGGTATCAGGTTATGGCGAACGAGAGAGGAGTGGGATGAACTCATTTAATTTATTGGCTATAAGCCTAGGAGCATTTTTAGCCATAACATCAGATAATAACAATCACACAATAACAATATAATAGGGTGACAATATGGTAATATATAGATGAATATATGATACTAATAAAAATATATATAGAGAGAAATAATGTAAACAGCTATAATGCAATTTGAATAAATTTGCTGAAATTAATAAGTAAACTTTTAGATTTGATGTTTATCAGCTGGTGAAATTTAAATTCATTTGGATGATGCACAAAATATACAGGAAGCAGCACTTTCCAAGAAATAGTTCACAAAGTAATGTTAACATACAATGAAATTCACCTACCTCCAGATTACACCACAAACATGTTCTTAAATATTTAGGTATATCACTATATCTTAATTGCTGAATAGGCAATTTGTGGCAGCTTATTGTAAATTTTATTAAATTTGATCTTAGAGCAGGGGACAAATTTATTAAGTAATTCTCTAAACCAAAATATTCTGTAAGCCTCCTGTCATTAATTTGTTCCATTGCTTTCTGTTCATTATTAAAAAAATCATTTAAGTTCTTTTATGTAATGTCGTTAGCTGTTTAAACTAAAGATAAGTGTTTTCCTTACAGCCGAAACATCGAAAGAAATTCATTGACAAGAAAAATGCCACTACTTACCATCTGGTACCTAAAGCAGAGGGGGCTTCTCTTCAGTTTGATAAAGATGACCCCGAGGAATTTTCTCCAGTGGTGCATCCAGATGACAAAGTATGTATATTTAAGTCTACATTAACATTTTATTTGTTTGAAATATCATCATCATATGAAAATCAACACCCTTGTTAACTTATGCCCTTTTTGTGTTTACAGGCAAAAAGAATAGAAGAACAAAGAAAGTATGGGGTATACTTTGATGATGACTATGATTACATGCAGCATCTGAAAGACCTGTCAGAAGTACATGAGTGGGCCCAGGTTCCTAAGGTGAAAGTCAGTTTTATGGAGAAATGCAGCTAGTGAAGTTTACATGATCATCATTCGACAGAAAAATTCATTATTCTGCAATAGTTTAATTTTACAATTAGGTCGAGTGTTTAATCTAAACAAGTATAAAGGTATTTGTTTTTAAAAGAGCTGACGAAAGTCAACATTTATATGGCTGACTTTGTATTTTGCTAGGCTTCAGGGGAAACACAGAAGTCAGCTTATGAAGAAGAGGCAGCTGCTGTGGCTAGATCTCATTCACCAGGCTCAGGCTTGAAGAGTGCTGTGGATATGGAGCTGGATATGGGTACAGGTGTGCATGAATGTTTGTTAACTCGTAATTGTTTTTTCTTTATGCACCATTAAAAGTCACTCGCTAAATTGAAAAAAAACCCTCAAAGTTATAATTAGCAAAAACATGAAAAGTATCTTTCCATGCTTTGTGTAAGAGTAGGGAGTGTGTAGTAGGTACACCTCACTGTATGACATTGAATCACATAAAGATGTTTAGATGATAATTATTTTCTTGTAAATTTAGCAATGTGGTGTAAACAGGTTTGGCAGTAGACTGGGACCCAGATGTTGCAGCAGCCCTTGAAGATGATTTCAACTTTGATCAGGAAACTGAGCTTGAAGATGACTTTATCTTGAAAGCTAATACTTCTGGAGATGATGATGAAACATTTGATGACGGATTTACTCTTGCACAGATGATGAGGGAAAGATTACAGAGGTATGCTAAGAAATGTACTAACCCCATTTGGGGTAATGACAATGTTTATAGAGAACAGTAAATCATCATAGTATGCACATTCACACTATAAGTAATAAATAAAAAGCTCTCTTGACACTAAAGGGTGATGTGATGATGCAATGGTTAGTGCCTGTCATTAATTAAGTGAAAGTAGTCTGGGCTGGGTTAAAAAAATAACAGTAAGAGGGTATGGTATCTTTTTTTCTGTTTTTACAGTAAGGACCCTAATATTATAAGAGATGGCAATAAAGAAGAAACAGAAGAGCAAGCAGAAGATGAAAGCGAGGATACAAATGAAACAGATGAAGATTTTAGTGGATCAGATGACATGGAATTTTTTGATCCGGAAGATTTTTCATTTGAAGAAGGCAAGACAGCTCTTCCCCAATACTCTCTTACATCATCTGTATTGCCCAGAAATGAACAGCTTCAGCTGTTGGATGCAAGGTTTGAAAAGGTTTGTTTCATGGAATTTACTGATTTTTCACTTTTGATGACTTTTAAAGGAAACCAGTTCAATGCCACTTTTTCTAGGTAGCGGCTGTGATCTCAGTGGCAGTTATGGAAATATGCTGAAGAGCCTTAGATACCACATTTTAAACTGCTTTTTTATTATATTTTACCTCAGATTCTTTGAACAAAAAATATATATTTAAGTTGTCTTTTGAAATGTTTATATCTTTTGCACTCCAGGGAAAGAGAAACTCAATAGACTAGAAACATCTACTTAAGGCTTTTCCAGTTGAGTATGCTCACAACATTTTCTATTTTAAAATTTATGAAGTGCTTGGAAAAAACAGACATTTAGGGATGTAATAACATAGATTCATTACAACCACTTGTGAGAACGTAAACCAATTGGCATCTCCATGTATGTTTCAGTTATATGAAGAGTATGGGCCTGAAAGCATTGGAGCCCTTGATCATGAAGAGCTGAATGGTCGGCTGACAGCTAATAGTGATCTCATGAAACAGGCTTTGGAAGACTTGGAAAAGTACAAAGAAGTGACGTAAGCATTGGAAGACTAAAATTATATTAGCTTATGTGCGTGACTTGTGACTAGTTGTAAAGAGATTTCACCATGTTTATATATGGCTTTGAATGTTTTTTTTTGTACTCACCATAAAAATGCACTAATGACTGCACAACTAAACACACTCATAAGTAAAATATATAAAATAAATAAATGTTCTTTCTGTCATGATATCCTTTAAAGAATTGAAAATGCGTTTTTCAGAACCATGAGGGATATTGTTGATTCTGTAGATGAAGATACAAAATCAATAACAAAGCAGTGGCATGGCGATAGTGAAGAAGAATATGAGTGGAAAGAGATTCCTTCCAACAAACCTAAGTGGGACTGCGAATCAATTCGAAGCAAGTTGTTGATCTGTTGGATTTTGCAAAATTTATTGTGACCTCGTTTATAGCTTAATAAGGGCAAGATTTTGTTTTTATGGGCTGTCACTGATCTTGTTAACTGTTTCTTTTTCAGAGCCAAATATTCCTTTTATGGGCATAAGCTAAACTTATCAAGATATTATTCCTAGCTTTTAAATTGTGACTTGCAATTTATTCAGTTAATTAACAAGACTTATCTTGTCCGATGGTGACACAAAAAGGAAAAAATAGCATTACATTTTTAACGTTTTTTTTTTCTTTCACAGGCTTGTACTCAACAACATCAAATTTGCCAACAACAGTCTACCATGACCCGGTAAATGTTCAGTTAATTCCTAACAATCTACTTTTTATATTTGTGTTCCGTTGTTTGTGTGTTCCTTCTCTACTTCTTTAAAATGTTTGCCAGATAGTGTGTAGCAACATGCCTTAGAAGTGGTTGTCACCATCTTCAATAATTTGCGGTAAATTATTGTTCGCTAATCTCAAATTACACAACTACTTCCCTTATCTAACAGGTGAGGTGTGTCGTTTTTTTTTTCTCTCTCTCTCTCTTCCCGCACTTAAGGTGCAAAACATGTCAGCTAGGACAGTAAAGTGGAAGAAATTTGTATTCAACAATATTTCACCATAAGAGTCTTAGATTTCTTGCAAAATTGTCTTTTAGTCAAAATTTTTTAAAGGAATATTCTTTCTAGCTTGATTTTTCTTTTTTAGTACAACAAAAAGGAAAAAAAGTTGTGTTTATTTGCCAGTAGTAAACTGGTTTTGACAAAAATTTTTGTTTTTCAGGAAGAATGTTATTTTCAAATTAGGCTCTCACTTGTGGATTAATGTGTTTGCATTCACAGGATAGAATGAAAAAGAGGAAGAAGCAAGAATCTGTTGCAGAATCAGGTGAAGCTGAAGGGCATCTGACTCTTCAAGATGTGATGAAACAAAATTTGGAAGACAGACGTGCAGATCGAGCAAGCACTTTTCGACCGAAGGGAGAGACACATGAAGAGAGACAGGCACGCAAAAAGGCCGTCAAATTTGAACAGCAGGTAATCAGATTTTGGGCAGATTTCTCCAGTTTTTGACTCATACCTGGTTGGGCATTAGAAATATCATCTGGGAAAATTTGTTTCAAAAAAATCTTTTTGTTTTTCAGGAAAGGAGAAAGGAAAAAAAAGCAAACAGACTGGCCTTCAGAGCTGAGCATGTTAAACAACAAAAAGAGATGGCGGCTTTACACAGGAATGTCAAGGCACTCAGTTTGTCTACAAATGCGTAACGTCTTCAGCATTTTAAATGTTCTTTGGAATTATGTATTTGAGCAGATTCTTCATTCTGCTGTTACTTCTGTAAAAGGGGCAATTTTTGACAGCGTGGGGACCTTGTGATATGCCAGATTCAGTTGCCCTGCCTGTTGGAAATGGTTTGAGCTAGATATTAAGAACTAGAGCCACTTCATGTGCATTCATGAAAAGCTGGAAGGTGTTGGACAAAACTTTAATCTGCAGTCTTGTCAAATTTGAGCTGATTATCATAATTGGCAGGGAAATAAAGTCTCCAAGCATGAGATCTTCATGAATGGTATAATTTTTACTGATGCAGACATTTTAGAGATGAGTATCTTGAGGGATTCATCTTTATTGTGTTGATGAGAATATAACTGTTTGGAAAAAATAACTGTTACTTTACTGATTGTGTGTATGCATGGATATCAGTCTGCTTTTGGTGAAATTACTTTGCAGTTTTTCTTAACTGAATGACTCATAATTTACTGTTGATAGCTTGATCGATATTTGTTTTTTCCTTCAAGGCCTTGAAGTGGAATTATGAATAAAAAAACATCAATCTTTAATAGTTTATAGCATTTTTTTAAAAAAGATCTGTACATTAAAAATCATAGTATTATCATATCAGCATGTCACCCAGCATCTAATTTTATAGTCGTTAGAGATAAACATACTAAGTATACTTTCTTGAGGCCGTTCAGCGTTAGCGACACATGATAACACCGACGTATTCCTTTTTTCTGAAGAAAGGGAGCTAACTTTCCATTTGGGTACACCTCGAGCTTGAAATGTGCACCAGTAAATTACTAGTTAGCGTCATTCGAATTGAGAGGTCTCCTATAGTGAAGGCTACCTGCTGTTTTCGAGTTTTGTCCCTTAAAATGGGAAATAAACTGTAAAATATTAAACGATTTTTTTAAAAACCTGATAAAGCCAAACTCACAATAATCAAGCACCTTCAACTAACGTATCTCGCATTAAACTCTTGATCTTTCGTGAACTTTTTACCATCCTGGTATGCGGAAAGCTCTGTACACAGTTGTGGAAGTGAAGGACATATACCTTGCACCAATGAGTGCAATGCATCTTGTCTCCTGCCTGTGGTGTTTGAACCAGTAGTCACTTGTGCTCCTGACAATCGTTCAAATATACTTGATTCGAGCTGGAGATTTCCTTTTATACATTTATGTATAAAACACGAGCCACACACATGACGATTGTAAGGAAACTGCCATCAACAAAAGGTCAATCGTCTGAATGAAAAGAGACTATTTTCATTCAAGGTCCAATTCATCCCGACCTTCCTACAGACGGCTGAACAAGACCTGAAGAATGATAGAAGATGGTACCAGATGTGTTCACCCACTCCCTTCCTGGTAGCCCATGTGTGTCGGAAGATATACTGTACTTAGTACGTGTATTACACAAACGAAATGAGCTACTTAAATTGCTGAGACAGTCTACAGTGTTACATTTTTGTAGTTGCTGCTGTCGTGGTCTTTGTTTCATTGTCTCTAGTCTTTAGCAACTGTACCCTGTGAAGTAAAGTCGCATTTCAATGACTTCACGCTGCAAGGTCGCAGAAAAGTAATACCTTTGTGCTCTTGGTTCCTTCCTTCTATAGCCGCGCAAGACGTACCTTTGTGAAGAGTCGTACTTCGATGATTTTTCCATTTTTTAAAAAGTTTCTTTCCCATTGGTACACATTTACCTTTATACTCTTACCCTCCCCTTTTCCGGGCGGCATTTATATCACTGCGTTTTTCATTAAAGAACTCCTCGCCAGGTGGCGCAGTCCTCAGTCACCTTCTTGAGTTGTTCCTCATCCATTCTTTATCATCCGCTGGGTTGTGGAGCCGCGGAACCAGTCACGATGTCCAGGTGCTGGTTGCGTGGCGAGACAGGGTAGGATTTGTGGATAGGGGGCTTGGCCCCGTAACCCATGTGTTTGCCCGTGTCGACGATGACGTTGGAGGAGCGGCTAGACGCAGAGGAACGGGCAAAGTCGTTCTCTTGCCGCCTTTTGGACCACCAGGCGCGGCTGCTTTTGGTCATTTGACGCTTTCTGCGATAAGACAGCAATAAAACATCAAGAAAAGTATTCTAGCTCTGCTGTGCAGCGTCAGACAATTACAACATGGAACTCTTGCTTAACATTTTCAGATCTTTCTCCCTGAAATAAGAGGGAGAGTGCGTGCGTTATCACTTGTAGCTATAGAACTCAACAAGTCGCAAATTTTACCAACGGTATATATTAATGGACTTAGAAGCATTGTAGATACGGGCACACTTCGTGAAATACTGATTATCGTTAACATTCTTTAAATGTATATACGTTTCGGAGACGTGTCAAGTGCGCTGATGTTCTGAAAAGAATTTAAGATGACCGACTTGAATGAACACTCAAAGATAAATATGGTGGAGGAGAGCGGTGTATGTATCATGCTTGCTGGTGCTCATTGTTATGGTATCGTTATCATTTAATACGATCGCATTGTTTACCGTTTGCTGTAGAGGTAGAACCAAGTGGCACCCACGATGACAATCAACACGAGACTCGCCAGACAGCCGCCTATCACAGCCCCTATCATCTTCTCATTGTCTTCTTTAAAAAAAAAATGAAACGTCATTATGTCAAGAATTACAAAACATCAGAACATACATAGAATATGCAGTCTTCGACTAACAATTATTCGACTTAAAATTTTACGATGATAAAAAAGCGATAAGAATTTAGTAAAAATCCGTGCTTCGAATTCTGAATTTTTCTGTAAAATATTTAATTACATGAGATATTCAACACTTTATTATAAAATAGTTTACTTGTTTTCCCTAATGTAAGTTTTCTAAGCACGTTTAAGGTAGGCAAGGCTAAGCTGTGATGTTCAGCAGGTTAGGTGTATTCATTTTATTTTCGCCCTGTGATATACTCAACACGATTTTTTTGCTTGTGACATCGTTTTTTCTTAGTTCAGGAGTTATTTTACAGCTCCACGCATTTGACCTTAGAGGGTTTTTTTTTTCTACGGTGATCAAACGAGGCCATAGAAAAGAAGAAGGCGCACACACAACCTCACTCATCCATGCGCGTGCGCGCGCACACACACGCATGATGGAGAGACTAGGTGTTGGAAAAAGATTTGGTTCTTACCGCTGTCGTTCTTGTTTAAGAGTACGTCGTCACGTCGCAGCGGCTCTACTCAGGCAAACAGAAAATTAACAATTGTCATTATTTGTTTCCATTGTTACTGGAGGCGATATTTAAGACTAACAGAATAAGCACCAGCAGCAAAACAGCATCAGAAATTGGAAAGGATGTCTCAACATTTTCAGTCTGTACATTTGTGTTGGCATAAATAACACATTCCCCCTGTTGCTTTTTTAAACATCGCTTCATCCACAGAAACACCCAGTTCAGTTCTTCCTTTTGTTTTTTGTATTTTTAATCATTCTTCGCTTCTTCGGACGCCTTTGCTTTATTTTCTGTTCTGTGTTGTTTTCTTCTTCTTTGCAAGTGCCTCCTCCCACGTGTCTTCATCTCTCTCTCTCCATTGTTTTCAAAAGTTTCTAACTGAATATTTGAGTGAGATCGCATTGCTCTGCATTTTTACCCCCGTCAGACAATCCTGTCGCAAGCAGACGACCTCCTGAGAGAGCTTAGATATCTAAACTCTCTGATTACACCCTTGAGTCGCAACAAGAGAAGTACTTCTGAAATTACCGAATGTGTAAGAGAAAACCCACTTACCTAGTGGCTCATCCTGTAAATAGCAGGTTAGCTTCAGCGGACGCTCACTGAAACCTTAAATGAAAAACAGGAACACCGAGTCAAAACAAGAGACATGCACAGAGACAGTTCCCTGCGTCTGTTCCACAGTGTGAACGCTTCCTACAGTGGTATGACTTCAAGTCAGCGATCTCCATGCTAACAGACCTGCTAGGCCATTTATTAAAAGACTAAAAAAAAACAAAAAACAAAAAACAAGCAAACTAGCGAAAGAGCATGTACAGTTATGGAATGAAACACTGTGGTGTGAGACTAGCCACGACACACTAACAATTCTTTATTAACGAGGCCGATAACATAAGCAAGCTGGGTTATATTCATGAAGCCCTCGCACTAAAAGGGGGAGATAATCGTTAAACAAACTAGTTTTATAACATGCGAGAAACACACACACACCAAAAACAACCAAAAAAAAAAACAATCCCAACCCCCCCCCCCAAAACCCAATGATGTTTAAGGTAATATAATAACAATATTGCTGTATATTTATCAAAATTGATTCACGAGCATTCGTGGTCTAGTCTTACAGACAGTATAAATAGAACTTTAATGAGAGCCCTGATGCTAGTTTAGTAGAGGGAGAAGCATGCAAGTAGTAGTCAGAACAAGAACAAAACACAAACAAAAACAATAGAAATAGAACAGGAAGAAGTTGAATATTATGAGGCAGGCTACTTCACAGGATACTGATGACAATAGAGGCTGGAAAGGTGTAGCCTGTACGTACTGCTGAAGCCTATCCAGGCCATATATGGCAACTGGTTCTGGTGTAGCAGCAGCGTTAGATCGATGGGCGTCGTCGCCTTGATCTCGCCTGTCTGCAAGAGATGCGTTCCAAACAGCAAAGGACTGGAGTCTCTGCACGAGGAGTTAAGCATGGTGGACGACACGTCTTGCAGCGTCAGACGTGAACAGTCATCGGTGTCTGCCGGCGGCAAACGCACGTCCATCGGCCTGACGTACACGTACATCTGTGCGTCGTCTGTTGACGTGACTCGACATTGACACCGGCTTGTGACGTTGGTGATGTCCTCCGACTGTTCGCGGGGATTCCAGAGCGCGAAGAGAAGCGTGCCATTACTGGCAGAGCTAGTGCACATTGGCATGATCTGGGATTCTGGCAGAGAGAATACTTAATTAGAAAATTTCGATCTTAATAGATTAAAACCAGAAGGCTGAGACGAGAGCTTCAAAGAGTAAGCTACTTAGAATACGAACACAGGCTGCAATGTTATCGAACACAGCGTTTCCACCCTCTCTAATCTTTTCAACGTGTTGCAAACGTCCAGAGCCACACATGACGTTTCAGTTCGCGAAATGAATACTCAATCTTCTGGTTCGACTTCCATATTATTCGTACTGTTTGAATAAAATAGTGTGAATAAACTCCGCATGAGCATGGAAACAAGTTCTGAATAATAATGTTTATTTCCAGTGTCAACGTTGAAAGATAAGATTTCGGTTATCACAGAGAGCAATTCGATACGAAATCACAAAATAATACCACAACATATCCATATTCGCCAGACTGATACATTCCTGGTTCAGACAGCTTCATTCATTCATTTGCACATAGTAACATTTATAAGTCGAACGGTCGAAATAACGGACAACTTCAATCTGTTGGTCTTGCACGCAGAATCGGCGGTCCGATTGGAGGTGGAAAACATTCTCCCGACAGGACATGCCTGTCACCACGAAGGATTTTAGGCATTCAGAAACGTATTCCCAATAATGCTTACGTACCACAGCGAACCACTGATCTGAAAATTTAGTTTTAGATCCAAGCAGTCAACAGACTGCTGAATTTAGGAAACTTTTCCATGCAAAACCTTCGACAATAGATTAAGCTTGCACAAAAACCATAAACAAAAATCTACTTCGATTTACGCTGTTGATCACCAAAAAATTATTAATAGATCAGCCAAAGTTTCGAGTTATTTATAACCACAGAAAGCCTGAAAAAAATGCTACATGGAAACTGCAGTAAAAAGTCATTTAAAAAGTCCATATTATTTTTAACACTATTTATAGGTTTTGTGATGTGTGACAGTGTGTAGATAAGCTTGGATATATACCATCGATGCATGCGTAGTCCAGCAAGGAATAACTCGTGGCACTCTGAAAGCCTTGTCCTTCACACACTCCACCGGACTCCTCGGGAGATGAAGGAAGCGCTAGTCTGCAAGTGACCGGGTCGCCTGCTGCCTGCCGGCGCGCTGCCGAGCAGTTGCTGAACATCTCAACCAGCGTCTCCTCGCTGTAGCTTTCTCCGCAGTCCCCCACCGTCAGGTTGACCGGAACTGCGGAGCAGTTGTTTCCCTTGACCGGACAGACGCCATCAGTTATGCCGCTTGAGTTGTGATGGGCGTGGCGCATGCTGAGGATGGCTAGCCGCTGGTCAGAGCTGCATGTCAGGTTCGCCACGCTGCACGACGTGGAGTTGCCACACGCGTAATGGCGCTGTTCTACAAGCCGCGGCAAATCTGCAGACAGGACACAATGCGGCGACAGTTTGTGTCATAATATATGTTATAATTAATATAATATAATTATGTCTTGCTCATTTCTCTCATTGCTCTTGGTAATGTTAATATCTCTATTCCACTGCATCGTAATTGTAATGATTTTTTTTATAATAATAATACAGAGCACACTTCCCACTTAAATTGCCCATTGGGACAAATAAAGTTTCTTCTTCTTCTTATGATTATTATTATTGTTGTTGTTGTTATTATTATTGGATCATGTTGACATCGGTGTTACGCCGTACATTTTCCTGAAATGCTAAGAATTCACGTATAAGGAGAAGTGGATAAATGCTCATCAACATTTTGGAAGTCATGGGCTAATCTGGAAATTTGGTACTCTTCGCAGGCCAGACAACAGACAAGACTTATATACCACTTTTGGGGTGGAATTGAGATGAACATCTTAAAAAAAAAGGCCCTCCCAGACATAATTCGTCGAACGTTTTTCCAAGTACGGTTTAGCTGTGTGTGTGTGGGAGAACACAGTGAACCAATGGTTTGGGGGAGAATGTTTGGGGCTTTGTCTCAGTCTAAAATTGGTTGCATACACATTGGCAATACCACATTTGCCAGTACAATGGGATTCTAGGGATCTTCGAAGATTTCTTTGTTCGGCACTTTTTGATTAAAAACAATCTTAAGAGAAAGTTTGTCGAGTGTTGGAGCATGGGCGTCTGAAGTCGGAGGCACGCACAAAAAGGCAAGGCATGTGACCTAGCTGGTGGTTGATCTAGAGATTCTAGACGGAGTGAAGGAAAGAAAGTGGCTTAGAGATGAGGGTCCTATTCTTGCCCCCGGGCTAAATTCAGCGATCTTGTGACATGCAGTGTCACGCAGGTCTTGACGCCTGCCTGCAGGAGATTTTAGCTTGTTTTTTTGACCCTTTACTGGAGTCACAGAAAGATCTGACAACAAACTCACCATTCAAGTCCAGCAGGTAATTCTAGAAGAATAAATGTGACCCTGTTTACATTTAGCTGGGAGCTTCAGAATTTGCAAGTCCCGCACAGCGCTATTTTGCAAGCTACTGAAAGCACCAGCGTCCTTTCATACTTGCATGAGAAGTTCGCAGATACTCTTAATTCAGGTCAGAAGCTTATTATTGATACGGCGATATGTTTGGCTCGAAGAAAAACATCTGAGTGCCACTCCTTGAGGGGTGATATTTATACCTAATTTAATATTTTAAGAAGCTGCGTCTGGGTTTTTGTCTTTGTATCTCGAAAGTTGACAATCCATGACCTAACCATAAAGCGTTTCGTCCATTCGTTAACGATTTTTCCCCCTTCAATCTCTTTCTCAGATTTCTCAGGTTTTTCTTCTTCAGTTCCTTTATTTTTCTTTCTCTCTGCTTGTCTTTCAAAACCTCCTTCGTGCTCTCTACCCCTTCCCTCGCCTTTTCTTTATTTCTCTCTTTCCTAGTATTCGTCTATCAGTCTCGTTAAAAGTCCTTCACTGTTTCTCTCCTCTGTCTGTCTATCTGTCATGTAGGTTAATATTATATTTGATCTCTTTCATATCATAATGACGATGTTAAAAAAATTAAAGATGTCAAGTCTCTCGCTCTCTTGCTCTCTCTCTTCATGCAAGTTCCGCAGAGCGAGCGAGGAAGGCAGAGAGAGTTGGGATTATCAAAGAAGAATACTAGTATGACCATAATGTGAAAGCCTATATACACAATGTGAAGACCGCTATACATACAGAGTAAAAGCATATATATATATATACACACACAACGTGAAGGTCTATTTACTCACAATTTGAAGGTTCGCACAACATATAGTTAAAGCCCATATACACACAATGTGAAGGTCCGTATACAGACAATTATATAGACTTGTATACATATAATGTGAAGGATCGAATACACACGATGTTACCGTTAGTATAGTTCCAAAATCGACTACTTTACATTCGCTATTGAAGTGGGGCTTCAAGTCACCCTGTCTCAACGTGCAGCAAATAATAATGATAAAATCCTTCACACCTTCCCCGACTCATGCCCACCTTTGTGAATCACAAGTTCCCAGACTCAAAGCTACTTCCCGGTAAACAAAGAGGCTCACACAAAGAGGGAGATCAGAAAGGACTGTCACACGTAGGTGAGACTGCATGCTTACCTGAGGCAGCCGCTAAAGCGTGTACGAGGCAGACGACAAGGGTACTTTTGACGAGAGACCAGTTCAGGATGACGGTGTTTGCCCGAAAAAATCTGCATCCATAAAGTTTCTGTGTGTGAACGTTTTTAACAACCATTTTCATTTGTCGATGCCGAGTCGAACACCCGTAATCTCTTCAGTACACCTGCACGGTCCCCCTTGTAACGGTTAGGTGCGCTAAGACACCCGAACGTGATTTGTACTTTTCTCACCTGTCCTCACCAACCCGGGAAAGTATATGCACCAGCAGAACCACCCTAAGTGGCGAGTCGTTCCGCTCTCAAAGCAGAAAAGAGCCCAACTGTAGTCGTTGGCCGGGTGGCACCCGTCGGCGGTTCACATAGTGACGTCAGCGGTGACAACCGCAGCGCTGCATGTCGTCAGTCGTTGACCCCATGTGACCTGTTTTGACAGGGCTAAAGGCGGCAAGGCGTGGCAGCACGCTTCCTGTGTCGGTGTCGAAACCCCATGGGAACAGGTTGTCTTACACTGGCGTTACTGGGTGGGGTGATGACTGCATTGATCTCAATAAAAAAAAAAGCAACCAAAAAACACCAAACACACGAACGAATGCTAAGACAAGAAGACTAAGAAATAAATGAACAAACACATAAAAAATGAATTCACGAACGAACAAATAAACAAACAAAACAGCAATAAGAAAAAAATAAACAAAGAAACATACAAATGAACGATTAAAAGAACAAACAAAAGAATAAAACAAACAAACCAGGCAACCGAAAAGACAAGCAAAACAATAAACGGACGGACACACGAAAAGGGAAGCAAGCAGAAGGCGAAATAAGTTTCTGAAGCCTCGACTCCCTAAAATCGCTCAGGAAGATGATCAACTTTGGGGGTAGAGGGGTGGGGTGGGTCAAACTTCATGCTGACAGTGAACGATAATCAGATTCTTAGTATCTTTCTGAGGGGGAGGGCTGCCCTCCCTTGCCTTCCCCGGTTCCTCTGCCACAGTCGCGATCACATAGAGCAGAATGTTGATGTCCGCGATATAAGATTTTTAATGTAATAACTCAGTGGATATAACAGCGAGACAGCGGGCACCGTGAACCTGCTATGGTACACTGCACACCCTGTCAACAGTTTATTTCTCGCAAGTATAATTATGATGTGTCAGGCTTGCACAGTCTGACAGCTTAGAGTGCTCAACCTCCTTTTTTATAATACTTTTTTAATGTCGATACTTAAAGTGGAAAACTACTTCCCCTCGAAGATAGTTTGGCATACTTAGCATTGTGATATTCTTTTTTATTGTGCGGAGGGTCCAGGGTAGTCCCTCCTTTATTGCCAGATATAAACTGTTTTAAGGTGAAAAGGTAAATGTAAAGGACTTCTTAGCCTAGAGGTCATAGGGGCAGTGAACGTGGCCCACTGTCTCTAGAACTTGGAATGCAACCCCTTTTCTCCTTTGATTAATCAGGTAGCCATTCCGACAGAACAACTGGTGGGTGGACAGTGATTTGGCGGAGAGAAGGGTTCCAGTCAGAGGTCTGACCCAGCAAACATTTCACTCCGCTACCTCTCCACATACTTATTTACTCTCATATACTCTTATCTTCTATAGGATGAAAGCATGCTGAATCATGCTTAGCTGTTCTAAATGACTGCTGTTAGTAAATATCTGGTGTGAGTCGCGCTGGCTGCCAGTTGGGGTCCACCTCGACTTCAAAGTAGCAAAGGTTTGCTATCGCTGTCTTCATGGTCCTAACCCCTGTCTGACATGTTGAAGACTATTTTACTATCCATGTTGGCCTCTCCAATCTGGTCATCTGGCACTTCTGTATCTTGCACCAGATGAGAGTTGCCCCTATATCTTTTCTCGCTAGTCTATGGAATACCTTTGCCTCATCATCTACGACAGTGACGATCTTCGAAGCTGGCCTGAAGACTCATTTCTTTCGCGAGTACCTCCAGTAGGCTGGTTCCTTTCTTCCTGACATTGTCTTCATCCCCTGTTTCTCTCTTTAGTTCTACTGTATTTATTCTCTTACTGTTCTTTTTGCCCAAGCGTAATGAATTCACACGAAAGCAGGAAAATGTCTCTATAAATCATTGCGCCTTATGGAAAAGATCCGGGGCTTTTGTGTTTTGATTCACACTCAGAGTCTAATACTCCAGCCATGACAGTTTTCTGTTCTTTTGCCTAATGCATCTTGCTGGGAACATTACACGGTATCGAAGTATTTGATGGCTGAAAGCAGCACGAAACGGTAATGTTGTCTTTCTTTCTTTTCCCTTTGCTACAAGTCTGTGTGATATCGACACTCGTATGCGGTTTGGAGTTTTGTAAAATTTCGGATAACAACAAATCGATGCAGTTCTGTTACAGTGAAGCCACTTATGCTGATTTACATCAGAGAGTGCGAAGGAGGACACAGCTGCTGCAGCAGACCTTCTCGAGACTGGAGATATACTATTTTCCCCTTTTGCAGTACATGTTGGGTATTGGTGTTTGTATGCGTGTTTGCACGTCTGTTTGACTATATTATTCTGGTAAAAGTCCATCTTTCGCTCTCGAAATATACTCTTGCAAAAATCTTGCACAGGAAGAGGTCAACAAGAAGGACGTCCAACGGGAAAGCTGGAAACATATGTTAGTTAAGCATCTTGGGATGCCATGATTTGAACCTCTTTTTGTACATGGTACTTGTTGTAGGCCTGCCTCTCTGGAACGAATGAGGGGTATTCAACCAGATTTGGGGAATTAAGTGTTCTCCACTGAACGTAACTTAATCATCAGTAAAAATTACACCCCACCTAGTCTTTTAATTAATGCAGTACCAAAAACTAGGGAAAAGGAATGTCACCCAAAGAGACCTCCTGCAATTAAAAACAAACAACACCAAAGCCCTTTGGAATCTGAGACTAGGGAGTAAGATGATATAAGAGCAAAATTTATATAAACAGTGTGAACGGACTTCCTTTACAGAACTGAGCACCTGTACTTGCTGATACTTGGAAGTAATGAAGTCAGAATCGCTGGTTTTAGGAGTTGGTTTTGCGCACCTGTGGATATAGACACCTATGGATTTAGAGTGATGGACGACAGAGACAAGCCCGTTAAAGTAGTAACAGGACCCTCGAATCGACTGCAGGATGGAATCGATGTTGTGGAGGTGGAAAGGGGAGGGAGACAGAGTTGGGCAATAAATATCTCGCAAGCTGTGCAAAATATGTAAAAAAAAAACCGTCTTTACCTTCCTCTGAGCAACAGCTCGAGTCACGCCTGTGGTCGTGGTCGCGCCCGCACCTGGTCATGTCGAAGAGTTTACGATCAGATGGAGAAAGAAACCTTTAACGTGGCTTGGAAACGAACACCAGTCGGAGATTTCTAGAGCTGGAGTGACAGAAGCCAGGTTTCTTACAGAGCAAACTTCTCGCTCTGTTGTGTGGTGCGTTTGTGTGTGTGGTGCGTGTGCGTGTGTGTTTGTGTGTGTGAGGGCGTGAGGGCGTCCAGGTCTTGCGATGACCGCGTCAGGAGTGGGCGACGGCAAGAGGTCAGAGGCCGAACTGACCGCGACTTCAGCTGCAGCAAGTCAAGATGCTGCAGCGGAGCGACCCATGCTGCATCGCCTTTTGGCGGTCCTTTTCTACGGCTTCTCCTCCATCATCATCATGATCACCAACAAGCTTGTTCTGACGTCACAAGGGTAAATAGTTGCCAACACCAACTCTGCTTTTTTCTTTCGTTTTATTCATTTATTTGATCTGCTTTCTTCTAAGGGGTCTTTTCCGTCCCCTCTACTTACAGAGGGTTAACGTTAAGGTTAGAGCTTAATACACAAAAATAGAAACCTTTGCGATAACAGTTATCAAGTTATCTGTGTTAATGAAATCAGCTTGAACAGGGAAGGATTTGCAACTTTTTCGCTCACAGGTCGGATACATGACCAGGTTTCTTAGACTTAAACCTCAAAAACTTAACCGGAACATTATTAAATTTTAAAATTCCATTATTACATTTTAACTTGCCGATGACGACATTGTGGAAGAAAATCATGATTTCAAGTGTTTTTTAGGGGCAAAAAAACCATGATGAATGCCCTGTGAAGTTTAGATGGAATCTTTTCTTTCATCGGATGTGCAATTCGACGATGTCGTCAGCAGCAGTACATGATCCATGACAAGAGGAGAACAGGCATCACAGACTTGTAATACCATGCACAGACAATATGCATTGAAGTTGTACACTTTATAAATTGTTCTCAATTTAGCATTTTCTTTTGTTTCATTCCGTAAACGTTTTTGGCAGGACAGGACAGTCATGCAGGACTGGTGATGAGAAACTTTTACTGGACCAAGAAGTAAAGAATCAAATGACTTCGACTCTAATAAGTTTTTCTTCATTTCTTTTCCAAACAGATTTCCATCATATTTGACTTTAGGACTTGGACAGGTAAGCAAACGCTTGTAGACTGTCTTTCGTATTCTCTCTCAAATGTTCCATACACTTTCTACATTTTTTTTTCTACCAAAATAATAAGAGATCCATGATAATATTAAGAATCCATGCCAATTCTGACACCAACTCTCATCAGTGTACTTATTCTAGTTTTTCTTTTTTTGTGATTTAAATGCCTTTGTTTTGTAATAATGTAGTGTTTTTAATTTCTTCTAATTAGATCGAGATAGATGCAAAAAACATAACTTTTGCTTATTCTGTTATCCTCGTTAATAAAGATTTGTCATTTTAACACATTCACAAAGCCTCGAAAAATTCAAAAGAAACACAACTAAATCTCGCTCTTGTTCTTCAGATGGTCGTGGGTTTCGTGCTCCTGCTCCTGGCCAAGATCTGCAACTTCGTCCGCTTTCCCAATCCGTCAACCAAAGTCTTGCTGCAGGTAACACGCTGCTGCTGTTGTTGTTGCTGTTGTCGCTGTGTCTTTGGGATGGAGATGGGGTAGGAAAAGAAGAGAGAGAAATCAGGGTGGCAGTTAAAACATGGTAACCCTGTCTACGAAATGTCCCATATATCAAACTGTACAGCGGCAGCTTGGCGAAAATTGATCACAGAATGAACACAGCACTGTGACCTTACTCTTAACAGTAACACCATGAACTTGGGGATATAAGTTCGTGGTAACACCCTATACTTTCCACCTGTAGTTTTTGCTACCCCCTCTCCCCTTAAGAAAATCCATGGTGACGAATGATTTTTAAGTCATCATTAAAAAAAAATAGTCCTTTAACATACTTCCATCCGCTTTTCCCATTGGCTGAAATATTGCTTCTGACAAGTAGAACACATATACGCGGTGTATTTAAATATGTAAACACACGCACAAAGAACACTATCAAGAAAAGGAGATAAAAATGCAGTTAACTCAATACAGAACTGCCATTGTGTCTTATTTCTGTAGATATGGCCACTTCCTTTGTTCTACTTTGGCTCCATGGTGTTCGGTCTGGGTGGTACCAAAAGTCTGAGGTATGTCATTTTTCAAGCATTCTGGTACTGCAACTTCCTATGCATACAAATAATATCACCAGACGAATTTTAGACAGATTAAAAAAAAAAAAAACCCGATGATTTTTTAACAAGTAATTTTGGGGGTATTTTCTCTTATTTCATGGAAAATATTAATACGAGGGTTTTTACCCGGTCAAAAACAACAAACCACCCGCGAACAGCAAAACATCATTCAGTCTAGGGCATGCACATTTTATTATACCTAGTGGAATAGTTATTACCGTTATATCTTCTGGAGTAATCATTACACCTCGTTACTATTATATCTTGTGTAATACTTTATACAACTTTATGCTGCGATTCCAGCAGCATCTAGGATGAAGATGTGTTGATGAACGGGTATGTGGGTGTGAGTGTGTGCACCTGTCTTTGTGCATCTCTCTATCTTCCTTTGAAAAATATCTATTCTGTTGATGTTGACCTTGTTAAATCATCCTCTTGCAGTTTACCCATGTTGATTGTGCTACGAAGATTCACCAACCTCTTCATAATGATCGCCGAGTATTTCATTCTTGGGTAAGTCATTACGAGCAAGCTATTCACAAAAATTCCAGTTTGAAAGAATTTTTCTCTGAATATACTCAAGTGGTTGACACAAACCCAATACACTTTTCACTTGCATGAAATTTTTTTTGAATGAAAATAACAAGAAGAACAACAACAATAACAAGTTATAGTAATGGAAAACATCAATAATTTCTGTTGTGAACGATACAGTTATACATCATGAGACTAGCTCTTTTCTTCAAATATTCTGATTTTGTCGGGAGCATTTTTCAGACAGAGCTTGGATACTTGAAGGCATTCAGCAAGGATATCACAGGTTGCATAGGTTCATACAATGGGTATTGTTATAAGAATGGGTCTATGTACATGTATATATGTGTGCATATTTCAGGGTTGTGGCAACACCCTTTGTACAGTTCTCTGTCTTCCTCATGATCGCTGGCGCAGTCGTCGCTGCGAGGTATGAACACACAGCCACATCAACCACAACAGCCACGTATCCATATCAATCCGTATCAACCACTCATCCACAACGACCATACAGCCTCACCAACCACATTCACTACAACTGTACAAACATAACGTAGCAACACTAAGCACAGTTGAGTTCAGAGCAATACTAGAGACTGCAGTACCCAAAGACAGAACATTGTAATACCACTGTGGAGAGAAAGAAAAACGATTGTGTTAACAGGGACAGAACACTTGTAGCGATTGTAATTGTTATTCTACACATTCACAACTATCTTTGAGAAGAAAAGAGGCAGTGGAGAAAGACTGAGGTGGGAGTCTGCTCGCTTGTGTGCGTGTTTACTAAAAAAAATAGCGCCGGGTTATAATTAATAAACAAGAATAGCAGACACCAGATGTTCTCATTAGTAAAGGCAAAGCCTGTATTCCTGTGTTTGCTAACTACAATTGTCATGCTCTGTGTTTCAGTAATGACATGTCGTTCGATTTTGCTGGCTATGCTTTTGTGCTGTGTGCCAACGTCTGCACGTGCATGAACGGAGTCTTCACGAAGAAGAAGTTGGACGCGAAGGTGAAGTCAGAAGATTCGTGTCCAACGGATTGTTTACATGCTGTCGGTGGAACGAGCCTCCTTTCTTTTCGAATCCGTTTCCTTCTTTCTGTGCAACTCACTGTGGATTGTGGGATTCGCATGTAGAGAATGAAGTAACTAAAGATGTCAACATTGGGTAGCCTTCTGTGTCACCCGTGTGTCTGTCTGTTCACACACCCCCACAGCCCATCTCAAAATCATGTATAAACAAGTACAGACGCACGAGAGTATAACAGTCAACGTCTTGATTATAGTCGTTGTTTCCTTTATCGATACAAATAAGCTTTACTTATGCCAAAGAATAATGCTTGAGTGGTTAGTCCGCTAGACTGGGGAATGTTTCTCTCTAGCTTTCGAATGCATTCTGCAATCATGCAATTGAATGATATATGTACTTTTTTATATAGCTATACAATTAAATGATTATTTAGCTATAGAATGCATAGTTCTAGGCTTGCTTGGATCTGTAGTTCGAAAACTTACCCTGTTCACCCAGCAGAAATGGGTACAAGATTTATAATGGAAGACATAAAGTAAAGGCGGCAAAAAGAGAGCTCTAGGCACACTGAACCACCCACATTCACTGCCCCTATCTTCACTTTTTAGTCATGAAAGCCAAAACAAATGGAAAAAATAATCAACAGAAATGCTTTATTTTGGCTTTTTAAAGCTGAACAAAGGTGTGACGGAAGAGACATTGATGACTGTGGGGCAGACGAAGCCACAGAACTAAAACATGTTGTGTCTGCTGGCAGGAGCTGGGTCAGACTGGTCTGATGTTCTACAACAGCCTCATCATGATGGGACCAGCCTTTGCGCTGACCTACTGCACCGGAGAACTCGACAAGGTCGGTACCTGCACTAATGTCAAGCTTTCCACAAAACGCAAAGACGCCTACCCCGATTCCCACCCGTTACCAACACCGGGAAAAATCCGACATTTCCACAGTCATTCAATACATGATCTCTCTCTTCCCCCACTGCCTCCGACACACTCCAACCTACCCTATCACCTCTAGGTAAAAAGGTAAAACTTGTCTTTGTTGCTGGGGATTTTATTGTTATGCACAAATTCTGGGAATACTGCTCTTTCTCTATCCTAAATTTCGGTTAATGATAGGAGCTGGCTCAGCATTCAAAGATGATCACGATGTCAAGAACAATGAAAGGGAAAACCCCGTGATGCTGTTGTTATTATAACTATTGCTAAGTTAGCTTGGCATCTATTGTTCAGGCGATGGCGTTCGGGAAGTGGGGTGAGCCCGTATTTCTGGGTGAGTTCCTGCTGTCCGTGTGTCATGGGGTTCGTCCTGAATTACGCCATCATCGTGTCCACGCACTTGAACTCGGCCCTCACCACTAGCATCGTCGGGGTCATCAAGGTACTTATCAACTGTTCTGCCGTAAGTCATTCTGTGACATTTGACCTAGAGCTGATGTGTTGATCTTTGTTTAAAACTAAAAGTGGAGTCACATCAATTAGTCTTTTTTGTGTTTGGTTTTTGAAGAAGGGATTGGGTATGATGGTAGTAATATGACTTGGAACAGAGCGTAAAGAAACTTATTATGACTTACTTGTGTAGTAAGGTTGATAATTGTCAATGTAAACTATAGTTGAAAAGGAAAGAAAAAAGATAGGAAAGAAAGAATGAAGAAAAATGAAAAAAAGAAAAAGAAAAAAGAAAGAAAGACACCTTAGGCTATTCTCTTTCTTTGCAGAATCTGTTCGTTACCTATGTGGGGATGTACATTGGTGGTGACTATGTTTTCTCTTTAGTCAACTTCATCGGCATCAACGTCAGGTAACTCAGTGTACAAGGTGGTATAGAGGTTACTTGTTTAAGAATATCAGTAACTAAGCATCGACATGTTAGCACACGTGTTTGAGAGCCTGCACCACTGAGGTGTAAACCTTATATTGAATCACGCATTACGGACCGTGATGATTCCTGGGGACACAGTTTATATATCAGTATTCTCACCTGGTTATCCAGATCTGCCTTCCGTGCCGTGCAGACTTGCAATATGGACTCGCAACAAAGCTTAGTCACTCCTCCCTTCTTCTTTGTCGCTGTTGCAGGCAGCCGGAGGTCCATTTACGGCACGTTGATGTTGGTAGAGTTGCCGGATGTATGCACACTTCACTTTGATGTATTTGTGTTGATGCTGGAATCCTGATGTACGCACGCGCGTCACTTGACGTATTTTTGTCGATGTTGGCAGTGTCACGGGGAGCCTGATATACACATACGTCACCTTCCGCCAGAAGCCCAAAGCGCCGGCGCCCGTCTCCTGACCATCAGGCGCCAGTAGCATGGCCACTCCTCACCCTCGCCCACCTCTTACCCTCCCAGAACGCGCCTGAACATGGGGAAAGTCATCTGATGTGGACGTGTCTTAAGCATAGTCACGTGACATGAAAAAATAATCATTTATGATGCTTGTGCCTAATCATTGTTTGAGTGTGATAAATCACAATATGCAATTAAAGCCAGCATATGATTTTAGCTCCTATTTTTTAATTATTTTACATTTGTTGCGCATTTGATCTGTCTGAAAAGCGAGAATGGGAGCGCGTTTTTTTCAGCTGAGAAAATTCTCGTCCTCGAGTAGTGACGTACTGTGGCAGTTTCTCGCCTCTGACGAATCCGCAGGTAACACAAGTGGGGGTCACAGGTGAGAGTACGTAAGTCACACCAGTTAGGAACAAACACAAGTCTTGACAAACTGGATGCGAACACGTGTCACACAAGCGTGACACAGGCGATGACACGCGTGACTGGCTCCAGATGTTCAGCATCTCACCCTGGACCTAGAGGGACCAGCTGTTGCAAGCGCCTGCGAGACTACAGAGGTTCTGGGGTTCGGGTCTCGGAGTGTTGCACGTGGTCGTGACCTAAGTTCACTGGTTTCTGGCAGTTTGGGCCTGGTATTCTAGTTTGCCGACATCTTTGCTCACTCCTCACTCCAATCAACACAACTCATAATCCCCTTTTCCCCCGACATCTGAACGGGGGAAGCACTTCTAGAAAATAATTTAACAACCAACAAGCCGTAAGACAGTTGAACGCACAGCTATGCATTTGTTTTCGCTGGATTCCTCCTGACAACCCCACTTGTTTTTAGCTGAAATCAACCAACCATCCAAGCAAGAAATCATTAGCATTATTTCCCAGTGCATGACATGACATGTGGAGTTTCATTTTAACTCCCGCCCCTTACTGTATGTACACAAACAGCCGACAAGTCCCCTGACTAATGCGAAAGATCGTTGACCGTGGACTTGCCTTGACCTGTGAGTGGAAACCTCCACCAAATAGCCACCTGATATACCAGGCAACGTCAAAGATGGAGGAAAAATAAAGTTAGGTCTCCGCCTTCCTGCATGTCATGTCCTAGACAAGATGAACTGCTTACTGCACCTTCAGGATATATGACCTTTCACCTTCACACAAACTTTATACCATAAAGCAGCAATTCATCCAAAGGGAGTAAACAAAGCAACACTTGCACATTGTCATGAAGGATGATGTCAGTCAAAGCAGGACAGGGTGGCGTACCCAGCGAGGTCATGAAGTCGAGAACAACTGGATAAATAAACCCAGTACCAGCTTTTTGACAGTGGGAGAACCCTGGATTTCAAACAACCCTTCTTACAGCAGTGCTGAACCCTTTACTGCAAAGCCACTGGCTTTCCAACCGTCGTTCCTACAGAGATGCTGGTTTTCAGACAACACTTCTGGCTTTCGACCTACATGTATTTCTCAGCTCGAAAGTGTCAAAGATCATATTCGACAAGGATACAAAGATTTATAGAATGAAGCCTTAATCTCTCAAGAGCGAGAGACCTGCAATGAGTAGATGTCTGTCACCACAATGCACGATTGAAATTTGCAGGTCTGAAATTACCTCCTCCCGTCTTTGCGCTTTCAAGCTCTTGGCCTCCGTCCTGCGTACAACGGTACATGGGCACATGCCACATGCATGCAGCCGGGAGACACACGCATGACAAGAGCTGTCGGCTTTACCTTCTGGACCATGCACTCAACATCTCATCTGGTTGAGCAGGATGTGTCCTGTGTCGTCAGCCATGAACGCCCACGGTGCGTCAGCAACGGTCTCTACGGTTCATCGAAGGCAGCACTTTCTGAGTGTATGAAGCAGACATTACCAGGACGCCTGGACATCCGAAAACAGCGCGATTGGAAGCGAGAATACATGGTAAGTAGTGTGCTAAACTTATAGAAAATACCACACACACTCTCTCTCACGCACACACATATGCAGTTTCTCGTCTTCCTTCTTGCTCTGCTTCATTGACTAAAGGCATGAATATTTTCTCCTTTCATTTAGATCTTACATGTTTCTCTCCCCAATGGCATACATGCACTCACACACTTGCAGTTCACAGGTTGTTTAAAAAAATGTAAAAAAAAGACATCCACAAATTTGTCATTTTCCCCTGTGGTAGAAAATGGCCACAACAAAAACATGTGAGACTACTACAGGCAGCCTTGGCTAAGCCTACAAACTTTCTCAATACCATGTTGCGGTGCTCGGGCTAGTGAAGACACAACAGCTATGAGAAAACCAATTATGCCAGTTTGTGAACCATTACTTAACCTAATCAGATTAATGTGGTAGAGAACTAGTTTCATCTGTTCAATTGGTTTGGCCTGTAACTTACATGTGATCCAACAAAAGGAACAAATTGCAGATGAGCAAGCTTCAGTCATTTATTCTGAGACTGATTCAGTCATATAACTAACCTCAATGATATTACGAGGACAAGTTGTTAAAACAGTAGATAAATCATCCACATAATATAATCAATATGCCACCTTCATTTTCAAACCATTCCATTTCATACAAAGGCTCTAAGACAAAACCTTAACCTAACAACTGAATGCTTCCCTGATTTCTCTTTCATTCTGTGTATCTTTGACATTCTTTCACTGTTTTAGAGTGCATGCACACACACATATTAGCACAAAACAACTTTTGATTCTTGGTAGTCAACATTTTGAGTACTGTTATCTCATCGACAGTCCTTTGTTTTGTAAACAACTATAAAAGTATTAACGCAACAAGCCTCTTCATCCACCCCACCACAAAGATACAAAACCTTAAATGATAGATGGGAATGCTAGAGGAACACACAGAAACAGACTGATCCAATTTTTTGTGAAACAAATGCTTAACAGTTAACATCAGGTTGCCTCAAAAATCTTTGTTAGAAATGCAGACCACAACAGAACTGGCAGACAATATCTTCCTCAGTAATTTACAGCTTTGAGTATTTAAAATTCTACTTACCATTGGTGAGTTAACAGATAAGTGTGTTTGACACATGATTGATGACGACAGGGTGATTTCTTTGCAAAGTATCTGAATATTCACCAGTCTTAAATCTGTTGCACCACTTCTTTTAACCTACTTATCATTATAAAGGCAATATCTATTAAATCAGTAAAAAACAAACACAGTAAAGAGCAATATTAAACTTAACAGACAAGAAAATCAGAATAAAAAGCAGTGCAAATGATAGCAAACAAATTTTAAAATGACACTTGGTTTGTCTATTTCTCCCCAAATTTTACTTTTTCTATGGTACACTCCATTTAAATCATACCTTAATACTACTTTTTGTTTTCCAATTAATTCCCCACTAATCTGTCCCACAAGAATAGAGCTGTTACTGAAGGATATGTGTTTCCACATTGCTGCATTTCTGCTTTGTGGACAAACACCCTTCTGAGATGTGAGCAAAAAAATCCAGAACTACTTTAAAGCCAGCTAGCATCTTTAACACACACACACAATGTGCATAAAATACAGGTGATTGTGAACATCACAGAAGAGACAGATTGAAAGCAGGGCTTCTGCTAAGGCTAAATTCTTTGGGGTACCAGGGACCCATTCTTCAGATTTTTAAGGGGTCCCTGTTCTTCGCCCAAATTTGAAGGGGACCCCATTGAGGGAAACTGAAGGGGTCCTCTGAACTTTTAATGCATACTGTACGCAATTTTTTGCGTAAGCAGAAGCCCTGTGAAAGTTTTCCTACCATGAAGTTGTCACCCTAGGCCAGGATAAACAAACACTGCTGCTAGAGGTAATATTTAGCATAGACCCTCAAAACCATAACCATCAAGTGTTAAATTTTAAACAGTAATTAAAGTATTGGAACAGTTTTCTCTCTATATAAAGAAAACATACTGCTGTATCTCTGTTGTTTCAGTGCTATCTGGCTGGTAACAAAACTGACAAGCAATATTGTACTGAATCCTATATATCTTGTGTATTAGCATCAATAACAAGTGTCAAAATATACTTTTGCAAATTATAGAGCCATTAACTTCCTACTAATGACAGATATTTTATTCACTTTTCATCAAGCCTCTTAACACAATGACTGAAGCAAATGATATTTGATTGGGTGTAACGTTAACCTAATCTTCACATCAGGAATGTTGGCAGACGTCACTTGTACTTTCAGTCATCAAACCCAAAAATAATATAATGAAGACTTTACTAAACCCAGGAACAATATAGTATAGAAGTTTAAATATTTCATCAGTTAGCTGCTATGATAAATTCCAATGAATTTTTCAAATGGAGCTTGTCAGGGCATTTGAGACAGACTTATTTAACTGATTACAAAATTTTTAAATCCTTTTATTGAAAATATCTCTTAAAAATAATAACAATAATCTCTTTTAATAATAATCACAAATAGCTGAAGATGCGGTATAAATATGCAAGAAACTATTTTTAAGGCAAATGTCTGGCAGTGGAATACTGTATTCATAATTATGTTATAAATTAATGATGGTCCACCTTTGAACCACTTATACATACCTGCCCATGCCAGTGCCTGTGCCTGTGCCTATTGATCAGCTCTTACACACCAGGAGTTAAAAAAAATATATGATGCAATAATTTCAAATTCAATACAGGCTGCTGATTCTCTGTTTATAAAATGGACTTGGCACTGCCAAATGAATGTTGTCTTCCAAATGCAAGTACTAAACACACATGCACACTTATCTTACAATGCCACAAAAATCATGCTCAGTGATTCAATTTCATTATATCCTAGGATACATCTCTTCATGAAAAAAAAAAAAAAAAAAAAAGACAGGGCGCTTATTTATCATCTAGTCTTATAACCGTTATGGTTTCTACTGGATAATTGTACCCCTGTCACCCTGAAGAGAATTTTGAAAATTTCATTCTTTGCTGGTTTTACAATAAAAATGATGGGATGACTCAAATGGTGTTTATAAAGTTAACGATAAATAGCATCATGACTCTTAAGCCTCTGCAATCTGTATATCGAAGACTAGCAAAGGCATATATTCATTTATGCACATACGCATGTGTGTACATACATATGCACACATTTGCATGAATACACCTAATCGTAGTGTCAAATATTGGTAAGATGAGTAAGGTGAACAGTCTCCCTCCCTTTCTACAGTAATTCAATTAATGTGATAACTAGACAAGTCAACTTGCCCTCTCTTCCAACAAACCCTTAAAAAAAAAAAAAATACCCATCCCATTTCATTTTATGAGAAGAGTGATTTGTCTGGGAAACAAAAGTATAAATTTTCTCAAATTCTGATTAAGAATTTGTAAATATCCTCTTCCCTTCAAAACTGTAAACCTTCTTTAGTAAACCCCAGACCACTCCCAGCCATTATGGTAAGGAACAAAGTTCCAGAAAAACAGACAAAAAAATTGGATGCAGGCATTTGGATAACTCAGTGTCAATGATCACATATGTAACATGGATGCACACACCACACAACCACTTATAACAGTTTTTTCTTTTTGTCTTCTCTCAAAACAATGGACCATAGAAGACCTTATTCACATTGGTTATCAACCTCTGCATCCAATTTTATCCCACGGTCCTTCTGTCTTTCACTAAATGTAAACATCCTGTCATTTTCAGGTTCAAACAGCAGATAAAGAAACAGTTTCCTATTATGTCTGTCATCATGTGACCCAAAGGATTCGAATAGCTTGTGCTTCCTGCAAATTGCACGATGCATGGCTCATTAGCAGCCCAACTCTTCTTCGTTCTCTCAAGGTCTAAATGGCAGTGTTAGAAATGAAGGCCTCTACAATATGTCTGCACTCTTTTTGCCATTTCCTAAGACCTGCTAATATTAAGGCCTATACACATCATATTGTGCACAAATGCAGATATGCCCACTCTTTCAGTGTAACACAATAATCATGCACTTGCTGTCAAAAGTGCCAATGCCATTAACAACTGGAAATAATTGTTATGTACACAGTAAGTTTATGTGGCAGAAGGTAGGGTGTGAACTTCAATGTGAAGCTTTACCATATCCTAAAACAAGACTGCAGAACAATTTTCCCCTATACCTCCACAATGCTGGACATACCAAATGCTCTTTAACAGTTTAGTATTCTTAGCATCGAGCCAGTTATTCAATATTGATTACATAAGTATCCTGTCAATCAGAAACTGCTTAGGCGCTGTGCTAAAGTGTAGGATGAACATCTTCTGTCACAAATTTTCTATATGGCAACTGCACAGCTAAACTGTAGATTATTAGAGAATTAAATAATAATTATCTAATACAACAGTAAAAATAGAAAAAAAATCACTATAACTTAATTGTATCTGTGTAAAAATGGATAAATATAGACCTTTTCTAAGATTTCCCACTCTGATTTTCAAATTGTAATGTTTGATTTAAAGAACCATCTTGAAAGCATCACAAAATAGGAAGGAAAGGGTTAGTTTGGGGAAAGTATAAGCCAAAGTATACAAGTTCAGTTTTCAGAGCTGTAACTATAGGCAACTAAATAACTATATGTCATGAACATATTTTCAAAAAATCAGGTAGATGTGTGACAGTGGGATGGAGGGAAGAGGGAAGAGGGAACAGAAAGTAGAGGAAGGGTCCTTGTATGCCCAATGATGTTGTCCCATAAAAGAAGTGAAAACAGATAAAAATCTACTTAACGTATGTGAATGTGACCATGATTTGAACAGTGTATATGACAGTGTCACCCTGGAGATCTCACAGCCACAATCTTGACTTGGTGTTGTGCTGCATTGCTGAACATCCTCCTCTGTGTTTAACACATGACTTACAGGTAAACGTATTTCCAGATAAAGAATTCACACTTCCACTAGGTTCCCATTGTCTCAACCTTTGCCTTGATTGGAGAGGAAGTTAAAGAGTGGGGTGGGAGGGGAGTATAAGCCACCATAAATTCTGAAGATTGCACAGACTTTTTTCGATTCCTGCCCAGGGCAGGCACAACTCTATTATTTGGCAAATTTCTATGTTTGCTTCCCATCTCTCCATTACACGGCCAGCTCACATCTCTGGAGATGTTTGGGCACAACGGGTCTTCTCCCCAATGCTCTTCCATTATTGCACAATGAAGCATACTTTTCCTTTTCAAATGTAGCACAAACATTAGACTTCTGTTGGAATGGATACCACACTGTCCACTGTCACTGGCTCAATGATTCAGCTGTTGCTCGACTGCCCCTGCAGAAACTGTCAGTGGACGTTGGGAGGTCGGCCGTTCTTAAAGCACTGCCAGGTATAACCTGCAAAGCAGGGAGAGAAACGGTGTCCAAGTGTTTTAAGTCTGCTCGCTGTGCTACATCTGGCTGTTCTAGACTCCTCCCTTCAACCCCCACATCCCCTTTGTCCCTTTTCAGCTTCTTTGGCACTGGCTCAGTGGCACTTGTGCCAGAGTCTTCTGTGTTGCCATTCATGTCACCACGAACACTAGCGTCTCCTTTGGGGTCCTGAATTTCCTCCAGTCCACGCTTGCAATGCTGGTTGTCACTGCTGCTAGGGCAGGCAGCACTGGCTCCAGCACTGGCGCTGAAGCTGGCTTCTGCAGTGATGCTACCGCTTGCACCAGCAGGCATTAGCGCAACACTGTTTGTTGCCGTGCCAATGCTGGTGATGGGTTGTGGGTCTATGGGATCGAAGGTGGCAGCAGAGGCCTCGTCAGCATCTTGCTTCAGGTGTGTGCGCTTTGGATCCCCATAAATAAGAGAAGTGAGAGGGCTGGCAGAGCGATCTCGACCAGGCATAGTACCTGGCACAATTCCATTTTCCTGTTCATCCAGGAACCGATCCATGTAATCTCTGTGATAAAAAAAAAATTTTTTTGAAAAATAAAATGCACATGAAACAAAAATCCCACGACTTCATCCCCCCTTTACTCCCTATACTTTCTATTTTAATTTCTTAACCCTTTTTTTCCCCAAAATAAACTGTTGCTACAAATCACAGACAAATGGCAAGGAACAAAATACGTTAATCCCTCGCCACTTCACACCTCACCTTTTGCAGCTTCACTATTTTGCGGGGTTTTACAAGAAATTAATTGGATAAATGATTTGCGGATCTACGCTTCTTCAGCGAAATTCAATCAGTGGACAAAAAATATATATTTTATGAATTTTTAGATGAAAAAAGCCCAAAGTGTATAAAAATATATGACTAATATTAATTCTAACAATAAACAAATATTATAAATAATAAAATTAATATGAATTACACTAAACAGCGCATGTATTTACTCAGAAACGAGAACCCACATCGCTTTCCTGAGACGCTATGCGCCTACTCACAATTGTAAAAAACGCATGATTGGTTGGTTACAAGAGAAGTGATGAACCAGAGAGTGTTGCATTGTATCCCAGCCCTTGATTGGCTCAGTACAGTGGATCTAGAACTAGCTATTATATATAAACACTAGTGAATCAGTTTTTCTTAATTCCTTAACACCCATATGGACAATAATGCCTTAAAGCCAGTAATAAAATGTACACATTTATCACCTCTCTGCTCCACACCCATCCCACCTGTGTGTGTGTGGGGGCCCACTTACATTATTCTAGGATTTTATAATTAAAAAGAAAAAGCTTTCACCAAATGAAGAAAGCACTCACGTCACTCCTGGATGCAGCGTGTATTTCCTTTTTTCTAGTCTGTTCCTGTTTGCAAATACATCATGGCGCTCAGTCTTTTTCCACAGATAGTAAAACTGGATAAGTTCTCCCACCGATCTTGTCCGCACCTGATGATACATTACAGTTAATTCATTCTTTGCTATAACCTTGTTCTCAGCACTTGAACAGTATACAGCAATGCTATTGTCACATCAAAATAATACTTGTCACATTTTAAGGAAGCTGTGCACTCATAGAGTAAGATGTGCTATATTTGACAATGCAAAACTCTCCAGAGGAAAAGAGTGATGCATTACAATGTGATATGCCCATGCACATGAATAATACTATGATGTTTCAGGGGATGTACCATCATTAACAATTACACACTTCTACAATGCAAGCCCTACAGTTGTGAGGTTGGGTGGGAGGAGAGGGATTTTGGAAGGGCTCATTGCATCTTATGGTTTGAAGATCACAAAGCACTTGAGTCTGAAACTTATCTGTGCTCACTGTGTGTCATGCAAATATTTTTAAGTTAAAAAACAAACCAAAAAACTTGTATTTTAATATTTTAGCAGAAAAAATTATTTTCCTTTTGACATTTAACAGAGGAATGTTCCAACGCAGGTTGCAACATGGCAAAGCAAAGTACTGATAAACTGCTAAGAAAGTACACAACCAACATATGATTTATCTAGAATGGCATACGACACAATAAAAGATAAGAAAGCTTTGTGGAAACAAAACTACAAAAAGTTGGCTGTACAGTTTCTTTATAAAGAAATCTACCTTATTCTGCTGTATCAAGTAAAAGTTTTTTCCATATAATCGTAGACCATTTTCAAAATTTCTGCATTCCTCTTCTGACCACAAACTCATTGGATCTGGGGGAAAAAAAAGATCTAAATTTTAGAACATAATTTCAATGCAAAATTGTTTTTAAAAAACCCTCAAAACATAAAAACTAATTTTTTTTCTAGAGAAAGCAAAAGAAAGGCAAATGGGCAAGTGTGCGAAATATTCTTCACACTGGGTATCACTTTCTACTGTCGAAGCAAACATCTCAAACACAATATAATTGTTCTCACTCAAAAAGATGAATCTATTGTCTCACCTGAGGGAGGAACAGCTTGCATTTTTCGTCGTCTTAATGCTTCCTCTATATTGTGACCACATTGCAGAAGCAAGTACAAAGCCTGCAGGCATAAAGTGCAGAGCATTCATTTATGCCTGTCTCCTGATTTTTAAAACAGGAAACCAGCCCATGCTGCAAACACTTGCCCTACATTTACTACTTTGTTTTGTCCTTTCATGCTTTTTCTAACTGTTGCCATCTTAATACTCTTTCTCTTTGGATAAAAGGCATGTGATCCTGAAGTACATTTAACTCAACCATTAATGAATATGACAGCGTAATTAAAAAAAACTAATATCCACTATAAAAACTAAATAACCCACAAAACAAATATTATTTCATGATTTTATTTTCCTGAAAAAATCTCCATGTCATTATTACCGAAATTGTAAAAACTTAGAAAAGATAATTTCATTCTTTTGTAGGATATATTTTTGTGTTAACTGCTGTGAAGCAGCTGAAAATGAATGTCCCTGTAATAACTGAGTATGCTCTGGAACACCTCTGTGACAAAAAAATAAAAGAAAATTATATGGTCAATGAACCAACATAGACGAATCTTTCAAAATCTTACCTGTTCATCATCTCTTACATGGCAGCCAGTGGGAATGATACCAACACCAACTGCATTCATCATTGTCTGGGCATGGACATCTCGCAAATACGCCTCCACTATAAAAGGTTTAAAAAAAAAATGTTTGTAAAAGAGTTTCCTATACCAAATACCATTATTCTATCTAAACATGTTTCTTACCAGGTTTCAAAAAGGAAAAAAAAATGTTTTAAGGACATGGGCTCATTATAGATATGCACCCATTACAAGATGGTTATCAAGAACATTCCAAAAGTAATCGATAAGTGTATGGTAATTTATGCGACATTTTTCACTTCCGTGGTCAGTTACTCACATTTTTCATCATCAATTTTGGTTGGATCCCATAACAATCGATCTTCATTCTCATAAGCTGAAAAAGCCAAAATATTTCAACTTCACAAAAATACAATAAGGATCATAACAAGCGAAAACAATCCAACAAAAGATAACAGGTTATTGGTCATATTTTTTAACGGTAACATTGCACTACAATGACCACCATCACTTATAAAATATTGAGATGTGATCTTAAAATACGTCAATGCTTTGTACATACCTGGTGCATCACCATACAGACTAAGTCCTTCTGGAACAGTAGCTTGATAATCATGACCAACCTGAATCATCTGAAATAAAGAAATATAATGGTACAATAAAACTACAAACAATAAAATTGTAACAGAATTTAAAAACCTTAAAACGTTTCATTTACTACACCCTAATTTTCAGAGCACAACAGGCTTGAAAAACCTGCAATTTATGAATGTATTTTAGTGTAACTTGAAAGATTGCAGTATGTTTCAAAAGCCAGCTTTCCTGCAGCCCTTAACAGCTGTCTTATGTCTTATATTTAATGTTCTGTGCATTCGCCAACTGGCAACATACACCCACACGAGTGCATGTGTATATATATACACACACACATATACTGACCTTCTTTCCATCCTCATCATTTTCTGGTAGATAGTCCACATCCTCCTCTGAATCGGATGAGGCTTCACTTCCTGGACGACTGTTAGCTATTTTACAGAATGGATACAAATCAGATAAACATCTTCACTTTTATTCAAATTTTAATCATTTTTAAAGTAAAAACTACCAGGTTTTACAAATACAAAATGTCCTCAGTATCAGTATCATCTGAATGTACTCAATTTTCTTCCAACTCTAAAACCTAATACTGCACTATTTTTATGGGGTGGTCATCACAATGACTCTAACACACCACATTCTTTGGCATACAAAATTCATACATCTGCTAACAAAATTGTTTTCTCAATCTTGTGGTGCAAAAGTTCATCAAACTACTTTTTTACATGTGCATGCACACACACATACAGAGCTTCACTTGGATTAAGACCAATTCGTGACACCTTTACATCCCAAGTGTCAAAATACAGCTGGAAGTAGTGCGTCATATCTAGAAACCCTTTGGAATTTGAAACTAGGGTATTAATAAATAACACTAATAACCAGATGGTAAATGTTTTTTTTCCAAAAAGGGAAAGCAGCTGGAATCAATTACTTACATCTCAAAAGGCGTGCTGTACTAGATGATGACACTGCATGCAGCAGATCTGTTACTGTTGTCTCTGTGTCATCACCAGGCCCATTGTTAGCAAGTAAATCACGGGCAATTTCATCTTTATCTAAGGTCAGGTCATTGTTCTCCAGTATCTCTGACTCGCTGCTAGATCGGGTGCTGTCATGGCCTCCATCATTGTCTCCTGAACCAGTGCTCATCATGGTGCCATCTCCATCATCATCAGGGCTTGAACCACTGACGATGCTTGGATGACCATTAGATCCCCCAGTGGCCTCACCACAGCCATACATGGCCAACAGCTGGTCTATAGGCATATCACCCTCCTAGAATTTGGGAAAAAAAAACACGCTATCAGATATAGGATTAATAAAGTATTGTATCATGGATCTAAAATTTTCAGGTACAAACAACAAAATAAGTCCCTCTACTGATAAATTTTTATGGGAGGGATGACTGTTTTTTCTTCCAAATTTTTGGATATCCAAAAAACAATGAAAGCACAAGACTACAAAACTCAACCTGCTGCAACCTCCTCCCTCCCAGCCAAAAACCAAAACAACTAAAGAAAAATAGCTTGGACTTAAAGTATATTAAACACGTTAAAAATGTGCAAAATATGACACTCTGCGGCATTATAACACCTAACTGCACTTGCTTGCCCCTTCCCAACAGATCAGCAAAGTACACGCCTACAAACACACATAAGACATTTTTGCTGGAAACAGCAATCCTTTAAAGTACCTTTTCAAGTTCATCCAACTCATTAGTGAAACTCTCCCCACTCATATTTTCCTCTTCATCCAGTGTTCGTTCATCATCATAATCATTAATCAGCATTTCTGCTGAAGGATCAAAGTCTCTGTCTGTGTCTGGAAACATCATTAAATTTAACAGTAACAAATAATACACCTGAGGTGGAATTTTTTTTATCAAACAGCTAAAAAGTCTTTATAAGATTTTTAAATTTCTTTTGCATTTCTCATTTAAAAAGTCCATCTGCACTTTTATTACTATCACTTTCTGGTCAATATAAAAACATATTCAAGTTATTATAGATATAATATTCTCTTCTTTGCACCCAACCAATAAGCTAACATTGGGACATGTTTTCTCTTTCCATTCTGTCTCTCCGTGATAAGAGAAATACATTTAAAATGATGCACTATATGATATGGCAAACACTATAGCAAAGGGATATCCCCGATTGACCTAATTTGCATGCAGCGAGAATGGAATACCCCACAGGAAAATTGTTCAGGACTAAAAAAAAAATTACCTGGACTACTGGATTCACTTCCAGCATTCTGCAAAATAAGTACAAAAAAATACTGTCAAAGATGTGATTTAAATTACAATATGATACGATCCAATGGTTATGCAAAACACACTAGGCGACGGCTCTGTTGCGCGGGATGCGCAAAAAGTCACATCAGAAATCGGGAATTTTTTTTGCATTGCGATTCAAGATGACTTAGGCAATTTCGATCACCAACAAACGAAATGTAAAGACCTTATGTATCAAAATCCATTGATAACTACATTCATGAACACACGCTTGAGTGTAGTTAAAGGAAATTCCACAACATTTCTTTAAGCATTACAAACCTCCGCCATTTTGATGAGATTCGTAAACTACTTACAAAACGAGGCTGGGCGAAATCCCGACCGGACAACTCCTACATGTGAACTTCTATATGATTGGACAATGTTGTCGTGTAACCTGAATAAAATGTTAAAGGGAAAAAAGGAACTTCTTCTATACAGTTTTATATGTAATTATGTTCGACAGCAAAAGCCACTAGAGCTCATTTAGTAATTACATCAAGAAAGGCTATTGAAACGATCCATTAAAAATAAGCAAGAAGAATATCTTTGAAGTGGGAGTAGAGATATAGTCCAATCAATGGCGATTTAACAAACAGACCTGACGTTCCCTTGACAACGTATCGCAACAGAGAGGAGATAACTAGAATTGTTTTTGCTTTTGTCTGCTTACCTTAGCGAACATCATTTTCAAAAATGAAAAAATCTCTGCAGGTTCCCTCGGGGTAAGTTAACTTAAAAATAATAAAGAAAACGAAGATTTCATTTTACAATTTTAATTTACGCTTGGCTTTAGCTTCCCCAAAGTGAAAGTGTGGTGAAATGATAGCCAGACTTTCTTTTTTTCATGACATAAATACGATGCTTCATACTTTAAAACATTTAAAATAACATTTATAATTATATTTACTAAATTTAATAGTAAATAGACTGGAAGAATGATTGTTGTAAGCATCTTGATCTTGTAATACTAATAAAATAAACATTTACGGAGTTATTGATTGAAAAGGAATTAATGAATCCAAGTACATGAAATAACTGAATAGTATATCATTTTTCAGCCTACTGTTTTTTTTAAAAAAGCATTTTACGTATTCATTAAATGCTGATAAATTTCTATATTTTGGCCATATCATGTAAAACAATGTATCAAGTTAAAAGCGTAATTATTATATAATCTTTACCTCGTATATATTTATCTAACCATATATAGAATTATAGTTAAAGAAAATTACACAGCATTTCTTAAAGCATTTAAAACTTCCACCATTCTGATGAGATTTGTAGACTACTTACAAAATGAGGCTGTGCAAGATCTCAATTGGACAATATTTACCAATGAAATTTTATATGATTGGATAATTTCTGTCCTTCAACTGCTGAATATTAAAATGTTAGTTAAAAAATGAACTTGTTCCAAACAGTTATCGCTGATTGTGTTGGCTAGCTTAAACGTCTAGTCCTTGTTTAGGAATTATAGAAGAAAAGGCTGCATATTCATCAAACATTAGTAAGAATAATGAAGATTAATGAAAACAGAAAAGTATATATTATTAAGGGTTCATGAGTTGTGACAGTTTTCATGTGACTAAAACTGGATCATTGTGATGTGTGCTTGATTAATGTGATTGTACAATATCTTCATACAATAGATAAAGATAAAGATTTAAACGACAATGTAATACAATAATAATGTGTATTTCTTTATCTTAAAATATAATATAAACATCCATCTTTGTCAGAATCTGGTCTAGAAATTTCTGATAATTGCCTGATGAATTGAATCTTTGTGGGAATTACACAGACAGGTGACCAACCAAAGTATGATGAAGAGAAGTATTGGGGGAATGCCAGGAAACATGTTAAAAAGCAAGCAAGGGACTAGGATGCTTCAGAGTGTCAGAAGCAATCAGCTAACTTCTTCTGGTAGCAGGAAGACTACTACAAGTGAAAAGATAATTTCTGAGAAACCAAGCTTTGTCCGAGGAATACAGGTTAAACATACACTGTCTCTCTCCATCTCTATCAACACACACACACATAATTGTGTGCATGCGACATATATATCGCACCAAAAATTATAACAAATTGAATTATAAGCCAAACAAGCAAATTTTTTTAAAATCTTGCTTTGTAAAAGCAATCTCTTTCGCATATGTGGTTAATATTATATATTAATATCACAGCCTAGCTTCTACTTTAAAGCTGGTAGCACTGCACTCTTAAACTGTTGGAAATAGGTGCACATAAAAAAAACAAAAGCCAAGCTTTTGTACTATAAAAGAAACACTTCATTCCCTGTTATTATAATAAACATTATGCAATTCTCTTCATTATATTAATAATATTAATTTTAATAATGTTTATATTATGTAGTTTTGACAATATTCTGCAGATTTATGATGAGGAAGGTAATGATGTTACACCTTTACCACTATTGACACTGGACCCTAGTCTGGTACGCAAAAACCAGACCAGCATTCTAGGTGAAGGGTCTACAACAACAGTAAGTTGATATTTGCAGTGCATACTTCAAGTACTTTTCTAATATGTACCAACTATTAGACCATGTCTTTAAACAAAGGAATGATTTACGTTACCATTAAACAATTAAGAAAGACATGTCCTAAAGCAGTTATCAACACTATGAACGTGATGAGAGAAAATACCCACAATATACATATACTTTTATCCCGCATTGTTTTACCCTGACCTAGCCCAGAGACAAGTTGTTATCATAATTTGTTATCTAATAAATGGATGAGTAACTGGTTTGATATTATAACTTGTTGTTTTGAGTGGATGAGTTTTTGGTGATATTTATGTGGCTTTTTTTTTATTTAGTGCAGTTTTCTCAAGGACCAGTAATGTCTTGTTCTTGCCACCATCAGTATTTAATTTATAATTTAATTTGGGTATTTTAGCCTTCAGAATTTGCATCCCAAGCAGCAGGATTGTCTGCGACAGGCAGTATGTATGGAGGCCCATTCTCACGGTGTGTATTCTGATGATTTATAAACTGGTTTTTCACAATTACTGGTAAATATTTGTCTTTTTCTTTTCTTTAATTCAGTAGTTCAGCAATCTTCTAATTTTGTTCAAAATTTTACCAGTTTAGTGAAACAACACATCATCCTTAGTTCGTTTACTCAAAAGTTTGTATATATGGTTTGTCTAATGAAGTGCTGGCGAACAACTTATAGTGGAAGTTTTACCTTTGTCCTAATTCTTTAGGTCAGTCTTCACACAATCAAATGATACTGATTCAGGTCCAGACGAAGATAGTATCTCTGAGATGACATCGACCTGGTCAGGTAAGATGCGACCATGCATGCATGCATATGTGAAAATAATACACATGCATGCTCATGCATGCACACACATAGAGGCAAATTTCCTGATGTTAGTATTTGATGACAGAATGCATCATTTTCTTTTAGCTGAAGACATACATAAGTTTTAATTTTGTTTTAATCTTGTGAACATTGCAGCGGGCATCACTGATACAACATCACAAGGTAAAAAGTTAGTCTCTGTTGGTTTGGAAATTTGACTTGTTAAATTTAAGTCTACCATTTATTTATATATATATGTTTTTTGCATTGAAAAATTGCAAGAGTTTCATGTTTTGATATTAAAAAATGTTACTAAACAGCCCGAAACAACAACAAAAAAGAGAAAAACAAAGCAAAGCAAAAAAGAAAACCCAGAAAAAAAGCAAAACAAAAAATGAAAACATTCTGTGAGAACATTGCAGTCCTTAATGTCAATATTGATTATTTGGAACACCAATCTCATCGCTGCTTATGGAAAAACTGTAGTATATGCTGTATGGAAATAGTGGTTTGGAGGTAGACTTCAGAATAAGTGGCTCATCTTCAGTTTTAATTAAGTTGAATGTTGTAGAATCGAAATCTTTTAACATAATTTACAAAACAAACTACTGTAGGGAACTTTTGAGAAAGTTATAAAGAGGTGGTGCTTTTGTTACTTGAAAAGAGAAAATTATATCTGTCTCAATGAATAGGAATGCAGTTTTCCTTTGTCACCAGAGAGGAATTATTCTGGCATATTTGTATAGATAAATTATCATACAAAAATATAAATCCTAGGCACTCAATGCTATACTGACACCAAAAGCAGAGGAGGGGTGGAATTATGAAAATTAGGTATTTGAAAACAGGTATTGGGTATGATTACATTAAACAGGGGGGAGTGGAGCTGAACAGACTGAAAGAGGGGAGCAGGACATGAAGTTATGTACGTGTGTCTGATAAACCACCATTAAAGAACAGATAATTAGCATAGCTTAGTTTTTGACATATTGTATCAGCCTTAATGGCCTTCCTGGTGCAGTTGTAGTCTTGTTCAAAGAGTGTGGGAAATGATGTCTAGCATTGTCCTACTTCATGTTATACATTTTTGTTCCTATACTATGTTTAATAATACATCAAAGAGCTATATGATCAGAAAAAATCTTCATGCTTTCTGTGTGTTCAAAAGTTGTTTCACATCATTCTGTTATTGGTTGTTTCCTTCCTGTTTTCTTTATCATTCTAAACTTTGAATAAGTTTGAAAATGTGCATTACTTTAAAGTGTTTTAAGAGTGGGTTAATAGCCATTCAATGAGTCTTTTGAATAAGAAACTGTATTTAATTGATTTTATGAAACTTATATGATATTGATTCTCATTTCAGTACTATTGTTTATCACAATAAACCAACACTGCTATATGTTGTAAGCATGTAGGCAAGTCATTATGCCTAGTGTAGTATATAGAGTAGAATATAAATAGGCAGGCAGGTAGAGGCGTGAATGTATTATGTAAAATTGTTATTTATTCAAAACTATTTATTTATTCAAACTATTTATTCAAGCATGATACTTCATAAAACATTAATTTATTCTTCCCTTGACTGGTACCAGTTGTTTGGGAAGCACATGGCTAGATATAGTTTCTTATGGCGAGCAAGGGATGGATGTGGATAGGCGACGTTTAGCATCGCCTTCTCCATATCCCTCTGTCACCTGCCATCTCCTTCTCCCTCTGCTTCTGTGAGACGCTCTGCATCTTTTTCTCACAGATAAAGTATGTCTGCAATCCTTCAGTTGAACTGTCGAGGGATCTGAGCCAACTTTGAATAACTCCGATGCCTAGCATCTCGTTTCTCTCCCGAAATCATAGCTCTACAGGAGACTTCTCTTATACCTTCTTCCTCTTTTTCCTTCAAAAGCTTTTGAGTTTTACGTCAGGACTTGCAGACTGACAACCTTCAGGTGGAACTGCTCTTCTGTTTAGACCACAATCAACCCCTCTTTACATACTATACCTACTGTTGTATAATTTTGTTCCTTATGCTGGCTTTTATTGTTCAAGATGTTATCATGTAACCTAGGTTTTTATGCAACACTACTTTTTTCCAGCCATGATATAGCCTTAGTTGCTGGCACGGCCTACAAAACAAACAAACAAACAAACAAACAAAAGAAAGTTCATCCTTTTCCTGCTAACACAGTTAATGCATGGCATATATACATTGAATCCCTCCCAGTTCCTTCCTGGACTTTTTCTAGTTGACAGTAATCCCATGAGAGAAACACTTCGTTAGACACTCGTCACCCAGGAGTCGTCTCCGTATCAGAGTATTGGGCCAGAACAAGTTACACGCCACCCTTACCTGTCTTTCTGACCACCCACCTCCATGCCGTCCCGTGCGGTAGGAGGAGGAAGTTCTCACTATATTAATGTTAGGATACACCTACGCCATGCAGTCGCACCTCTTACAAGGTGAGGCCCCACCAGTTTGTCATTGGTGTGAGAAACTGTTACTGTTTTGATTACTTTTCCTTCTTTCCAGAGTATCTACCAGCAGTGTTTTGTTACAGCAGGCTCTTTGTTTTCGTGTTTAGGTCCGTCCCATCGGCAGCTAATTTTTTTCACTTCTAAAGAAGATAAACTTAATGATTTCTTAAATTTCATTTTTGCTGAATCAACCAGACATCCGACACAGGAGGGAAGAAGTGAAGGAGATTTTGACAGGAGCTGACCTAGAAAAGACAGTTGATTTGATGCTGGAAGAAACAGAGACCTTTGGATGTTGGACTTGCCATCTGTGTGTGTTGCTGCTGACAGCGAGGAAGCCCTTGATGTACATCAGAAAAACAGCCAGTATCTAGAGGTAAAATACATAAAATTGTCAGCTCATTGTATGTTAAAGAACTGATCTATGTACATCTCATAATCTTGAGTCATAAATTCTAAAAGCCAACTTAAGAAATTACAATCTCCACTCATTATTTTGCCAGACATTATGGTAGAACGGCTTTCCTCCTGAGTTATCCATAATTATGGATCATACCCTTTTATGTTATCAATCTTATTGCTCAGTATTTGTGTTGGACAGATGTTGGCAAGATAACGAGTCGGGGCTGTATTATTGTTGTATTATAGTTTGTATTCATTTTAATTGTAATAATTCATTTTAAGCTGATTCACCAATCAGTGTTCTTGACAGAAATTCTTCTTTTGACAGCTGTGCAAATCACGTGTTGGCAACGATCTATATGCAGAGAGGGGAATGACCACATTCAATGACCCACCGAAGTTAAAGGCCATCCAGACAGAAAAGATTGTGCTTGTGGTAATGCTTCAGCCTTGAATCTTTGTTAAGAAATAAAGAGCAGATTGTGGTAGCGTTCTTTATGTATTATCAAGAGTTATTTCAAGACAACAAAAATTTTAGTGGGCAGGGAATAATAACGATAGTAGTAATAAGATGTTTGTATAGCACAGAATCAGTGTGTGGTCACACTGCCCTTTACCTTACTAGGCTAAGTATAACTAATAAGAACATAATAAGACACAAAATAACATTTAGAAATATTTTCTTCTCTGACAGTCACACACACGTGCGTGATTCATTAGCCCGGCTTCTCGTGCCAGGGCTGGGTGACTGAGCTGGTCCACCCATTTCTCTTCTGGTATCCTTTTTTTCTCTCATGGGCCTTTCACCTATACTCTAGTTCTAATAAACCCTTTCCCTGTCACATATACAGTTTTATTTCTCCAGTCTTCTGTCTAGACTGATCTTTCCCCTGTCGTCTTTTTTCCATCATGCCTTTCTTTTGATGTATCTCTTTTCTCTGTGGCCTTCTTTAACTCTCCCAAGGTTTTCAAAAACAAATCTTTTACTGGTTTTACTTCTATCAAGCTCTTGTGCTCTGGACAATATCTAGTCCAGAGCGCAACCCAGAAAGCCTCAGAGTCCTTTGCAGATGAGGTGGAAACCAGTTTGTAGATCGTCTGAATAAAGTGACTGTGCACAGATCCCTCAACTCTTCCAAGGGGGTCATCCTTTGAGATGTCAGAGGTCGACATCAGGTCAGAACTGGCATCCCAGGGGTTTCTGATGCTCAGAGAGTCAGCTCAAAGGATTGTGAAATTTGTTCCTACCAATACTCTGTTTCTAACCTTTTGTTTGCCCCCAAATGCCTCGAACAAGAAGAAATCCAAAAATATGATGTGTAGTTGGTTGACAGAATATATCTTTGAAAATGGGAAGAACATTTGTGTTCCACCACTCATACCCAAACACTGGATAGAATTAATAAGTGGAGTTGCTGTCAAAGATCTGGGAATGGCAGTGGTGGAGATAGGGGGAGGCCAAAATATTTTATTGTTACAAAACTTTTCAGCAGAATGTACCATGTTGGCAAATGTTTTTAGTTATTTGATAACTACAGAAAACCATCTTTGGTAACTTGCAGTACACCAATGACAAGCAAATCATAAACATAACCATCAAAAAAATGTCACAGACTGCATGTTTCTTGAAGTGACAAAACAGCTTAATTTCAGGAAAATGGTTTTACCTGTACCAACTGGGACATGTATGACACGTATGCTGCAGAAGAAAAATTGACAGCAGGTATGATAAAGTAATTATGATTATGTGGAGTAAATGTGTTTGCATTTTTGTACTTTTCCATTCATAGATGCCTACATATGCATACAAATGCTTACAAAGCTTTATAATGTATACTCTTTTGTGTTTTTCTTTATGAATTTTTGTTAAACAGAGCTTACGTTTTTAAAAGAAGTCATTTCTGACAGTCCTGTCAACCAAAAACTATAGTGTCTCCTACTTCTCCTATGCTCTCAGAGTGATAAACATTTTCCAGTCAACCTTTCTGGTGATAAGCTTTTCCATTTAGTGTTGATAGTACAGTTTTAGGTTCATTACAACAAAACAGCAATAACTATTACCATCAGCCTAGAAATCAACCTATTATTGCAAGGCCTTTCCTTTTCCTGTAACAGGCTGTTCAGTGGCTGGGATAGTCCTTTCCCTCCATCTATCCTACCACTAAAAAATTAAATTGAAATGTTCATACTTTTGCCCTAATACTCCAAAGACAGATAGAATTTCTCACCCACAGTAAAGGCTTTATCATTAGTTCAGGTGTTGGTGCTGTGCCAATAAAACTATTCATATTGAGTTGACACAACTGCCCCAATGCCCCAAGGTGGTGGTCTTGTATCACATAAACAATGCATGTCAGCTGTGATGCATCCCCTCTGTCTCAGATGGCAGCATGGCCTTCCTCTCATGCCTTCTTCTGTGCAGCACCGGCTAGCTTGGTGCCCTGTTGCTCTATTCTCAAACTTGCTTCTAACTGTACCTTATTGCCTGATGGCTATCCTGTGTCTTGGCAGAGGTACTGTCAGCTCTCCAGCATGTCAGTGTTCTCCTGGCATTCAGGTGCTCTCAAAGTAAAACCAACCCCCAAGGCTGTGTGCCTTAAATTCCCACCCTGGCCAGGAACTTTACATGGCTTGCATATGAAACCCAGGAAAGCGCGTGACCCTTCACCTGTCCAGGGTCTCAAATGCAGGTGGGCCTTTAAACACATCTGCTGACACTACCCCTACTCCAATTTCTACTCTGTGACACCAGACTAGACCAGCTTATGTCACTGAACTGTTGCAAGTAGGGGTTCCTGGTGTCCTACAAGTATGGCAACTGTGCTTCATATAAAGTCATGGGTTTTATGTTTTCTGTATCAGATCCAGAACAGCCTCCTCAGGCACTTGTTCTCGAATGCTTGTATTCTACTTCACACCTGTAAAATAGGATCAGTACTGTGATTGAGGAACTTTTACAGATTATACCTCATAGTAAACTTGGTGGCTCTCAAATGCTCAAAACTGTTTACCTCTTTTGAGCTGTATCCCGTTCATGTAGATCTCTGCTTTTCCATTGCCATTAACTATAGCTTTGTTCTTACCAGTGCTGTTCTCCATTCCATATGCCCTCATGGCCCCTAGTTCTCTGCCAGTACCTTCATCAGATTGATGATATCAGCAAAGTGTATATAGGTGTCAATGGTACAAGTGAACTATTTATAAAAGGACTGTGATAAATGCATCCTGTTTTCAGGAAGGCAGAACTTGTGAACTAAATACATCTGAACCACTATTTTGTAGAAGAACATGTCTTGAATAAATATCAAACCTTTTCCAACAATGGATATTTACAAACTCTAAATATATATATGCCATTTAAGCAACAGTTGAAATGTACGTGTTAATAAGTAATGTTTCAAGTTCTTTTATCAAACATTGATTTTATCATTTGTAATTGAAACCTTTTGTTTTACCACTTATTTATTTTGTGCTTTTGATTTTGCTAAAATATATCCTTTATTTTGGACGGATTTTGTTGTTGTAGGGTTTGAGATTGAGAGTGGTACTTAAAAGGGATTGAAATGCACACCATGTCAGTGGACAAGATTGTGAAGGTGATTCAGTTCAAAGCGATCATGACAAAGTAGAGTTCAGGGTGTAGTGCGTGAATCAAGCTGTTTTTCTGCTAAAGTTATTTGTGTATGTCACAACAGTTTTATAAACATTCTTTCTTACAAACAGTATTTGTTTTACAGCAGAAGAAGAGAAGGAAGGAGAGGATGAAGCCTCAGATAGTGAGACAGATGCAAATGAAAAGACAGAAGTGACAGCAGAAACAGATGTTCAGGAAAATAGCAGTTCTACTGAAAGTTTCAAGGCAGTAAGTGGGGGTCAGTAATAGTTTTAAATATTTTTCATCTTTTTTTTTTTTATCAAGTAGAAAATCTTTATAGTTAGAGTAAATACATTCGTCACAAAGTTATTTTCTTGTGGCTTTGAAGTGGTTATTTTTTCACCATGTGGTATTGATTGATGTTGAAGTTATTGTTTTAACAATCATTAACTTAAAACACCAGCCAAGTAACCAGAATACACTGCTGACTAACAGTTTAAAGGACATGTAGAACCTTGTGCTGAAAATGTGGACAAACAGATCGGTTACCCTTTTCAAGTACTGCATAATACGAATAGACAACTTCTGCCTTATTTTGTCTTCATATATATTTCTATTCTCCCTTTAACCATGTAAGGATGAACTAATGAGTTGGACATATATTAGCTGCTAACTGTGAGAAAAAAGTTCTCAGTCTCAAAATCTCTTTCCTCACTTTTTTATGTTTTTATTATACTTGTATTTTTTAAAAATATTTTTAATATGAAAGAGGTTAAACCTTTCACGGTCACATAATTAAATATTGTACATAAAAAAGCTTTTTTTCAGAATAAGTTAAATCATGTTTGTTTCAACTGAAATTTTTATGAGGTTTTTGAGTGTTATAATACTCAAAAGTTTGTATATGTACAAGTGCAGTATCTGGCTGAAGGTAAGTTAGGGTGAGGCAGGAAATCAGCTGTCCAGATAGCAATAATTATGAATTATTTTTCAATTGTTAAATTGGTGGCAGACTAGACTGCAGGATCGATCTGTAGTAACCTGGACATTCAAAACTAGAATAACTGATTTATTTGATTTTGGATAGTTGCAAAGGATGACTTGTAGTGCACAAAAACTTTTGTAAGAATGTATTGGGATGTATGATGGTCAAGATTTTTGTCTTGAATAAAAACTTTGATTCTACAAGACAAGAAAATATCCTCAGTTATATAGAGCGTCTTGCTGCTGACATGAAAAATAATTGTACTTTGTACCATTGTAATATTAGATTAATTGTTACCATTGTAACATTGGATTAATACACATGCAAGCTGCACCAGTGCTCAACTGCAGTAGCATTTCAACAATATCGTCTTGAAACTAAATTAATTTTACAGGGAGCCGTGCAACAGAAGAATCATCACTGGCAGTTTCTCAGATGTCTTCTAGAACAGTAGACTCAAAAAGTATGGATAGTGCAACAGGCTATGTGTCAGCTCATGTTGAGGAGAGGATAATGAAGGTATAATAACAAAGTGTGTAAAGAATAAAGTTCTAGTGGGTGCAGTGTAAGGAGCTCTTTTCGTCACTTTTTATACATTCCATGATAAGTCATGCAGGTAGATGGAAGGAGTAAGTGTTCAAGCTGCTAATTCAAGTAAGCTTTAAATCTGCAAGAATCTGCTCCAAGTCTAGCCACTTATCACTTGACCAGAAAGAATTAAAGCATCTATAGGAAGTCATATCTTCATCCTTGTAAATCTTACCCTTCACAATTCTTTGACCTGTAGGGTCGTGCTTGATATCTAATCAGAGAACAAAGTACATTCTGTTGATTAATTATGCTTGTCTTCAGCAGTTAAACTTGTTCATATCTGTACAATATATTTGCCCTGTTTTGAAACATGTTTATAGTGAACAGAGCATGGCAATTCAAATACTTAAAACTATTCACTCTGTGTAAATTTGATTGCATATGCCAAAATGTCTCCATTCATACATCATTGTTCATTAGTAGTTTCATTTATTTTCTTCACACAAAGGTAGCTTAATTATAAAAAAATTCACATATACTTAAATTACATATACTTAAAACAATATAATTTTATGTGTGCAGTCAGAGTCTTTGAAAAAAGATTTGTTCATCATGGAACGAGTGATTAACTTAAATACATACCAGCCCAAACAAGCCCTGTACCGTGGGTTACAGATTGTAGAAGGTAAGTTTGGAGAAAAGTTTCTTGCTTGGACACTTAATTTTCTTTTTTTTAAAAATATTATGTAGGATATGCCGCTTCCACTGCTTTCTTCATGAAAAATTGTTGCATCTGACATATACAGTCAAGATATATTTGGTAGAGTGATATTCAAAACATGTATTGAATTCAGAAAAAAAGTAAAAACCAAAGTGTTGTTGATGTAATACTTTAGAAGTGGTAGAGTACAGCGCTATTATCACTTGATGTTTTCATGCCTGTCACAGAGACAGAACCTGAATCAACCACGGGAGCTCAAGTGCCAGATGTTGGTCCCACCCTTGACCGGCTGTGGTCCTACTCATGTTCATTGACCAAAGGACGCAACGTCTCTTGCCTGGCGTGGAACAAATCAAATCAAGTTAGTTCAGGTTTCTAGATAAAATTTCTTCAGCATATATTTATTATTCACATCTAATTTTTCTGCCCCGTATTTAAATCAGTTCTATGAAATAACCATATATAATGCTAATATATTGGTTGTTTATAAGTTGTTTAATCATTTGTTTTATCCTTGTAGATATATATTTCCTCACTAAATTGTGCATACACGTGTGTGTATCTGAGAGTGAGAGAGAGAGAGAATCTGCATGCATCTGAAATTTTTTTTTATGAAGATATGTAATGCTGAAGGAGTTATCAAATGATATATATACAAAACTGCATTCCATTTAAAGTGTTCATTTTTTTGTATATGTGTTAGCTGTTTTCTTTTTAGCAGTTAGAGAATTTTTATTCTGGGGTAATTCGAGGAGGTGCAATATGTTATCTTTCTTTACCACTCAAACTATATGTAAACCATATGTAAACAAATGTAAGCACTCTCTCTGCAGGACCTCATAGCTGTGGGCTATGGGCAGTTTGAATTCACCAACCAGAAGAGTGGTTTAATCTGTTGCTGGTCTTTGAAGAACCCTGAGGTACTAGCAGATTATAACATTTTACACCATTTGTACATTACGTGCCATGTCTTAGCCATGTCTCCATATCTGTGCATTATGTTCATCTCAAAACAATGTTTACACCATATTTATTTACAGAACTATAGCTTGCTAATTAATGGTCAATTTATTTTCTTGAGGAAGTTAAACCTTTGCTTTCATTAGATGATGATGCTTAAGATGACAATTGTCAACAGTCAGCTTTTACAATGATACTGACAGTCAAGTAAGTCTAGCAGTCAATGATCACTATATACATTTTTCTTGAAAACCAAGACTATTTTTGGTATTGCAGTACCCAGAAAGAATGTACACCTCAAAGCAAGGAGTGACAGCACTGGACTTTTCTGTTGCCAATGCAAATCTTCTTGCTGTGAGTTTAGCATTTCTTTGCTATGTAACACACACATCTAAGCCAGTGTTGTTTTACATAGTTCTTATGAGACAAGAATCATAGATTTGTAGGTGGAGATTTTTATCATTAGAAATAATTTGGTGTGATGCTGACATTAAAAACTTGTGTATGTCATGTCTTTTAAAAGAGGAAAGAGAAAAAAGATTAACTTCTCATTTAACCAGATTATCTCCTTTATACTCTTATATGTTAATCTCACATTTAGGATTATTTCCCATTGAACGCTAATCTCACATTTAGGAAAATTTCCTGTTTAAAGACACGAGGAAAAAGGAGGCAAGTCTTAGTAGTTGGAAAACAAACACATTTTAAGCACAACACAGCTTGAACTTAAAGTTGAAGCTACTAAATCCCCGTGAAACCAAACAACATGGAATTTTACTCTTTGTGTTAAGCTGCATGCTTTCAGCCGACAAACACCGGACACTATTGAAGTTTGATGAAAACTGTATTTGTTTAACATAACACAATGTGGGTGACTCACCAGCCCAAAGCACAAAAGGGTATACTGACTTAAGAAAAGACCCTGGGACAGGATAACTCTAATCACTATACAATCTTTACTTTAGTCTTAATTTTGAACACCTCTATTAATCATAACAAAATGTAAAAGGTAAATATGTATATATCTGTTTCATTTACAGGCAGGTTTTTATGATGGTGCTGTGGCTATCTACAATGTTCGCAGCACAGTTGATGAACCTGTTTTAGACAACCAGTGAGTACAGGTTATTATCTGATCACATACTGTCACAAGAGATTTAAAAAATGTATAAATCCATTTGAAACTATTTTGAGTTTCACCTCCCATTGCTAACTTTGGGTCATTATAAGTAGCGGAATATCCCATAAGCTGAAGGCAGTAGAACACAGGGTAGAGTGCATTGAAGCATGTGCAAGTAACAATTGCATGGCTGGCCCCTCTCGATCCTGGGTTTTAAGAGTGAGCCCAGCGGAGATAGGTTTGATGTTAAAGCACTGAGGAAAATGCGACATTATGTTTATTTGTACAGTGATTTGGACCACTTCAGCCGCTCGTCAGCAGAAGAGCATGCTCAGGGAGAGCAGTACATGCTGTTTCTGATGAATTTGTTGTTGCTTGTTTTTTTTTTTCTTTTCTATAATCTTATATGTTCTTTTTGTATGAGAACGATATATAGTTCAACTTTACTATTCAAGTTGTGTTTTATCATATTTAATATTTTGTAGTTTCTGTCTTATAAAGTTATGATTGAAATTTAGTTTAAAAAAATGAAAATAGATTTCAGTACCCATATATATTTTCAAATTACCATAAGAAGCCAAAGGTAGTGTTTTTTTCTCCAATTTATAAACTCCTTTTTATTTTTATTATAATAGTGAATTTATTGTCTTTTTTTAATTAATCACCTATTCAGAGTTTTCTTCTGTTTTGTTGATAATTTGCATCCATAAAATATACAATTTTTTTCTCTTTTAATTTTGCATGAAGTGTTTACTTTATATTACAATGGTGTCATTATCAAATAGATTTAGTGAGCAGTATTAGAAATATAAATTTCTGTTTCCATTTAAAGTTATTTTTTGTTCATTTTGTTTTCTTAATTTACAAAAGGTCATAACAAATTTTGAATATTACAATCTGTTGAAACCTGGTAACACTTTAACTTTTAACTACTATTTTCACCTACTAATGGAATTTAATTTTTAGCTTTATCTGGGTTGTGCTGGTATTATTGCATTTATTACACTAAAACTAAGATGAAGAACCAATCATTACAAATTTTATTTCTGTTGCACACATTATATATCTGTGACTGAAAGACTGAACAGAATCTATCACTATTTTGTATTCTGTTGATGACAGGGAGTCACATGGAAAGCAGATGGGTCCTATCTGGCAGATTCAGTGGATAGAGAAGGAACGAGGCAGTGGTGAGGAGAGAGCTGAAGTCATCATAGCTATTTCCTTAGATGGACGTGTCACACAGTGGTCTATACGAAAAGGGTTTGAGAGTTATGGTAAGGCTCAACATAAGCAGCTCAATTGACTAGTATCTATTTCTTGTTTTCATACTGGATTCGTTTCTCATGTTGCATCATCAAATTCTTAGATTTTAATAATCTCATTACATACATTATTACTGGCCCACATTATATATAATCTATAGTCACATATTTTCAGTAAACGAGATATTAAATGCTTTGATGATTTTTCAGACATTATGAAACTTAAGAAGCTGCCTACTCGAATGGCTGGCAAAGCTCGGGAGAAGAAAGGCGAGGCTTTCATATCAAGACATGCAGGAGGCCTATGCTTTGACTTTCATCCACAGGACACTAATATGTAAGTATTGTAAGTACTAGCAGATAAGAACTTTTGTTCCAAGTATTTGGCATCAATGTTTTGCTAAAAAAAAACTTCTCAAATAATGAGGAATGGTTGCATCTAAATAATTATTGTTGAAAGATATGCTTTGATACAAAGATGGCAATGTGCCATTCCAGAATATTGGGAATGGAGGGGGTGACTTGTGCTTTTCGCCTAGCCAGCAACTAAGGATATGTCACAGAAAGGCAGCTAGCCATGTAAACAGGTGTCACATGCAGAGAAAGAACAGTGTGCCCAAGATGAGAGGAGTACTTGTTTGGAAAGCAGAAAAAAGAAAATCTTTTCATGCTTTACAGATGATACCAAAACCCAAAGCATAAGACATTGAATGAAAATTTGTGAATGTGATAGTTTTTCTTTGTGTATGACCGTGATCAGATATTTGGCGGGAACAGAAGATGGCTACATCCACAAGTGCTCCTGCTCTTACAACGAACAGTATTTGGAGACTTATTCGGGCCACACAGTCAGTATTTTGAGACATTTTCAGGTCATATGGTCAGTATTTTCAGGGCTAGAATAGCAGAAATATCTGCAGACCTCTGTAGCAATTTGAATTGATGATGACTGGAAGAAATGCTCTGCTCGATCTGTATCACTTAAAAATATTTGGAGATAATTTGTTTCAGTCATGACTGGGCTTTCAACAGTCTTTTTATGTGATGTTTATGATGATTATAAATGTTACAATTTTTGTAAAATTTGTACTTTTATTACAGTATCTTAGAAAATCATAAGAAACAAAATATTCATTCTTCACAGTGGAAGCTTATACTTGGTTGCTTGGACTTAAGAAAATGGTATTAAAGACAATAAACGCATGATTATTCATAAAAGGGACTCTGTCATAATAATTAATACTCTTTTGATATAATCATAGCAGTAAAAATAACTAGTAGTCCTTTCACATAGTCGTGATAGTTATAACACTTAATATTCTTATAAATGAAGCAGTAATTTTATAAAAATATCCTTTGCATTTTTCACATAAATTCTACAAAAAGTAATATAGATTGATGATTATTGGCTGTGATTAAAAGACTTAATTTCTACATTACACTGGGAAAGAGATGTGTGATGGTAGGAAGGTGAGGAGCAGAAATGAAAAAATCTGCAGTCCAGTAGATAAAAGTCTTGCATATTTTCTCACCATATTAAGATTCCCATTTTGCAGGCCCCTGTATACCGCATCAGATGGTCACCATTTGATGGGGATATTTTCCTGAGCTGCAGTGCTGACTGGAGCATCCGACTATGGCACCAGGATTGTACATCACCCATCTTGTCTTTTTACTCTTCAACAGTAAGCACACACCTGTACATGTTTCTGATTATTTTGTTAGGAGTGTTACTGTTGACATCATTAAATCTTGCATGTCTGTGACTCATTCACACACACACACACAAGACACAAATAACCACACTGTGGTATCATTCCCATCAAGCCATTGCAAAACTTTATAAGATTATAACATTTATAAGATTCAATGTTATTGCACTGTTAAAAATATTTCTTGTTTTCTCTACTGCAGAAGCAGGTGCATGATGTTTGCTGGTCACCTCGGTCATCCACAGTGTTTGCTTGTGTTAATGAGGGAGCTGTTGAAGTGTGGGACCTGGCTCAGAGCATGTAAGACGTACAAGTGTGACACAGGAGGCATCTTATTTTTTCCTGAATGCATCTTATCTTCTCCTACATGCTCTTTACACAATTTTATTTTCCCATTTATGCATGTGCATACTGACAGTAAAAAAAATGTGTATTTCAAATTGTGATGCACTATCAACACATCTTCCAGAGTACTCCCTTCTTAATGGACTTTATTTAATAACTGCTCTTTCTTCAGGTGGTCATTTTAAACTTGTAATTCTTGAATTTTGACTAAAGCTCTTCTGTGTCCTTGTTAATCTTGATGGTCCATTGACCTCTTATTTTGCCGTAAAAGGTGTGAGTTAAGAGAGCTGTCCAGAATACATGTAGTATAGCAGCCAAGCTTGCATCTGACCTCAGGTTATCACCCTTAATGTCATATTTTTCTCATTGTTGTGGTGTTTTGCCATCTTTAGTAGTAGGTTCACTATTTTTAACGCAGCAGGGCCTGCGTGCGACTATACTTGTCCTATGACTTATGCTAACTCCACTGCTAGAATCTGGTCAGGTAATCTTTTAAATAAAAGATTGGTGCATAGTTAATGAATGCAGAACATTTGATTCTGATTTCCCCACATTTTCTCACTTAGCTTTGTTGGAAAGTCAGGACAGTACTGTTGGTCCCTTTCTGTTTAAGTGACATTATATATACATATGTTTATTTGTTTATTTTGAAGACTTTCCTTCTATGCATTATTTGACTTATAGTGCACCTAAAATTTTAACTGCCTTGTTAACAGATTGGATGCTGTGATATCAACTACCCCAACATCAGGTGCCAAACTGACATCTTTGACCTTTGCCAGAAACGCAGAGGTAAGAAATGAAAATAACTATTGCAGATTTTATTCAAGATGTTAATTATAAATCTGTAAACAAAAATTATCTGTAACCAACAATTGTTAGGAGAGGAAATGCCATTTTGTGTTGAACACATTGCAGGTGCGCACACACGCATACACAGGATACTGGTTATTGAATGATACAATGGGTTTCCAAGCTGTAGATCAGAACTCAGGGTCATTGAGAGCCAGCACAGGCCCTGTGTCAGACGACTTGCTAAAATAAGTAGCTGGTCAAGTTCATAGATTCAAGAGTGACCAGAGGCTAAAGACAGACAAAAGTTATGTCACACAAATCAGTAAAAACATTGCTTGTTCCAAATCTCAGCTGTCTGATTGTCCACCAGTAAGTCAGCCTCACGACATCACCTCCCTACCATTGACAGAAAACAGGATGAAGGTCATTCTCAACATCAATGAGTCATATTGTCATCAGAAGTGGTCATTGTGCAGTTTGACAGTGTGGCCTGTCTCTATCAGCTATATATAGGAATAGACAAAGGTCACAAAGACACAACCACAGTGCATCTAGCTCAGCACTCACCAACAGGACTGCAGGTGGCTGCTAAACGGATTGATGTAGAAAACTTAGATCACGAGTTCTCTTATGTACAGAAAAAAGTTAAAGTTGTATTAACCAAGCAGTTGCAACATGAGACTGTTCTCCCACATTACTGTAACTTCGTCCATCGCCATGAACAGTGGACAGTCATGCCTGCTATGGGCTATGGTCCTTGCCATCACCTGCTGCCTGCCTACTTCACAGCGATCTGCCGGATATATTATATCTTGCAGGGTGTACTGCATGCTCTGGAATACTTGAATAACAAAGGTGTTAGATACAGGAGTGTGAAGGTTAGCCTTGTTTTAATATCAGCTAGCGGACAGGTGTCTCAATCATTAGCCTTTACAACTCTCTCTCCACAGTCATAGCAGGCCAGCGCCTGTGAACTTTCTATGGCTACCCCAACATGCTGATGGCTGCCTCCAGTATTCAGTCTGGAAATTATTGAACCAAAGCTGGATATTTCTAAGTGATTGTAAAACTAACCTGAAGATCTTACTACAAGAATTCGGCTATTTTTCAGTGATTCTACTGTTTTTGAGACCAGCATCCATTATTATTACGTTTTCTAGCTTCATGGTAGTAAAGTGTTTACTTTGGACCTACTTGGACTGGACTTTACTTGGTATCTTGATGATACCTACTAGATTGTCTATTGTTGCAGTGCCTTTTGGTGGGCGACAATGAAGGGCAGGCGACTGTATATCTGCTGCGATGCATGCCACCACCACCACCACAAGAAGATCAGGTAATAGTGTAGCTACCATTTGTTTTACAAAGTAGGTGTCGTCAGCTAGGCTTTCCCAAGTGGCACAATAGATAACTGGTTAGGCAGCTTGCTTCTGAAGATTTGTAAAAGATTGAGAAGGTAAATAAGTTTTGCACAGTTGAAAAGTGTTGTGCATCATGTGTTCGTATTGATACATTTCAAGAGTTCTTCAACAATGTGAAAGAGAAGCAAGTTTTACAAATTAGGAAAAGTAAAAAGTGCATGTGTGTGTGTGTAAAAGAAAGGGAGGGAGAGACAGGCCAATTGAAAGAGTAGGCTTATTGCAACTTTTGTTTGCGTTTTCAGAGTGGTAAACTAGGCAAGGTGATCAAGTCATCCCTCGCTAATCAGCTGCCAAATCTGAGTGGAGAGAAGGATGATGCTGATGACGAGGCAGATCTTTAACGAACAAGAAATCAGCAGCTTTGGGTTATATTGAACATTTGCATTTTAAGCCATTAAAACTTTTACCTTTTTACCTGAGGTGAATTTACAAGTTGACTGAGTTGCCAGAAAGCATGCTTGTAATAAAAGTTAATAAAAATTAAGATATTTCGAGAGTTTTCAAAAGTCTGATAGATTCTTGTTTTATGAGGAGCTCTTATGAGCAGATAAACTTAAATTTCAATTTTCAAAAATTATCTTTTACACAGCTTTTTGTTATAGGTAGCCTCTCTTGCTGTTAAGGTTTTACCCTTTTAAATGATGACTAAAGCTTACTAGTAACTTTTAACATCTTAAATCTTTATCTGTACAGAGCTATTTTTAAAGATAGTGCAACTGAATAATTGAGGATCAGGTGATACATCAGCTGCCACAATACAAATAAGGATAGTAGTAATTGAATTTTATGAGTTTTGTCATGTCTGAAAGAATCAGCAATAATATTTAATCCTATGAAATATAATTTTTATATTTGTAAATAACAGACTTTTTTCATTTGTTTTGAATTATTTGATGCATGTTTTTTCTATATATGTATGTGCTATGGTCTCTGACTTATTTCCAACGATGCCCCAACAAAGCCATCATTATTTCCAGAGAAGTTGTGTGTCCTAAATGGACAACTTTTGTAATTTTTCTGTGTGCTGTATTTCACATTATGATATTTTTGAAAAAAAGAGAGAAAAATTGTGCATTGGATGTGATTTTAATTAAAAAATAATTCATCGATGACATAAATGAGACACCAAAATATTTTGAAGCAGTTGTTGGTAAGACTGAGTCTGCATATACTGTCCACAAAACTGCCCCATGGATGGAGAAAACCACACTTTCAAAAAATTTTCTTGACATAAAGTAGACTTAGGTTAGCTCTTTATTTCCTGTCCAGCCAATCCGTGCATCAAACAAGTCCAGGCATTGTATTTTCTAAAGGTCACAAGGACCTGTTTACCATACATATAGCTGATACAAAATGTTACCAGCGCAGAGTTATTGACCCATAACTACGTGCAGCCCAGGTTTCCCACCGGAACAGTCATTCCATTTTGTCGTGTCAAGAGAGGCGACTATGTAAATGGATCGTAAACTCGAAGAGTTTTTGACCATTCGTTTGGAAGGGTTTGCACATATTGAATAATAAAACTTGTTTTCGCCTTTTACGCAGGGGAAGATTGCCTGCAAAATGTGTCACAAAAACAAAACATTTACATCTGTTGATGTTGCTTATATACATCATCATCAACATGAGAGGAACAAAAAAAAAAAACAAAAAAAAAAAAAAAAAACCACCTCGAGTTTGACTGTTAGTTAATCCGTCTTTTCGAATACAACACTGGCTGCTCGATGGAAATTGTCATTGTCTGTTGGAGCCGGCGGTCCTCTTTGTTCTACGTTTTCACCCCATGTGTCCACCTCCATTTTCCATTCTATTTGTACCTTTCAGCCTTTCTCCAGTCCTCCGATGTCCTGTCGTTGACCGGACTGTTGTCTCATGGACTAAAGGTGGGTCTGAGAAGGTGCAAGAATTGTATTGTTTGGCGTTATCTTCAGTCACCGTAACATGAGTAGGCTTTAATGATGGGGCGCTTACACAAGTCCCACTCTGTATACACATTATAATTATAGACTATATACCATGTTCCGTGCAAAATACTCTACATTCAGTTTTGTAAACATGCGGTTTCTTTCAAACCGTACATGCATGTCTCATATTTGCCCCTTGTTCAGACTGCGCCTGGAATCATTAGTCGAGACCGTTTCTTCCCGATGTCAGACATAAATACACTCTTTGTCATTCAACTGTCATGATTTATCTTGGCTATGACGTCATCAGACATACCAACAAGTAGAACTCGTATCAGCCCAATCATCGGCGGCAGCAACAGTAGTCAGGATCACAGCAAGGGCTTCCCCGTCAGACCTAGCTCGTTCTGGCGTGCCTCAGTCAGCCAGCAGAACACAGGTGTGCTAACCGCGTTCAGGGCAGGTAAACACAGATTACCTGTCTCAGACCTAACGTGTGACTACAACCTGTCGTCGTCCTTTCTTTGTTATCGCCTGCGTCTGATCAGTCCCGCCTGGTCCAACAGCTTTTTTTGTATGTGTTGTCTTAATTAGTAGTTTTAGTGCGTTATTTTGTCACCTCACTTTGACCAGCTGCGATTCATTTTTTTTTATTTATTGTGATGATTGTGAGTTAAATAAAAATGAAATGATGAGCTACATCCTTAGGGGCTCACCGAACGACCGCTGTAGCCATTAACACAAAACATCTTGCGTGATGGAAAACCGGATGAAATGTTTGCCAGCAGATGTTTTTCGCTGTCAAAGTGTTTTTAGCGAAGTGATTTTTCTGTTGGTAAAATAAAAATCAGTCAGGTGTGTGTGTGTGAACGTAGGCATGCAAACACACACACACATTAGTCATCGACCCATTAACTCTTTATCAGAGAGAGAGAGAGTCTAATGAAAAACCTGATTGTTTTTGCCATTATCGACATGTTTTTCCGTCTTGCATGAGGTCATGCTGTGCTGACTCAAGCCGGGTCAAAGGGCATATTTTATTTCCGCCCTTTTTGCATCAAGCCTCAGACGATCCTTTTATCTGCGCCTTGCAGCTGATCGTATCTACGGCTGGCTCATTTCCTCAAGCCATTAAAATCCTCGAAAGGTTGTACAAGTTTCACTTTATTCTAGTAAACTCTTTGATTCTAGCCGGAACTAGACTGCTTTTTCATCACGGATTTTGCCAGCTCTCTTCTTCTTCCTTTTATATTTCCGGACGAGTAAGGGTGGTCATTGCAAGGCAGCAGACGAAAGACCTCTGATGAACTGCAAGGTTTGCGGCATTCCTCAGGTAGAGGATCCAGCTGCACAGTCGATGAACAAACCGACGATGAAAGTGTAAAACAAGAATTTCAGAACTCTCGGGGATTAGCTGGTAAAAAATAACATCAATAGCAATTTGAAGAGTTCGGTTGGTGCAGTCAGACGATTATGATACAACCCACTTTAAAAATGTCTTCCACCAAATCCATTAAAAAATGGAAATAGTATTTTCTCTCTTCCTACCTTTATTTTCTAATCCAGCTCGACTATAGTATGCCTTTAATCTTTGTTTCGTTTGCCGTAATGAGAGATGTCGGAAAGAAACTCCGGAGAGAAATAGCAGAAATCGAGCTTTTCATCAAGTCTGACACTAGAAAGTATCCAAGTACCAAACAGCAATAGGTCGCGGACACTCCACTGCCTTCTCATCTTTACTTACCCTCCCATCCGTGAGAAAAAAGAACCTGAGCAAAGAAACACAGATGTAGGTTTACGGGGTCACCGATGTTTGTTTATCTCTGGTGCTGCGAACAGAGAGTGTTTGAATATGATATCTTGTTTTGTTCGCTAGTAGGTGTTTAAAGTCTCACCATCAACACCAACTTGTTTATGAAAAGGAGGCACATTCTCAGACACTCACGTGACCCCGGACATCACGGCATTCTGGACACGTTCTTCAAGAACCGATAGCCCGCCACTATCCTCAGAATCGCAGCTATAGATCGTAGGAACAAAAGTGCCTCTGGGGTTAGCTTTAGCCCCAGGTAGTTGTAGCCATGGACGGGACGATATACAGCGACATATTCAGGGTTATCGGCCAAAAGTTTGCATCCGTTTGCCTCATGCATAACTTTTTTGCAGACTTGTCAGATAGGACGTTCTGGGTTCACATCTTGTCTCAGGAATGGCGTTCTTACTCTGAGAGTGGCACCTGTTATCAGGGCCGTCAGTTTTTTTCCGTGATATGAGCCTTCCGTTTCTGGGGTAGGATAAAACATGATGTACCCCCTACCTCTCCTAAAACTATTTCCAGGAAGCACCTAGTCCTTATGTATTTCGGTGGCCCTGACCGCCGCTTGCCAGTCATAAAGCATCCCTCGTTGTTCCTCCAACCCTATTCTCCCTACTTCCTGTCCTTTAGGCAACCATTTTCGAGGTAGTTTACAGATTTATAGATCAGTCATGAGCATCAATAGAGTTGTGTTGGTTTTTTTTAACAAAATGTTTATACATCGTATTAAGCCAGACTAGTGATAAGACGCGATCTTGCGATGTTTGTTGCTGTAGCAAAGAACCCAGAAAACAGGCTTCGCTCAAGTGTTTTACGATATTTAGAAAATGGAGAGCGAGGAGAATAACAACTGTTTGCTTTCGTTTGTTGATTTCGCTTTTCTCGAATAGTTCTTGCGTGGGCAACAGAAAGTTGCAATCAACGTCAGGAATCAGAGCAGCTGTGCAGGGCCTGACGTGGCATTCGTTTGGTTTTCGAGGCAGCGGATCCAGCAGACGGAGCTTATAACTGCAAGACTGCATGCAGGGCAGACGTTTGAATGAGACTTTGTCGAGTGCCATGAGCATTCTCAGTTCTTTTGTAGCCGGTAGAAACGTTACATTGGCTGTCATTCTACTAGGCAGTGAAAAGTATTTATTCGACTTGGGAAACTCCAGAAAGCAGGAGTCGATGGGAGTGCTACTTCTTGGCGGAAAATCGTTTTTGGAGGTTTTCAGTGGAAGGTATCAATTTTCTGAATTTATTCAATGGGGATAAGAAAGAAGATGAATTAAATGAGCAACGCTTGAAGTGATAATTACGAGAACAGAAGTTATAGGAAGAACGCGACAAAGTAACGATGGCTTAGATGAACTGCATCGGGTCGTGAAGATCTGTCAAGGTTCATGTTCAAAATCATGATTTTGTCTGTCTTACCTGTCAAAGTAATATAAGCTGCAAGAATACTATGGTTACGTTATCTGTCGATCTGCTGCTGGAAAGGTGTGGTGAGTAGAGGGTGTGTTATGGGCGGCATCGGGAGTTAAGGAGGGGTTTAAAGAGACAAACAAAGTAAAGGTAAACCACGCCATGTAAGTAGTTTACTATGTAAAGGACACAGCAAGTGGACAGCGGAGCCAAGCAAAATAACGCAACTGAACAGTGCTAGATTGCCAGAAGGGAAGTCTGCAATCGTTAGCCCTACCGAGCTTCGATCCCGAGAACTTATTTCTTGTGGCTGTTATTGTATTTGCTGTTTATGTAAGGGCACCTAAACACAAAAAAAACCAGATTGCTTCTATCGGATAAAATTTGATTGTACCAGAATTTGCGCATTAAAAAGACAAAATAAAAATATATTAATAGTCCTCCAAAGAATTAAAAGTCACAACTTATCACCTTATAAGAAAATATCATTAGGCCAGTTTTAACGTATTTTATTTAGAAAGCAGTTTCTCCCAAGGTCGGTTTCAAACCGGAAACCAATTTTAAATGTACTTTGTCTGGAAGACTTTCTCCAAAGGCCAAGTTCCAGCAAACCAGATTTAATGCATTTTGTCCGGAAGACATTTTACCCAAAGGCCAAATTCCAGCAACCTTTCTCCAAGCTTCTAAGAGATTCACTCTGGCTGCCAACGATGACAAAATGTGGATGGCATTTCATTACATTCTAAAGGGCATTCCTCAGTGTGTGTGTGAGAATATGTATACTTGTGGTTAATTGTGCATTTTCTAAAGAACAAACATTGACACAGTAAATTCTGGGAGTGAGACCGTGAATAACAGAAGTTAAAGGTAAAAGAGCTAGCGTAAAATAAATCTGTGTAATAAGAGGTCTCCAGGCAGATGAAAACAGCAGTAATGTAAACAATGTCCATCAGATTTAAAAAATAAATCCACCCACCTACACACACACACAAACCCAGATATAAAGATCACGCACACGCCCATTACCATCATTTGTCCCGTGGGCTACAGACGGTTAAATGTAGTCTGTGTAGACTGTAAGCAACATGGGCTTTGGACTTTACAGGCTGTAAGTAGTACCGAAGCAGTCTGTGTACCGAAAGGAATGCAGACAATTAAAGATGCAGGAGTCATAGGAATGTGCAAGCTGCAGGATTATAGATAAATGAAAAACAACAAGTCGGAGGAAACCCGAAGGGAGCCCATGTTCTCGTCGTACCTCGAGCTATGACGCCGTTTAAATTTCAAAGCTTTCTCCACAGCAGCCCCACGTTCCATTACTCTTATTTGGTGCTTGTGAATTAACATGCTTTTAATTATGAATATGTAACAAAGGTTTCTTTTTCTCCCACTTCATGCTGACGCAAATGGGGCACCCCAATTTTCAACGTCCTGAAACACTTACTCGATTAACAAAACACGCAAGATGCTGTCCTGAGTGCGTCCGTTACGAAGGGTTGGTCTTGTGCCAACGGTTCCTTCTGCGAATGAGAACTGACCTTTCCCTCTCCCTCCAAAAACTGTGCCTACACTTAAAAATGGGTGTAATAACAAATAGTAAACTCTAGTACATTCAAGTTGTGCCTTCAAAACGAAGTTTCGAAAACTGGACTTATTTTTACAAACTGAAAAATTGCGCCTCCTGCGGCACAGTCATCACTCCCCAGCGTCTCGGCACCTACGTGTTTCCTCGGGAAGTGAACGACTGGCCACCCGTTTACAAAATAGAGTACTATTCGTCCTCCCAGAAACTTCCAATCACTCACGCAACCCGCACTCCATTTTCACGTGCCGCACACTTTTTTTCGCCGTCACAGGCTGAGCACTGAAACTCTAAAAAGGTCATAGCCTTGACATTTTTCCACAAAAAAAGTGTATGAGCACCAAAAACGTTATAAATATTTTGAGGGATTTTACCTTTGGCAGATAGTCACCAAGAATAGCTCTTCCACTGTTATTATCTTAGTAACTCTCTTAATACAGAATATAGAGAAGATTGAAGATTCTTAAGTATACGTTCATATTATATCTTTATCCTTTAACTCATTTGCTGCTTGAGGATTTCTCAATACGACAAGAGCTAGGTTGGCAACATGGAGTTAAATACCACCAACCAATCTCTTAAGAACTGTGTATTTGAAACATTGAGACACTAACACTATCTTCTGTGTCCTTAAGTGTAGTAATGGTCTTACCAACGGCTTTCTTGGCATTAGTCCTGGTCCCTGGTAACCCTACCCTGGAAACTTAGGTGTCGTAGAATGTGATCACGCATCGACAGTTTGTCCCTTTCTGCTGCATCAGGTCGGTCTCTTCTTGGCAACAAAAGCCTAGCGACCGGTTTATCGTTCGGCTGTCATTTAACTGCAACTCAATGTCGTCCACCTCAAAAGAATTGCATAATGGATGATGGCAAGCATAAATGTAGTATATCAGAAAGTCAATTTTGCGAAGGTGCCATTGGCGTGTGTGGGAGGTCTTTTTTTTTCGAAGTTCCCTTGGCAACACGACGCTGTCAGTGTTCTGCTTTTGTGGTCCAGATCGATTGCTTAAAGCTTGGGCAGACTGCAAACGAGGTTTGAAGTTTCCTTCTCTGAGCATTGTCGAAGATTTTTCAAGAATTCTCGCGAGAATCTCGTTCAAAGATATGGTGAGAGACAAGAGACGACCTTCCAGAAGGACCTTAGTTGAAATCAAACTTGGCGTCTTCCCAGAGGTCCATGTCTGTACCTCAGAGTTGATTACTTAGCCGGGTATGGATTGCTGATCTACAAGGTGGCGATTAGAACCTTGTATAAACTGTATCTTGGGAAGTCGTCGGACAGGATTTTTGCCCTCGAATGCTTATAAAGCAGGAATGTGAGTCATCAATAGTAGTGGGTGCGAAAGTGACAGAAACTGTATTTATCCACAAGGTTACCGACCAACCAGTAATGTGCATCTCCATCATCAACCAGCCATTCAGAAGCTTAGGAGGCCGGCGAAGCATCAGTGGTCATTCAGACAGTGAAGATGATGTGGCCTTGTCTCTGCAATCTTTTTTCTGTTCACGTGGCACCGTTTTACAGGACCGGCTGTTTTTGCTGGCTCAACATAAATGCCTGTTCAATCCCTTCACCCCTTTCACCATTCAGCCTCTCATGTACTGCGAGTGGAAACTTGTTGGGGTGCAAAAACAACGTCCGTCCAGTATCTTTAATAAAATTGTTACCCACAACACGTCAGGCCACTTGGCATGCGATGTCTAATGATACGTTAAAAAGAAAAAAAAACCCCGGAGAATTTTTTTGAAGTTTTTATGGGGCAAGCAGGCTAACTAGAAACTTCGGTTTTGCAGTTGAATAAGACTGTTATCGTAGCGACGTAGGGAGCACAGTAATTATCTTGTTAGGCAAGCGATCGAAGTGCTCCTAAAATTAAAAAATGAAGAACGCGGAGGATCTGCAGTGTTGAGACTACATGCAGAAAGTTCTGCGGCTGCTGTCAAGTTTAAAACATCATTAGCTGGAGAAGATAGGCGAGAGGAGGCCTCTGAAGTGGGCCGACAGGGTGCACACGCATGCACACTTAGATGAGATGAAGACTTAAAACCGCAGATAAACGAAAGGTGTTCCTGCAAAGTTTGACAGAAATCTTGTTCTCTTCAGTTCTATCTTTACATCGTCACGCGCTGCTGCATCATACAAACAAAAATGAGTGTAGCGGCAAACTGAAGAATCACGAATAAGTTTAATTGTGCACGAACATCTGACTACTTGGGGTCTAGTGATGTTTTATCATTATTCTGTCAAGACACTTTTTGTAAATGAAAAGGTACTCCGACATTGCTGGATGATCAGAGGTGTCGATCTTCCTTTTGAGCGCTGGAAGACAGAAAGACTGAATTGACGTAGTCTTTAGTTGGATTGTTTGCAAATGCCTCAATACAGTTCAGCATGTTTTGACCAGGGAGGTATAAATATATCTCTGGACTTCTGCCTGTTTGCCGAGACCAACTCTTAGCCTCTCACGAATGTAACGGATGTCAGACCTCGGTGAATCATTTGACAGTTTACGATCGAACAACGAAAAATTCTTAAAGTCGGCATGCACCATCTGTTGTAACACAACTGCTCCTTCTACCTGCATTGCCTTGCTTTCGCCTTAAACTAAGTAACAGTTCGACACATTTGTTTTCCTTCTCAGGGGAGACAAACAGCCCTCTCCCCACCTCTCTTTTCGTTGTTTGTGTCAAGGACTAGCAACAGAAGTATATTCTCAGTGCTCAACAACGTCCGCAAGACATTTTTTTCCGCCTGTTACTTCACAAATGTCTTTTTTTTCGAGTACTCTCCCATCACATCCCCCTAGTGCCGCCATTTTACTTTACTGCGGGAATCGGTTCGGTCTCTCGGATCTGAATCTCCTTCTGGCAAAGTTTGCTCCTAGTTTTACAGTGTAACTCTTAAGGTGTGTAAACTTTTTCTCATTTTCGCTACAAATTTTACAGTTTACCCTTGTGGCGGTATTTTTTGTCTTTCCCCGCTCTCTCTTACATTTTGAATGCCGATCTATGTTTTACCATGCTCGTCAAAGTCTGTCATGGCTGGCACAAACTTTACATCCGGGTTTGGCAGTAGTCGTTTACTCCCTTTTCCACCCGCAACCTGGATACAGTGTTTGGTGTTGACGCAGCTTCAAGCAGCAACCCACTTGAAAATCACTTTCGACAGAACTCTTTCAAAGGGCGAATAACAGAAACAACACAATAAATAAACAGAAGCCTAGGGAGGCAACTTCAAGCTTGGAGCGAGAGGGAGACAGAGAAGACGCAGAGAGAGATATCGACGGTAAGAGGCTGAGTTTGAAAGCTTTTTTTATTTGTATTTGTATTTTTCTGTTGTGGATGTGTTGCTATGTTGCTGTCAGTGACGGATTTGCATGTTTGTCTTGAGCTCGGCTGTAAGCTGGGGTTTTTTTTTTTTATGTGCCTCTGCACTAGATCTGAGGACGGGTGGGATGTCTTTCAACGGTAGCCTCAGTGCTCTTAGGTTGAGTCACAGCAACAGTGTTCAGGCGACAGTGACGAGACTCCGGGGAAAACTAATCTTTAATAATTTATGAGGTAATCGATTAGTTTCTCCTGATCTTGACAAAGACCGGTTTTTTAAAATTCAAAGACTGTAATTTATATTCAGATTTTGTTTTAGAAGGATTGCGTTAATGGCACGCAACTGTCTTTATCATTCACAGGGTTTGAAATTTCAATTTAGCGACTTCTGGTAGATGGTGTTAGGGTCGAAAGAGCATAGACGTTTCCCGCACAACAACAACAACAACAACAACAACAACAACAGCAGCAGCAGCAGCAGCAGCGGTATGGTTTATATAACACATAATCACGCTCACGAAGGAGCATGCTTTCAGCGCTTAAGACAAGTAGGAGACATAAAATAGAAAGTACGAAAGTAGAAAAACTATGCAGACAAGTAAGAAAAGATAAACGGAGACGACACAAAGAGGAATCATGGAACAAACAATAAAGATGGAGAACGACATAAATCTTTAGAGAAAGACAATTAGGATGACTAGTTATATAAGTAAAGTGTTAGCAATCCTTGTCGTTATTCAGGCAAATGTCACAAACCCATTATAGTCCATCGTGTATAGCGACATTGATGACATTATACTATCGTATTATGTAAGGAAATTTTTGTCTGTCTCTGTCTGTCTGTCTGTCTGTCTGTCTGTCTATAATGTCTATAAATCTGTCTATTCAACGTTCAATCTGTCGGTCCCTCAGCCATTTTCCTCATTTTGATATAAACCGTTACCATTTTCCTTTCCAGTTTTGGCACGTGATGCCCTCCATGCCCTAAGAATTTACTGCCATTACATTTTCCAGACATTCTCGTAACCTTCTTTACTCAGTTTTTATATTTTTCTGCTTTTGCTCAGTTTTTTTTCTCAGCTTCTCTCCAGACGGCAATTCCAACGAAGAAGTTCTCAATTTAGATTTCGTCTTTGAACACGCCACCTTTGTATCAGTATCTTTCACAGACATCTTGGTCAATATAGTATTCTGACTGCAGCAAATAAATGTCCAGTGCAGAATAAGGTTTCTTCCGACTGAATTGCACAGAAACGTTGACTTCTCTTCATCCATCCTTTCTTTCTGTATTTCTTGTGCTCTGCGTGCTGTCCGGAAAGGTTGATTGGTTCATGACTTTACGTTTCAGACACTTTCGGAATTTCTTGCACTCAAAGACTTGTTGTTTTTTGATGTGCGAAGTTTGGGGGGTGGGTGAGAATTGGTATTTACAGTATTGTTCAAAATGTTTCTTTGCTTTCTATAAACATTTCTTAATGCAACGAATACAACCCCTAGTACATTGGTCTAGAGTGAATGTGGACGCTGTACCTTCAACATTCATTCGTATGTGAGATGCCAGACACTAGAACTAATATTTCTAACCCTCTAGCTTCATTTGACTTCATAGTATTGGACCGGAGAGAATTCTCTTAAGTGTATGTCTGTGTGTGTTCTCTTTGTACTTGCATCTTCTGTAAGTTTATCATAAGTTACTTGCAACATCTTCTGTAATTGTAACAAAACCCTGTGAGAGTTTTGTTAAAATGTATGCGTTGATGACAATCCGATTGCCTACGATACAATTTACATGATGGTTTTGTTATGCTCCCTCTTGAAGCAGGCCGATGGTCTATTCAGCAAAGTTATTCTGAATCTACTATGGCCCTGGGTAATGGTATCAGACGGGACTGGGACTGGGTGGTGGTAGGGGGGTGGGGGATGGGAATCGTCAATCATGAAACCATTTACAGCCAATGAGATGGCAGCATTTCCTTCAGCCCGGCGCCTGGCCACCGTAATTCTCCATCAAGAAGACCCATCAAGCACGACTTCCTGACATGCCATACGATTACGACGAACCAGTTTCAAGCGTTATGCTGAGGGGTTTGATCATAATACATTCACTGAGCACACGACTTAGCCCACAACGTCAGTTTTTTCCCTCCATCATTTCAAGAAAAAAAAAAAAAACCCTGAAAAATCTACCGTGGGTAAGTCTTTGGTAGCTTGCCCATGATAGCATCAGCTTATTTCCTTCTGTCCTGGAATCGAAATAAACACGAAAGACTGTCTGACAATTTTTCAAGATTTCGTTTGGATGTTTTTTCGCACCGGCATCGCATCATGTAAATAATGTGTTGACGAAGAACGCGCGCTGGGCGAGACTGGTCAGCAAAAGATGCAAGATGGCGGACAAGTGGGAGGAGTGGTGGGATGCGATGATCTGCAACCGTGCTGAGAGTGGTATGATGAGAGGAAGTGAACGAGAGAGCACCGCAAGCTAAGGCACCGTTGACTTGTTTATCACCGTCATCAGGCAAACAGTTTGACCTTGCGGGTAGAAGGTCAGGTCAGGTCAGGCTCGAACCCCCGCTGCACGCAGGTCGCGATGGTGGTGGGTGGATGGGGAGGAGAGAAGTCTGCACACATCAGTAATGCAGTGAAGAGAGACGTTGCTGCAATTCTCTAAAGTTTTTACACTTAATGGAGGACACATCCTCACCTCCACCTTCCTCAAAGGCAACCACCAACCCACCCCCTCAAAAAAAAAAAAAAAAAAAAAAAAATTCAAAAAGAGAAACACGATAAATTTCGCAATCTGATGATGGTACAATTTCGGCGCGCTTTGTTGTTTACACACTTCTTGCCTTAAAGATTTATTGCTCTTTTTTACTTCTATGACATCTTGATCGAGATGGTTACATGAAAATGACAGGCCAGGTAAGAAGAGTGAGTGAGAGAGAGAGAGCTGTGACAAAACTACTGGAATGAGCATAATCATTGTAAGGCATGTGGGTACAGAGCCAACATAAGTCTTGTTCACAAGACATGAAACAAATTTCAGACAAGAAAAAATGGTACATGCTGGACTTGGCTGGTAGAAAAAAAACAAACATTATACGAGTAGAGCAACTTTCAGCTGCGCCGACCAGCAGAAGGATAAAGGAACGTCAGCGAAGGCGTATGTTAAAAGGCTAGCTTCTGTTGATCAAGGGAAGAAGAAGGTGGCGATGATACTAAGAAGGATAATGATAACAATCATGTACATGGCGCTATACCCATAGCGAGGGCAAGCTCACTGCTCTGTCGACACCATCGATGTTTATCAGAAGAGTTGCTAAAATAAATGTCAATCTCTGTCAATGATAAATAAAAAAAAAAACACGCACACAGAAAGTTGCGTGCCGTTAATGCAAAAGGAAGTCAGTTCAGATCGCAGGCTGGAAAAATAACGGTCTAAGAAAAAACCAGTGACCTCATAAATAATTAAACTGCAGATGTTTGCCGTCTCTGGAGCTCATACGCTGTCAAGTGATGTTGCTGAAGAGAAACTCGCATAATCCAGAGAAGAACGAATACCGATGGTCGATGGAATTCATCTGCAGACAAGTTTGGCAGAAAAACAGTTATGAATGGAGAAGGAGGGCGTGGTTCTTCTTGCTTGCATCTTGCAACAGGGATTCAGGTCTGGCGCAGAAGCGACAGGAACCATGGAGGTTGAGTGACCGCGACAAAAATCTACTTCCTTTAAATGGAGTCGGCTCGTTGTTGTGTTCAGATCGATTTTCGTTTCTGGTGGCGAACGGTGTCACGCCAGGGTCTGTGCCATCAGGTCTGGAACCGTGGACAAGTGACGGTTGCTTATCGTCAGAGCTGCCTCTTGTCTGCGGTCTTACACAGGCTCGGGGAGACCCGACTTGACGAACCAGATAGCGAGCATTGCAGTCAAGCCAGGAGCTCATCCCCAGCTACAGCAAGATCCACTGTTCTCAGGATATTTAATTGCTTTTCATTGAACGCTCCTTGAAGAAGAAATAAAAGAAGAAGAAGCAGAACAAGAACAAGAACAACAAGAAGAACCATAACAAGATGAAGAATAAGAACAAGAAGAACCGTAACAAGAAGAAAAACAAGAAGAAGAAGAAGAAGAAGAAGAAGAAGAACAACAACAACACAACAACAACAACAACAAACCCAACAAGAAGAACAGCAAGAAGAACAATAACAACAAGAACAAAAACAAGAACAAGATGAAGAACAAGAAGATCAAGAACAACAAGAACAAGAACAAGAATATTAAGCAGGGGAGAAGAGTGGGGAAGAATTAAAAAAGGAAAAGTAATATGAAAACAAATAAGAGAGAAGAGAGAAAAAACACAGATGAGAATGAATAACAATCAATTTACCATTTACGAAGACTTCCCTTCCCCACCCAGTTAGGTGTGCACCATGATGCACAAATTAATTTTGAGTTAAAGTTGAGTAAATGTAGGTTAAATTGACTTCCTTGTTTCTTTTCTTCTTTTAAAAAAATAACCTTGCAGCTCTCACGGTCGATTTGGTCAATTAATCCATCAGTAAAGATTTTATTGTATTTCGGTAGAAAGATTTTTATAGCTTTTTTCCGAGTTGCAGGGAGAGGCTTTGTGCATACATATCTCAATTTGCAACGAAGATTCTTTTAGTTTCGAAATATCTTAAAGAAGAATTTCTTTCAGGTTTGATTAGCCCAGGCCTACCTCAGTCCGCAGAGGGTTGGGGAAGGCAATGCAGGGATGGAGAGATGGGCATCACCACCACAAACAGTTCGCCTCAGAAAAGCGAGGTCTTTCATACCTCGCTTCCCGAAACTACCCGTAAAAGGCTAGGGGACGACCTAATTAAGTCAGCTTAGTCAAACATAGTGAGACTGGAATTAAATATTTATCCTACTTCCCCTCCCCTCAAAAAAACAACAAACAAACAAGCAAAAAACAGAAACAATAATCGAATAACTTGCAGACGTACCGTGCGCTGCATGACTAATGCAAAGCATCCACCTTAAATGCTAACATTCTGAAAAAAAAAAAATCTTGGATGGGGCTTTGGAAAACAAGTTAACCGTCTTTATCGGGCAGATGTTTGTCGTCTTTACGTTTGCATGAAGTCCAGATGAGGCATTTATGAAGGAACAGCATCGCGGCTTCCAAGCACGCAAATGGACACGCGCCAGCGCGCCTTGGTACGACAGTCTAGAATAAACTAAACTTACCTGCCCTCACATTTATTACACGTGAAGAGATTTTTTTTTTTACCAAACCCTTTCCTGCAGAAAGGAAAACAGCAGCGAAACACCATGCTTCCATATCTAGAGCATCAACATTTGTTTTTGTTTTCCTTCGAAGCGGTGCAGTTTAAAAAAAAAATGTTCTTTGGTGTCTAGCAGTGTTGTCACGTGGACGGTTACAAACAAAAATAATTGAGACTCGTTGGAGTGCATTTAAATACTACTTTAGTTAGGAGTATTGTTGTGGTAGGTGGATTGTTTACTACTTGGGTTGATAAATATTTTCATCAAACGTGTAAGAGGCGACATTGTGCATCTCCAGTGGCAGCATCCTTCTTGCTGACTTGTGTAAACCAAACTGTTGCTGTGCAAGCGGATGCTAAATGGCGTGTTGTTTAAGGGGCACGAGTGTTAAGTAGGAAGGACGAACAACAGGTGATGGATGATGGCCTCAGTACTTCACAGCTCTACGACAGATGATATAAAGTATGCATTTTGGCTCAGCAGCTGGGGTGGATAATGTGCTTAGTTCACCGGCATAGCACTCACTCTGTTTATTTCTTTTCTCCTTAATTTTGTCTCGTCTTTTATTTTGTCTCTCCGTCTGTCTTTTCATTCTTTATTTTGTCCCGTACTTATTTTCTTTCTCGAGTACATAAAACATTTCGTCTCATGCTGCCGTGAATCACTTTCAGGAGGAGGGGATGTTTCCGAGTCGCATGCCAAGCTGCCGACAGTCCAGCTTCCAAGAACAGCAACCGCATCAACCCCATCCCCCCATCCTCAGCGTGAAGATCACAGCATCGCGCGGGTCTGAGGCTGAGCTGCGGCAACGTGCGGCAAGTGGCAGCTGTGCGCAGCGCGTCCCACTTTGATATCCACGGTGCACTCACCCATCTTGACACAGAATCTCACCGCCACCAACTTCTCGTCTGCTCTCGCCCGTGCTTCGGGGCCGCCAGCCGCCAAAACCACCGCCGCCGCCCCACTTCAGTGTTGCAACACCATCATCGTTACTACCACCAACCGCAGCAGCAGCAGCAGCACATAGTAGCAGCAGTAACCGTCTAGAAGCAAACTTTCCTGCAACTGGAGCAGGAGAGGATTACTTCAACAAGTCGTCGCGGCTATCGCCGTTGTTGTTGTTGTTGTCATTTTCACTTGCCGTCGTCGTGGTGGTGATGGTGGTGGGCTCGAATCTGGAGAGGGGGACAGGGGACCGAGAAAACGCTGTCAGCAAGCCTCGTCATACTTCGACATAGTCTCATCCCCCGACGAAACACTACTTTCCCCACCCCAACGTGCAAGCCCCACGTATTGTTTTCCTCCTGCAGGATTGTCGTGTCATCGTCCTCCTCGTCATTCATCATTGCCGTGACGAGCTCTCCTCCCAACACTCTTCCTCTCCCTCCTCACTCTGCAGTGACCCTCTGACCTTTGCTCCACTGTGTGATTTCCTCTGATCATCACCAGTCACCAGGACTCTTTGCGTTCCCTTGCAGCAGAACTGGGAATCACCGTCGTCGTATTCGTCGTCGTCGTCGAAGATGAGCCTGTCGACGTCCATAGCGTCATCGCGGGGTGGGAGGAAGCCTGGAGGCAGCAACATCTGCTCCAACAGCAACGTCTGGCGGGGAAGTAGCAACAAGAAAAAGTCCTCCAACTCCGAGGAGGAGATCGCGCATCGGTGAGAGCAGTGTGATCTATCTTTCTTTCTTTGTTTCTTTTTTGTTTGTTTGTTTGTTTGTTTGTTTGTTTGTTTGTTTTTTGTTTCTTTCTTTGTTTATTTCTTTCTTTCTTCTTCTCTTTATATGAGAGAAAATGCATTCACGATGTTAAGAGAGAGAGATAACTCGAACTCAAACTTCTATTGAGTAGGCCTGAGCCCATAACAAGGGGAAAGTAAACAACAGCAGCCATCATTATTAACGTCTTCATAAACTGGAATATGGAATGTGAACAATAAAATTAAGTTTCGATAGTACAGCTGTGTAAAATATACAGAGAGAGAGAGGCAAAGACAGAGAGAGATGAGGTTGGAGGGGAGAGGAAAAGAGAAAGAGAGGCAACGAGGACTGTCACCAGTGGTATAGGTCTATTGATTGGGGCCATGAGAGATGCGTGGGATCATTTTCGCTGATTGGAAACTTGGGCGAGTGCGTGTTTCCATGGAGCGTGCACACCCCGCCGATACACACGTGCAGGCGTCTGCGCAACGGTCGGGTACCGTCGTGTGTGTGTGAGTGTGTGAGTGTATCAGTGTGTGAATACAGTGTGCATACATAAGCTTGCGCCATTTGAATCTTTCCCCAGAGCGAGCAAGAGAGAGAGATGCGAGCAAGAGAGAGAGATGCGAGCTGAGGAGGAGGGAGAGGGAGAGAGAGACGGTTCTTGAGAGCCTTATTACATTCGTATTCGTGTGGAAAATTGCTGGTTTTATGCACCAGACAGCGCTCTTTAGGAACATAATCCTGTCTTTGTGAGGCAACTAACTCTCGCAGACGGCGCACACGATCGGAAGCAGGTTTTGACATACGGTCCCGCTGGTGTCGCTGAGTGAGGCCGTCTGGTGCGGAAGCTGAGCTGATGCGAGACGATGGCCAGAGGCTGACGTGCGAGAGGCAAAGCTGACATGGCGGTCTGTGTTTACGTGGCTGTGCCTGTGATGGGATTACAGTTTGGGTGGCTGTACTTTTGCGCGTCTGGTGCGGTTACTCTTTGGGTGGTTGTTCAGATGTTTCATAATGCAATTACATTCCGGGTGGGTGTGCATATGTTTCATAGTACAATTACATTCCGGGTGGGTGTACATGTTTCATACTACAATTACATTCCGGGTGGGTGTTCATGCGCGTCTGATGCATACTGTTTGTGGTGGAGAGGCATGGATTCCGTGCCTGATACACAGACATATGCACGAGACGCACGCACGAGCAGATCCATGTCGAGAAGGTCGGTAGCAGCTCTTCCTACTCTTGTCCGTTAGTGCCGGGCACCCCTCCGAGGAGGAGAGAGGGTTTTAACAACTGACTACCCGGCGATAGCAGCCCCTGTAGTGTTTGCCTTTGCTGTCTTCCCGTGATAACAGCCGTTACTATCGACAGGCCTATAGCTTGACTGAGGTTTTCTTCGCCCTGCACGGAATTTTGTAATTTTTGTCTTCACTATGAAGTCTGTCCAAACTGACAGAAAAACGAGCTTTTACAGACGCCTGAGGGTAGCGAAACTTTACATTTAAATCAGTTATCGTGGAAAAGGAACAGAAAATGTGTGTGTGTAGGGGGAGGTAACTAGAGGTGTAGTACATCACCTCTGGCATAAGGAATCAGGGAGATCTGTTATTACACGTTGATCTTTAAGAGGACCAGAGATGTTTGCTTTCAGATGTCTGGCTGAAGTATAAGCAAGCAGGCAGGCCAACAAGTAAGCAAGCAAGCCTGTGCTATATGTTGCCATGGCGGTATTCCTCTCATTCAAGAGTCTCGCGTAATATAAGTTCCGTCAAGACGCCATTAGTGAGTCATCTCCCTTGCGGATATCCGCTTACAGAACGCTATATAGCTGTTGCACAAGAATCTGAAGGCGAGATAGGGTCTGATGGAGAGACTTTTGGCTAAAAGCCTGGAGAGCTACGATTTGCTACAGCGCTAGCAAAAAAAAAAAAAAAAACCCCAACGGCTATAATCTTTGAGGTGCAAATCCATTGGCTACGTAGAATCTGCTCGAGCCATAGTCACAAAGCGAAGGTATATCGCGGTCCCGAGACAGAACGCAAAACTTTGCCACCTCATCATAGATACGGCATCATGGGTAAAAGAACGTCCACGGGGTGTAGACATCTCTTCATAATCACAGAAACAAGGATTTCCTTGGGCGACAGTTACCTTTGTTTTTTAACTGCAGACCCTGGAGGGCGCGAGGGGCAGTAGTTATGGAGCGGGAGCAAGTCCGACCCCTTGGGGCAGCATATGGAACTCAAGAACAAGCTCTGTTCGTTAAAAAATGTGTCTAGACACCGCAGATGTTAGCTTTACCACTGAGGTTGCAGTTACAAAGCAGTGGCAAAGATGCCGTAGGTTAAAGCAACAGAGAGTAAGACAGTAGAAACAAATAACCACAGTAGAGGAGCACTCACAGGCCTTGCGTCTGTGTGGACTGTGAACTGTGAACAAGCAACTTCCGCTCTCTGTTATATTATTATTTTTTCATGTTACAGTACAGAGATAGTTTTTTTGTCCAGGAAGCTAATTTCCAGGTTCGAGTGTGTTTACAACAGTTCATAACGATTGCCACTTGCTTAGATCATATTATGGCTGCTATGGGTGTATCTATATGGATGTATCTATATTTCAACTCTTCCTACTCGAATTGGTGATGACACTTTGAAGACTCTAATTGCGTAACTAAGGGATACGGGACCTTAAGGATATTTATTGGTGTTAATGAAATGCTTATTAAACAGATGTATACTTCAATATTTGTTTAGTTTATTCCTTGTTGCTCCCTTGAGGATCATAGGGCCTCACTTAAGTATTTGATTATTCTTTAATGTCTTGTTTGCGTTTATATTCAATTATTTGTTCACTTAGTGAAGATTATTGGTTCTTCGATATTGTAACGATTATTCTGTAAGCAAACATTTTCTAATTAAGTTAATGACTGCAAAGGAATGAATAAAAATAATGGACTTTGTCCCAAAACCTCTCATAAGTCACACGGGAACAATGTTATCTGTGTCGACCTTTGTGCGCAAAACAGCTCAGATTTTCTTCCTGGTAAAGCAGCTAAACAACAATAAATGTAGCATAGAACGCACTTAGTAAAGAAAAACCGGAAAAGATGAATGCACGGCTTAATCCAGAGAAAGCATGTCATAAGTTATCTGTTCCCACGCATGAGATGGCAGGGGTTTGCTCCATCGTCTCTACATGAAGTAATGTTTGCGGGGTCTGCACAGCACTTTGGAGACAAAACATGTCCCCCTTTTCCCCCACTGTGCCCCTTTCCCCCCACTGTGCCCCAGGGCAACGTTTTCCCTCACTTCTTGAACAAATCAAATCAAACTTTATTGTCTGTCCGAAGAAGTCCAAGGCAGAAATTTTTCTTTTAGTCACAAATCCAACCACATATACAAACATAATGATTACAGCCTCAAAGCTCAGTATGAATGACGTGCGATTACCCCGGATGTACAGTATTAGCTGAGATTTGTATAGTCTGTTGGACATGGATCTTACAGCGAGATGATTATGGGATAAATGCTTTAGTCTGCTTGATTGAGTGGTTGTAGTCCATCAGCTTTGAATCTGTGGGACATGGCCTAGGTTGTATGAAGACCGTGTCAGGGATAATTTACTGGAGGGGATGGGGTTGAGTACGATTGGGGTAGGCCTACCCAGAAGCCACGAATCTGTAGTATATTGGCCGCTACCTGCGGGTAGCAGGTTTACCTACACCTGGAGTAGGTTAACTCACAGCTGGTTAAACGTGCCACGTGAATACGGTGTCTGGACTGCCCCCTCAACCTGTGTCTCGACCATCTGTTGTTGGTTTTCTCGACTCTTGGAACATGTGGACCATTTGAACAACAGTATGGAGATCCTGGATTTCACCTGGCATAGCTGGCCTTGAGAACTCGACAGTTCTCAGACATTCTCTCTCTTGCTCTTTCTTTTTTTTTTTTCTACCATCCCCCTCTCTCTACACATCCCCCTCTTTCTATGACCTTTCTGCTGCTTTGATCTTCTTGACAACAGAAAAGCAGGATCAAGCATTCTATCTCCCTTTTTTTAAAATGGAAGAGTTAATTCTCTTTGCCTAGAAAACGTGTATAAATCACATTTTACTGCTTCGTGCTTAACATGAACAGTGGCCAAAAGTATAAGAGCAAAGAACATAAAACATTCGATTCTTTTTTATTTTTTTTTTTCGCGTGTACCGTCTTCTGCTGTCTTGAGATCGGTTAATCGATCATTCCAGATGGAAGGATGAAAAATGGGAGGCGAGAATCAGATCGGAGGAGGAGGAAAGGCAGTGGAGGGGAATTGAAGGGGTAGGGGAGGGGCTGCACTGCAACATTGCATAAATAATCCCCCAACTGATCTGAAGAGTGTGCATCCGCACTGAAGACAAGTATGAAAAAGAATCCAAGTGATTAATTCGCATAAGCATATCTGGAACCGTCGTCTGTCGTTCAAAGTCCCGCGATCTTGCAAATTTGGGCGATTCATATAAACACACTGTCTGCTGTTTCCTTTATTTATGCCGAGCTGCCCCGGCATGCTTTGTGTGTAGATATCTCTGCCTTGTGTTTATGTCTGTTGGTGTTTCTCTGTCCGTTTGTTTGCTGACTTGCTTTAGTGTGCGTCCGTATGTATGTAAATGTTACCTGTCTTGGCTTTTCGTTTGTATTTTTCTTATGGAAAAAAACGCATTGATCCTTTTTTGAAGTAGGGCACTGCGCATTGGAAATTCACTTTCTTATTATCATGATTATTAAAATGTATCCAGAATTTTTATTTATCACATTTGTGCAGGATACACTCCTGTTGCAACGGTTACAGATATTGTACAGGACAAACTAATGTTGTCAAAGGTTACAGCTAAAGGGCAAGACACAATGATGTTGTCAAGACTACAGGCAGCTTCTACAAGAACTCTGATGTTGCCACGGCTACAGCCAAGCTGGCTTTTGGTATTTTACACCGTGACTAAACTAAGGTACATTACTATAAACCATCCCAGCCCTGTCCCGTAACCAGGTGGCATATTCAGAGAGAGAGAAAAAAAAAAACTGTGTCGGAGACGAGATGTGAACCAATAACTCACGATCCCAACATATTGACATGCATTTTACGGCTTCGCAACCGCCACCACTGGGAAAGCCAATGGTATAATATGATGAGGCGCATTCTTACGCTTTCTTGATCAGGGACTGGATATCTTTGTATCATATATATGGGCCCTATAGTCACGTGGCCGTAGAAGCAGTGAGCTGCAAGTGGTCCACCTAGTCTAGCAGCCACCAGTTTATGTGGTCAGGACTTTTTTGTGTCTGGACAAGCCACGAAACAACCAACCTCCTTGCCGTCAAGTAAAATGCAAATCCACCGCCACGCTATCAGCAAAGATAATGGATCGAATCATTTTTTTTCTAGCTGAACGGAGAGCTGTCAGACCACTAACGTCAACGGGGAACAGAAGTGTTGCAGCCACCGCCCAGACCAAGACCCCTACCTGCACGCACCCGTGTTCGTTCATCGGGGTGCAAGTCTTGCAGCTTGCCAGCCAGGTTCAAACTCAGCCACTGAGGACATCATTCTCTTCGTGAGCCATCGGAGGAACTTCTGTATGTGAGGGCAGGAAAGTTCCAGGTCGCAGCTTGTGGAGTACTCGTTTTCCCCATTAGCAGCAATTACCCCGGCCCCGCCTCCATTTTGGCTGCCGGAATAGGGTATGTTTCCGGGGCTTGCGCACTTGAGGTCACGTGCTCATGAGTGGGCGCACGACGGGCTATTGTGTGAGAGTAGTTGCAACATACCAAACGCCTTCTTGATTCCCACAAGTAGAAAATCCGATTAAGTGTTAAAGCTCTTGTGGGGTACACGTTTTTTTTTCAAGTGTTTGAGGAAAGCTTAGTCGGATTTCATTTTCCCAGGGAGAAGACTTTCTTCATTCCCTTCCGTTCTAGGGATACAGGCTTACAGTCATCATGAAGAGGTCAACAACACCGACCTCAGATTGTAACTTTGATACGTTTAAGTTGTCGAAGTCATAGCCATTTCCGGCGCAGCCAATGGGAGTGCTGGAACCATATTTTAAATAGGTGTATCTGTGTACATAGGTGACGTCACGAATTTGACCTCTGTCGCATAGATTTTGGGTAATAGCTTTTTGTAGTCAACTGTACCCAGTTGTTAAAAAAGAACTAAACCTTTAAGTGTCATGAAGACTTAACGATTGCTCTATTATTTTTACATGTTTACAACGCAGTGTTGACTTTACCCTCTGTGCGTTAACGGTTTTATAGAACATAAAAGCTGGGTTGAAAAAGTTTAAGGGAACATTACTTTTTATGTTTCGTAAAAGGGTTAGTTTTTGGACATTCGATATAAGAAAAACATAGCGGCTGCATGAGATGGATATACTCACGTTTTTTTGAAACAGCATCGGACACGTGATCTGCAAGCTGAATGATGGGCGTTCGCAGATTTTATGACTCAATAGCTGTTACAGACCGTGCTGAGAGTTCGTCGCGAGGTGATAACGCACCATGATGCCATGCTGTCCTGTTGCTGAGGGTTCGGTCCACCTCAAGTAGCTATCGGGATAGCTATCACTCTATCTGGATAGCAGTCAGCTAAAGCTAAAGCTAAATGTGCTCATAAAATGACAGTTCAGCTGCTGCTTCATGTTAGCGCCCACCAACGTTTTGACCGCAGACGTAAGGGTTTTTCCAAGAACAGATTTTATTCAGAAATGTGTGTCCTCTGGACTCAGGCGGGAAGTACTTGTAACCCGGACATAACGAAGCTGCGTCTGCTATAATGAATGCCAACAGGACAGAGGAAGGACATGTTTATAAAAGCGTTCTGCTGATAACCAATAAAACGACAATAACTCTCATTATCTCTACCAAAAAAAAAAAAAAAAAAATCGAAGACGAAAGGAACAGCAGAAGTAGTCATTTACTCAACTAACCAATCAATATATTCCTCTTCATTATGGTTTTTCTTTCTTTTGTGATAGCAACAAGTTTTGTGAAAGCAATTTTACCAATGTTTCCAACGAAAGTACAGCCTCGTGGGGACGTATGACAATGTCGTCTGCTTTGCATGGTTATTTTAGAGCAAAACTCCGCGGCATATAGAATCTGAAAACATTTAAAAATATAATAATTCTGAACTTTCCGAAACGCAGTAGTTTTGTAACAATTACACGAAGCTGGAGTTTTCCCATCTCTCAACTCTCTCAAGAGTTTGTATTTCTTTGGCAACGATGATTTAACTCACAGCTGTTAAAAAAGATGATTCACGTCTTTTAAAATTTTCGTCAACCAACTGGAAATGATTAATGAACCAGTCGATTTATTTACATAGATATCTCATTTTTGCCTCCTTAAAGCGATTACTGATTATCGTCTGCTCAGTGCATTTGCCTGTTCCTCGACTGTCCCTCCCCCATTCCGTTCCTCAATCTCAGCACTTGGCGCAGTTCCGTGGATGTTCTAGCGATAATTTGATTGATTGTTCATTACAGCCTGTAAGCTGGAGTCTTCTTTAAAAAAAAAAGAAAAAACAAAGAACTTTTTTCCAACTACCATAAACGCTTCTTGGAGTTAGTTCCAAGAATGATTTTCTCCATTTTTCGCGAAATGTTAAATAAAATTAACACATCTCTGCCCGCTGTCCTTTTATAATTTAACATAACTGCTCATTTCATGACGCAGGTTGTTGTTGAAAAAAAAATAAAAAAAAAATATAAAGAAAAAAGTGAGCATGAAGGTAAGCTATAACTATGTGAGCTCTTGCAGAAGATAAACTTTCTCAGAGTTAGCTATGCAGGGACACACAAATACCTGGTCAGAGCTCAGTGTGTCAACTCAAATATGCACCCGGGGAGTTCTTTAGAAATCGAATTTGCTTGCCTTGCCCTGGCATGTACACCAAAGCTGGGCTAAGGAACTCCCCGAGACCCAATTAGTCTATAACAGCGCAACAGAAAAAAATCTCCATGGGTTGGGAGGAGAGCAACACTGTTTGTGAAATCAAATTTGCAAATTAACTTTGGGTCTGTTCATCACTTCTGTGCCCGTAATCAGCGAAGACAGGCGCTTCCCGCCAGAGGACAGAGGCTGAAAGACGCCAGAACCAATATTGTGAGCGCTGGTGTCCGGGATCCCTGAGGACAAACAAGTCCCTGATCTCTTCCTCTGTCTGTCTTTTTTTGTCTCGACTGACTGAACCACTGGATCATACTTTTATTTCTTGTCTACTGCTTTTTTTAACCCTAAGTTATTATTAATATTATTCTGATGTAGTCGCTTGCGTTACGACATGAAGACGTATGCCATGTATGATCATCTGTGGAGGACGTTGGAATTGCTTTTTTTTTTTTTTTATCACCGATGTATCCTTTTATGTTAATGTGCAGGTGCGCTCATGGTTTCGTGGAGAGTGTGTAATGACATGGGTTCATGCCACTTTAACCTTTCTTGTACTGTTCATCTGGGTCTTTGGCTTTCAGACAGGGCTGTGTGCGGCTTGCCATGATGGGTTTTCCTTCCCCGTCAGTTCCACCTGCGCGACTGTCTAGATAAATAAAGGATCCTTTTCAGTTCTACACGTCTTCGGGGAGAGATTACTCTCCAAACTTCGAGTATCACAGTTGTCGTAATCACAGGGAAGCACAGGAGGAGTAGGCAAAGAGCCCAGCTACCTCTCCCCCACAACCCTCACCTTCACTCTCCAAAGGAAACAAAAACACTCAAAAACACAACATGAACACGGTGTAAATGGCGAAGGTGAGAAGATTAAATAAAGTGGGTCATAAATATTGAAGACTCGTCCTGTTGATAATTAATTGTTGTTTACTTAACATTGATAATTTTTTCCAATCTAGTTTAAGCCTCATTTTAATAATACCAACGGAAAAACAACATAAAAACGGTCTTGCGGCAAACATCTATAGCAAATAGTTAAGTTTTTTTTATAGCTTTATAAAAAAAAAAAAAACCAGAAAAAGCAGTGATGCATACTAGATGCTTCTAGAAAGCGAACAATGGCGTCCAAAGAGGCCGCCTGGCACGATCAAAGAGACTTGCAGAGCGAGGCTGAGCAGCGCTAATGGCTAGTGCGTAGCAACAAGCTTCACCGCTGGAGTACGTCACCATCACCTTTAGCTGACTGTTACGTCACGTTAGCTAGCGCCTAGCGACGTTCCATGCATCTAGCCCCATCTTTTTTTGATGCCATGCATTGATGTTCTAGACAGGGGGGAGAGAATCCGTTCAACATCATTGACGGCGCGTGTTTTCGCACTTTCCCAGATCCTCTGGGCCCAGTCCTTGTGGCGATGCTGCAGCTCAGACAAAACAACCAGAAAATGTTGCGAGGGCGAGGAAGTTAACGGGACAAGACGTGCAATAAGGAAGCCCCGTCCTGCAAAAAATCTTGTTTTGCTGAAAACTCGGCGATAATCTGGACGCAAATTCTTAGTTCGAGAGGGATAAACCCTATCGCATCCGGTTCCTCTTCTACAGCTGGAGCCGATTTGGGTTAGCTTTATTGTGCAGGGGCTTACGGACCTTTCTTATTTTTTTTTTCTCCTTCCTCAAACTCGGCTGTGCATTTTAAATAAAAGATTGCCAGCTTAGTGTCAAATAGTAAAAGCATTTTCTGGTAAAGAAAATGGAAAAGTTAAATAAGCATGGAAATATTTGCAACATTCAGCATGCCGAGTCTGCGGCAAAATGCTTAGATTGCTTGCGGTCAGGATTGTTTTTCTGATCCGTTTTATGTTTGTTTGTGAACTGATTAATGCTTAAGACATCATTAGGTTCACAGATCAAGTTGTTGGGACGTTGAGGTTCAGAGAATTGTTTTTGTGTTCTCGAGCTTACCAGAAAAAAAATTTAAAAAATAAAAAGAGACAAAATGCAGCTTCAAACATTTCAAACAAAACACTTGCGGGTGGAGAAGCAGTTTGAAGATACTTTTTAAAATACAATAATTCCTCCACGTCCAGAAGTGCTGTAGTGTTTTACCACTCGTAGACATACCTAATCCATGTTCGAATAAGGTTCACGGCATTCTTTTTGCCTGATAGTGTTGTTTACGACATAAAGAGTTCACAGTCCAGTTTGTGTGCCAGAAAATATTTACTTCATAAGTGAGAGTGATGTCCCTTCACCTAACTGGCTGGAGGGCGCTGCTGTCTGTGGTACTTTTGTCTCATCTGACGTCCTCGTTGTATTGGACTTGATGATGGTGTGTGGTCTTGACATGTCTGCCACTGTGTTTGGGATGTGGTGCCCTTTCCGTGTCTGTGGCTTCGATTCCTTTTGACGGGAAGACTTTCCGATCGACGAGGTACCCCGGGCTTCAGCTCCGTTTGACCTTTGTCGATCAGTCGACTTCTGCGTGTGGTGGTGCCATCTGTGGGGTGGACCGCCTGGAACTGAGTTGTCTGTGGATTTGTTTTCTTGCTTGTGGGTTATGGTATATGTGGACACTACCTTTTGGTGTGGAGTACACAATCTTATACACATCCAAGTCATTTTGTATGTCATCATCTCATTTTCACTTCATACCACACTACTAAGTTTTTATCTTTGATCTTCATTTGTTCTCATCTGCTGTTGCAAATATGATTTGTGAGACGACTTACACTTTCTCAGAGGGCTGGAATATGATGGTGTATAAGCTAAGTTCTTTTTTCTATTATTATTGTTTATTATCTATTAGTATATGTCTGTCTGACCATCCGACTCCCTATCCTGTAAAGTCCATCCAATGTCTCTATCACGTAAAGAATTGTTTACCATTTATAGGTTTTGAATGAACCATCTATTCAACGAATATTCGAAAATCATATAGTCTTATGCTACACTATCCTTGTCAGATACATATGTGATTTATTTATCTCTGAGTATGACGGAGAGAAAACGCTGGTGCTGTACCCGTGAGTGCTCTGTTGTTGTTTTTTTTTAATGGCGTTGAAATCAGTCTCCACTCCCCTTTATTTTCCATCTTCGTGCTGTGGATTTCCAGGCTCTTACTCATACTAAGCTGGATGACACATTACCATGAAAGCAACTGAGTCTGGCAAAAACACTATCAGCTTGTCTAGGCACAATGCACATAAATGCTTTCTGGATTCATCACGCTGCTTCTAGAATTTTATCATCTGAATACAGTTAGTGCAAGGCAGTGACGTGTCGCGGCAAAGATCGATTACCAATTTCTGGATACGAATGTGTGAGTCATCCTGCACTGGTCCAGTCCTCGCCTGAGTACTCATTACTTATGCCATACTGTTTGCTTGCGAAAGCTGAGCAATTCTCTTTCATTTGTTATTTCGATGTTGATATTTTGTTTGAGCTAATATTACATATATTACAACTGTTTTCGAAAATTTAGGGGGGACTGACGTGGAGTAGTAGGATTTGAAGCTTAGCAGTTAATATATTGTTACCTCCCTCTCTCTGTGGCTTTATTACTGTGTAACTGGAAGACGAAACTCTCTGAATAATTTAGTTTAAAAATTAGTACAGGGTTACCTACGGTACTCAAAAGCTCTGTGGTCGAGCATTTCATTTACCAATATTTTTGAGAGAATTCTGTTCCAGTGCTCGGCCACTTTCTCAGTACTCTACCATCGTGATAAGACTTGCATGAGACTTCGCGCTAACCCATGATGCTCTGAGGTGACACTCATGGACACCTTCACTTTGCCCATCGCTTTCAAGCAATCAAAATCCTGTCCTGGTGCCATGTCCACGATCTCAAATTTTAAACATTTATATCAAAACATATACCATACGCTCAGCATGCCACCCAGTAAACTTTGTAAAAGATTAAAGTGAATGAAGGAGGAATTGCATTAAAAATAACTTATGACCAGATATCAGAAAGACATTAAAAACGAGGTAAGAATGACATTAACTTTACATTTCATTTCCATCAGCAGCATTTCGTCTTCCGTGAAGACACTCATTCTGCTTGATTTGCAATAAACATTTCCTCCTCCAGCAAATCAGCAGTCGCAGATAATAGCGTTTGTACTGCCGTCTAAACATTCTTTGATACCTGCAGTACCTGACTGGTATCCAGCAGGTGGCTCTTTCCTTTGGTGTGTTTGTGACGAACCCCTCTCTCCACCGCCCACCCATCAAAACCACCCCTTCTCCCGAGAGTCGGAATACCGTGATTTACACGAAAGAAAAGATTAGACCAGCGAGCATGCTGTCTCACTCCAAGGGAGATGAAGCACACGAGAAATACTTGCTCTCTGTTCAGACCTCACCCTCACCCAAACCCTGAACTCACCCACCCACCCTGCGGAAGCTGCGTAGAGTGCAGTCAACGATGCATGCAGCCTGATGCCAGACATGCTGTTGGTCCATCATCACTTTATACTTATTTCCCTAGTCGGTGTTCATCCAAACTTTTAAAAAACAAAACCCTTTCCTTTCATATACATGCCATGCTCAGTCAGTTGAAGCAGGTTAGCGTGTCTTACAGCACGTTTTTTCTTTGCATATCTTTAATCTATTGATGTAACTTCTGATTAAAGAATAGTGTATGCTGTTTACCTCTCGTTCTTGCTTAACTGTTGTGCTTTTATATTTTTTCTTAATATATTCATGTGTTGTGATACGTGTTCATTTCTTGTTCAACGTTCTGTTTTTTTTTAAATTTGTGTTTCACATGATGCTCCGCTATGCAAACTATAATGCTATCTTACATAATTATTTTACCCAAGACAGCTCTAACTTTTGGTGGTAGAGGGGTTCGTGTGCATAGATTTGTCGCTTAAAATTGTTTCGAGAAAAATACCTCCGCCACTACCCAACGGAAATGGGTATCTGATTTTTATCCAGGGGAGGTAAGAGAGAGGAGCCTGTCTCTCAAGTTTTTAATTCATGTCTCAAAAGCTCTATTCGCACCTCGCATATTCTGTTCCTGATTCTTTTAGGAAGGATGGGACGAGGATGGAAGGTAGGGGCCCAATACTTGTCGTGCCGACGACCATCGTGAACGGAGCTAATGACCAGAAAAACCACAAACATCGGTGGCCACATCTTTATCCGAGAGCACAACAGACTGGACGATGGAGACAAGAAGCCCATGGTGTGATGGAATGAATGTGTGTGTGTGGGAGAGTTTGAGGTTAAAGAACAAGACTGATCACGAGAAGAATCTCCTTGAAGATACTCACTCTCCACGGAGCAATCATAGTTTTTTAAAACCCATTTTTTTTCGTAACACCTGGCGGGGTAATCTTCAAGATTTTTAGAGTCTCTAGAAGCAAAAGACGTGTTCTGGCACACTGAGTGGTGCCGCATAGCTGCGGGGTCAAGCTATCCTCCTATACTCCCGCAGGCACTGTATGCTGGCATCCTTACCAACCCTTCGCCATTCACTGGCTGCGTTGTAATGTCAAACAGAGGCCAGGGTAGGAGGGGATCGGGGGAGCTCGACTGGGACAAGGTGGTTGTCTGCAGCAAAGCCTCGTCTGGACAAGGCGGTCGGTAAGGGGGGAGGGGAGCGAGACTCGCAGAAACCTCCCCTTTTCCCGAGAATCAGGTCTTGGAGACCAGTCTCCCAATCAAAGCCAGCTTGCGGAGTTGTGTTTTCTATTACCAGTTTTTGTGGTGGAGTTGGTGGTCAGTTGCTTCTGAGACACTTCGAGGAATGAATGAGTGAGTGGGCCAGACAGTGGATATTAGTTCTATGGCGAATCAGTAACTGTGAGGCTGTATAGTGACGTCCAGAGACTGAGACTGATTGACTGATTTTGTATTGCTTTCAGTCAGCGAATTAGTTTTTTAAATTCAAAATAACTATCAAGAAGCCTGGACGCCTTTTAGGCAAACTTTTCTTTTTTTTTTCTCTCTCTCTCTCCTTCATAGTACACATGGCCGTTAAGTCTATAATTAGACACAAAGAGTTTTACCACGTGCCGCTTGCACTGAAACACGTGCACTTCCGCTTTCATGTTAACCCTCTCAACGCTTGGCCGACGTCCTGACGTCTCACTCAACGGAAGCAGCTTTATTGTGTAAGATCCTACTGAAAGGTTGCATACTTGATCCTCTGCTTATCTTTCAATTTCAGGCCTGAGATGTTTTGCCTCGTAAAGTGTTGGTTTCTGAGCTTTTCCACAAGGACATGAGTGAGTCTTGGTTATTGTATTTGTTAACACCTGTACTGGTTTAGAGGAATCCATTGCCTCAGGCAGGTGCTACTCAACTCAGGAATGCATGTCAGACAAAAAGCGAGAAAGCGCCGCTCAGATGATGATACCTTGCTGGACATTGGAGCCTGACAGTCGAACTTCTTCCTGACATGTTGCCGCAAATGTCATGATGACACCACGTGGACGTTGGGTACAGACGTTCTTTAGACGTTATCATTGGTGACTTGAATATTGATGACGCCATATTGAGTCTCGCGCCTTACGGTATGTCGTGATGTTGACGAGCCAATCGGGCATCCTATTGACAACAGGGATTAAGATGCAAAATGAATGTAAACAAAGACTTCAGCGTGTTAGTTCATTTCTCTCAACCAGAAACATGTCGTCGAACATTTGGCTAAACTTGGGTGGCAAAGCTGTGTGTCATGATCCCAGAAAACCAACGGTTTATAAACAGAACTTTTCGTCACCATGGTGAGCAAGTTCAAACTTGTTTGCTCAGACACTGTCAGTGCATTTGCCAATACAATTGAGTTTAGTGGCTCTTCGGAAGTTTGGCGCTTCAGCCAAAGTACGACCTGGGAAAACGAAAGAGATGCAATCCTATCTCGCCGCATTTTGCCTTTTCACATATAAAAAGCAGCCGACACATCAAGCTGTGAATCAATTTGTTCCGTCAGCAGTGTCTTTGAAGCATCCAACAGTGATATCATTTCTTCATGGTGTCTTTATCAAGCTGTGCTGTCATTTTTTTTCGGCATTGTCTTTAAAGCATCAAGCTGTGATGCCATCTGTCTTCTAGCTATTACCCTTGTGCAACATGCCCACCAAAGTAGACAAAGTTGAATTAGGGGCAAGACCATCGACGAGGTGTGGAGCACGGTTCCCTCCGTCGATGACCTCCAAGAACCCTTCTGGTAACATAAAAGGGCGGAAACATATTTGTTCTGGTCATGTGACCCGGCACAACATTCTGAGAACATTCTTCAAGGCACCCTTAAAGGAAGGGAAGACCCGGAATTTGATGGGTTGGCGAACATAAAAAGAAGGAACAGTCCTTCCTACTGCTGCTGAACAAAGGCCACAATGGAGAACCTTGTCAGCTGCTGCGCCCGTTGAGCCCCCAACTCTTCTACAACGATATCCAAATCAAGAGACTGAACCGAACTAAAAAACAATAAAATAAAATAAAAATGTTTATCGAAGGGGATTCAGATATGGGAGACATAATTTCCTTCCAGCATGGAAATAAAAAAGAAGAAGAAAAGGAAGAAAGGAGATGCGAGAAATAATTACGGAAGAGACCTAGTAAGGCCGATCTTCCTCTGATGAAACTGATTGTGACTGTCTGGGGATCAAAGAGGGCAGTTTAAACTCATTTTGCGCGAGTAGCCCTTAACAAATATAATTAAGGTTTGATAACTTTCAACGCCCCAGGCTTTGCTTTCTTTTGATAAACCTTTCTTTTTTTTAAAGAGGAAAAATGTCTACTGGGTCGTTCGGTGTTTGTTGATATTAACTGGCTTTATTATATTACACACTTCTGAGTCGGTTTATTGTTGTAGGAATTAAATTTAAATTTTCTAGTGCATTTTTTAGCATTCCTGATACGAAGGCGTTGGCACGAAGCAGTTCAAGAACGGGGCAGACGGAAACTCGCCAGACTGCTGATGGAGCGAACACGATGGCTTCTCATCTTTGCCGTCGAGTAACTCATTTATCTCTCTTAAAAGGGAATGACATGGACAGAAGGGCTCCTTTTTTACAGACACGTGACGCCGACAGGCTTTTACATTAGGTATCGGATGGTCATCTGTGAGCGGCTGGATTATATGGACATCTTATTGACCAAGTGTCGTGTTCATTAGGCGCGTTTACCCAGCCTCTTACTACTACCTGCATATAGAGACTACATTCCCGTATTCGTGGATTCCTGTAGGTTTATCCATCAGCTGGTAATTTATTGGAGGGTCACTCTTCCGATAACTTGCTCCTTAATAGAGTAAATATAAGATTTCATGACAGTGGACATTATGCGCCTCGATTTATTATCCAAATGGAAAATATCTGAATATTTTTGCCGTTTAATACATGCCAGGAAACATTCGGCCACCATGATAATATGACCTTCCGCAGGTTCTTGGGGTTTTTTTTTAATATAAAAAAATGGGGTAAATTGTTTAAATTGTAGGTCTCCTGTTTCCCCTTTTGACCTAACAACGCATGCGCAGTGCTCCCATTTTTCGGGAATTCACCTACATTTTCCTGTTGGGTGAACTTAATCAGCTACTTACATACTTAAGGTAGTGCATTCTTACTCTTGGGTAAATTGCCGACGTCCATGATACAAGTCCAGGGTATCTTCATAATGTCACTGAAGGGTTACAATGCAAAATTGCTTGTTCTGTGTGCACGCTCGTGGTCGTATGTGTGTTGGGGTAGGGGATGGATGGAAACAAGTTTCGGAAGAGTTTAGAAAAACCCTCCTGTTAGCATAACACGGGTATTTTGTGATAAAAAAATTTCTAGACTGTCCATAAACATTGTTTTCAGGAGTGAAGCAACGGGTTGCAAAAGGTGCACATAGTCTCTTATCTCTTGGATGGTGGCTCTCTTGGGAAGGTGAAGGGCTGGCGGTTCGAGAGTCGAACGCGTCCGTAGAAGCTTTTGTGTGTTTGCGCGGGCTTACAGAGAACATCTGTGGAGAAATTGTTTCCCTATCCTCCCCCGAGACATGCTAATATATGTTTTTTGTAATATGCTTGAGCGTTCTTGACTCCAAATCGTGTTAGTAATGGTGGCGAACTTTACAAAAGTTGACCCAGCCTATTACATCATGGTGAATCATACCCTCGGTGAAATTTCGGCGATGAGAAATCTATTTAACTGGGGAAGTGGGGAGAGTGATGACGAATTATATTTTCAGCTGGATACTGGGGTGAACAAAAGGTTTTCTGGGAATGGCAGTTTCATTTTTTAATAGACTGGGCTGAGCTCTGTAAACTTGGGGCACTCCAGGGCCCCCCACACATGTATATTTTAAGTTAAATATTACAAAAAAAATACAGAGACATCAGGAAAAATATTTTACCCCTTTTAGTACACTTTAAATAGAAGTGTATTCAATTTTTTTTCTTATTTTTGTGTATGTGTGTGAGAGAGAAATTGTATAGATATGCATGCTTATGTGTGTGAGAGACTACATATATGCATGGTTGTATATGTGTTTTTGGATTAACCATCCCATGGAGTAGCAATGTTTTGCTTCTTTACTGCATTTTTCTACTTCAACTCATCCACAGATAAAGGTTAGATACAGCATGTTGCTGTAAGCAGCAATAAGTTTTCCAGCAACCCACCGAGAAGCTTATCGCGCGCTGCGTCCTCCTCATCATCTCATGAAAATGCCAGTCACGTGAACTTTTAAGACATCCGGGCAACAGCGTGGAGACAGACACGACCCAACATCCTGCAGTTCTTTTTCCCCCGAAGTAATCTATCTTGAAAGTACATCAGCTGAAGAGTCTCTGTAGCAAAGGGAGGCGGGTTGTGTGTATGTGTGTTTGCGCGCGCGCGTGCATGCTTTTGTCCCTGGGTGACAGAGAATGGAGGAGACAGAAAATAGCGTGCTTATCTGAGCAATTGTGAGCGTGCCACATAGAAACAATGGTTAAAGAGATGCTTACAACCCTAACTACATCTCAAAGTTGGTGACAGTTACAACCTTTTCAGCATACAAAGAGAAGCTGAAGTACTACTCTGCATACGACACGCGCTGACCTCTGAACTCCGTAGTACAGTCATGGTCAGAGTTTGCTTCCTCGGGTTCAGGCAAAATGTGGCATGTCCTGTTAGCTCCCACTCGCTAATCAATGCCATCTGCATGCGGTCGGGCATATTGCATTACAACAGTAGAATATTCATATCCATATTATTGGCCATTCCAAGAAAACTGCATGATTACTCACTGTTCTTCCGCAAGGCTCGGATGTTTTTACAAATACAGACATATTGTTTCTTGTCTTTGATGCGTTGCATAGCAGACAAATCGTTTTTTCCATAAAAATATGCTTTGAGATTCACTGACCTTTGAAGAAATAAAACAGCCTGGATGACACTGGATTGGATTTGTCAGACCGCAGAAACATCATTCAGTGTAAGGAATTTAAAGGTCTGTTAGGTAGTGTAATTTTTTTTCAAACGGCTGAGCCTAGTACGAAATCTCCGAGAAAAGGAAATATTCCTTGAGATATAAACCTAGAAATATTATCAATTAACTCTGTGTACGACTTCATTAATATAAATGGAACTGGGGCAGTGTGTCAAATAGAAACGTGACTAGTTTGATTTTTCTGTGTGAACGCTCGTATCTCTATAATAGCAATATGCTATCAACTCAGGTTTTGTGAAATACAATCTTGTTCTCTCATCCTATCATTACAAAGAGTACACGCGTAGGCCTTTTAGAATGTGCGTGCTAGTGGTCAGGAATTCCATCAGGGATTTATAAAATGCATTATTTATAATCTTATAATCTTACAGAAGGTCGAGACACGCCATACACAGCATTTTGAAAAAAAGCATTTTCATAGCAAATCTGACATTTCCCTAAGGAGCCGTAATGTGCAAAGTGCTTTCGTGTTGAGGTTCATTGTCAGGAAGTGACGTAATCAACACGTGAGTGCAATATCGTCCTTTAGAGCCCACACGACGACCGCACTCTAAATGCTTTCATAGTATTGTACTTAAAGGAATTGATGCCTTGATATTTTGCTCTCGACAGACGGACATGTCCTACACAGAACCGTTACACGACCCACCTTGCCTCTTTGTGCTCAAAGCTAAAAGGTAAGACGCCGTGTCCGGACCTGCTGACGACATCAGCAAACAAAAAAGACATAGATGAGAGACATCAAAAAGAACGGCTTCGATGGGAGGTCATTATTTTTGCTCTTGCATGCTGAAACATTAAGCCCAGCTTTGTGATAAATCCAGTGCGGCAAAGTCATCCCGCAGCTAACACCGGAAGTGACGCAGGATTGATAGAATCAGAAAACAAGGGGAAGCGCCACGAGATCGGATCTCTGAGTCGAACGTGAGGCAATCGGGTACATACCCTGGGTGTGAGGTCAGAAGGTGTGTGTCCGGATTTGTTTACACTAGAGGCGGTAGACATATCAATGTTTGTCGTGGAGCATGCTTTACGTAGTTTTTTTCTCTGGCAAAAGGAAGCTGGCTGTTTGTACAGCTTTTGTCCGATGATGATGATGATAAACAGGTTGGCATGAAAGGGGCGAACCTCGCGTACTTAAAGGCGTGCACCGAGTGCAAAATTGTTTTCAAATATATAGATGCTGTTTATTAAAGGATGCTTATTCCTGGAGTCCGAGGAAACAATTTGGTTCCGAGCTACAAGCCCCAGGGCATTACAGCTCTCACAAGGGTTTGTGGAAAGGGGTCCTGACCTTTTTGTCGTGACGTCACAAATAACATCCCTCGCTCTCGCTTTGACTTTGACCTTCCGCGACTTTGGAGCATGAATTTAGGAATTATATGTGGCCTTTCAAAACAACAAAACAAAAACAAAACAAAACAAAAAAGCGTTTGCGCAATCGATAACGACTGCGCGTCCATATTCACGCACATTTAGACACATGACATTTTATACGAGTATATATATATAAGTGCAGATATATATAGTGCAGATATATATATAAGTGCAGATATGAAAATGTAAGCATATATATATATACACACACATAAGGAGGCTGAGCAGTAGAGTAAGAGAAATAAAGATTTTTTAAAACATCCTGTAGCGATCCGTTATCTCGCTGGTACATCAAAGGGGTAACTTTGAGAAAATTACATTCTACTACCACCAAGTGTGTCTGGAAGTTATGTCGGGGAGATAACGGGTCATGAGAAACCAAGAGATGAGACGATATCTTCTTATTTAAGTTCGTAACATTTAATATATCGGCACCGCTCTGTAAGCCGGAGAGACGGACCGACTTGAAAGAGGAGAACGGCAGAAGTTTGACTTGCATGCCGATAGAAGAAGAAGTAGAAATGTGTGAACAAATAAGAAGTAGAACAGAGAGAAGGTGTGAAAAAATAAGAGAGGTAAGAAAGGTGTCTATAAATAGTGCACGCGACCTGATGGGCAAAGTCAAACCTGAAACTATAGACACACCTGCTTCAAGTGGCTTTAGGTCGAGTTTCAGCTTCCTTTTTGTTTCGGGTACTTCTCGAGGTCAGAAAAGGAGAAAGAAATCATAGCCGTGGAGAGAGAGAAATAAAAAAAACAAAAAAACAAAAAGAGTAACTCGTTTTCAGACACAACTCTCAGGGTGAAGGTCGCCAAAGGTGCGCAAACAAACAACGCTTGTTACAGGTTTCTTAACTTACCTTCTCCATCTTCGTGTATTCTTTGAATGCGTGCTCCCCCACCCCAGCCTAGTTGTCAAGGTAACTGCAAATGCCACTCGCTTGTTCGCTGGTTTGATGGCAACGTAACCCGCGTTACGACCCATCCTCCGGTTTACGGCTTGTCGTTAGCGCGCTGGACCCGCACAACGGGCTCAAGAGCCTTAAGACCGGTTTACGTCTGTCAGCTGTAATGGCTGTAATGGCTGTAATGGCTGCTCTCAGCACCTACAGCAGCTGTTTGGTCGTTACCCTTGAGGTCGGACTGACAGGCTTACAGCGCCGAGCTCAGGGAGTTATTTTCGAAACAGAGCCAGAGAAGAAACATTCTTCACGGTACAGAAAACGAGTTGGGTTCAAAGTGTGTGCGCATGCGCGTGGGCGTGCGCAAGCTTATGTGTCTTTGTGTAGAAAATGGTTTGTCAGCAGAGTTGTTTATACTTGTGTGTGCGTATTGCTAAGCAGCATACGTGTATCTTTGCACCGCTTACTATCTATAATACAATTTGACAAGCGAAGGAATTATCTATATACAATTTATCATATCATATTGTACAATATATATATAATATCTAGAGTAACAGAGATGATAAATAAACAAAATAACGTAGTAAACAAAAAGAGAGAAAAAAATTGGTAGGTAATTTAAGGAGGATTTTATTTTTGTAACCCAGGTTACTTTGGGGACAAGATAAAGTTAAACTCTCATCTGTCACACTTCACTTTATCCTACTTTATTTATGTCAGGATTATTTCCCTTCCATGAACCAAGTGACATCATGGAGGTCAAGAATGTTCACAAAGTGAACTCATCTATCTCTGCCAGTGTATTGTTGGTGCAGCAGTTTATTTGAACGCCAGAAAAATCTTTTAATACCTATTACTTAATTATCGATGTATGTTGTTTAACGGAAATCTAAGTTTTCTGTTTTTAACTATTCTAATTAATTTTTTTTTCTGTTGTTGCCCTTTTCGTAACAAACCCCAGTTTCCCCGAGTCTTTATGAGCGTGAGATGGGTACCCGGACTGTGTACTCGCTTTCCACGCACTATTTTGTGGTAGTTGTCTTTTCCCCTCCGTCACTTCGTTCACACACATTTTCCACCATCTTTCTCCTCGCACTTGCTTCTTCCACACTTTCCATCATCACTTTTCCATACACGTTTTTCACCCTCTTTTCAAAATCTGCACACCTATTTTGTACCCTCTCTTCTTCCCTTCATAAGTCTTGGAGCAACCCTTCCTCCCTACACTTGTTTTCTAGCGGCCTTTGAGTCATATTTGTTTCCTATCGTCCCATCTGCTACGCACTTGTTTTCTATGATCACTTCCTACTTACACTTAGTCTTCCTCAGTGTTTTTTGTTTTTTTTTTTTGTTTTTGTTTTTTTGTAGATCTTCTCGTCTTCTACATCGTAACACCTGTCTTCTATCCTCTCTTTCTCCACATATTTGTACCCTTGTACCATCACTTCCTCCACCTTCTTGTTTGTATCCTCCCGTCCTCCATACACTTGTTTACTTTCCTCCACATACTTGTTTATACCCGCCCGTCCTCCAAGCACTTGTTTGTTCCTTACCTGCCTCCAGCCACTTTGTACCCACCCATTCGTCCTCCATACACTTGTTTCCAGCAATCATCGTACATCTCCAAAGTGTTCTGACACGAGCTGCAACTATAAAGCTGAGGTCACACTAATTGTAAAAGTGCATCGCTGATGGCTAACACTAATTGTAAAAGTGCATCGCTGATGGCTAGGTCACACTGGCTAGGTCACACTAATTGTAAAAGTGCATCGCTGATGGCTAGGTCACACTAATTGTAAAAGTGCATCGCTGATGGCTAGGTCACACTAATTGTAAAAGTGCATCGCTGATGGCTAGGTCACACTAATTGTAAAAGTGCATCGCTGATGGCTAGGTCACACTAATTGTAAAAGTGCATCGCTGATGACTAGGTCACACTAATTGTAAAAGTGCATCGCTGATGGCCAGGTCACACTAATTGTAAAGTTCGTAGCAGTCAGCTACTCATGGCATAAACTGTATGAACTGCACCTGGCTGTTACTTTAATATTACAGCCAGCGCTTAGCGACGTGGCTACGCATCCGACCCCACAACGTTGTGACCTGTTCAATATTGTATTGATTGAACTCTGGTCTCATCACCAGCTGGTCGTCAGCAGAAAACTTACTTGTTGTGGGAGGCAGACGGATGAATGGAGGAATGTTTAGTGACTCCCCGTTTTCGCCGTCTGCTCCATACCTCTGCTGCTCAGATTTGCTGAGGCCCGGCAGCGATAGAGGAAGAAGGTGGGAGAAGGGGGAAAGGGGAGGGACAGAAGAAAGAACCAGCCACCGACCGTTAGGACCTGACGCTGCTGCGAGTTCCGTCCCTTGAGCCTTGTTAGACCTGAGCCTAGGATGACGGTGTGTTACACTCCGCCAAGCGTGACTGTTCTCTCTACAATGCTGCACGTATCTCTGGGATATATGGGGACTGGGGACAGGGAGGGAGCCTGCAGAGGTGAGTAGAATGAGCCTACTCCATACTTGCCGTTCTTCTTTATCTCTTTGACTTCTCACTGTTAGTATTTATAGTAGCAATTTTTAAAAAAGTCCAAGTGATGCTCTTTGGCATATTTTGTGAGCAGACGAAGAAAAAAAAAAAACCAACCGAAATTGGGTGGCATTACTTTTTTCTTTCTTTAGTGTGTGTGTGTGTTCGTGCATGCTTGTCAATGTGCATACAATCGCATAAAAGCAAATATTGGGCGTTACAGACTGACTGGATCGATTGATTGAGTGCTTCAGAAATCACGCAAATCTTCTTTTTTTTATTCGGCTGGGAAATTGAATCCTTTTTCTGAGTTAGTGCCCCTTCGTATAGAGGGGCGCGAATGCCCCATCCCAAACACCCTCCCCCCCACAACGCACCCACATGGTATGTTTACATCGCACGTCCTTTTGTGTGAGGTTACCAGAAAGAAAACTTGGAGAACTGCCAGAAACATCACTGCCATCATTTTGTTTAAGATATTTCCTCCCTGCGAAATCTGTTACCAGAAGCAGGGAATCATCTATGGTAGTCCTCCCCCACCACATTTTTCCGTTTGACCCGGTCAGCGATACCCTATGTCATGGTCACTTACAAGAAGTCATCTCTGATAAAACATGCCAACATGCCGATACCTTCAGCTGACATTTTATGAGTGGACACGGAACCTTTAAGTTTCCTGTTCGTGCTTAAAATAGTCATTAGCCATTTATAAAGCATGATAACTCTTGCTTAGGAACTGATCTTGCGACTTACTTTATTCGGGGAAGGTTTGAACCTGTGACTGAATGAAGTGGACACAAATATTTCTGTACCGCAGCATTTAAAAAAATTTTATATTGACTATTGTAAAATGTTACTAGTAGTTCTAAACTAAAAAAAATAATCTTCGTATTCCAAGATATTAGTAAATGTTAAGCAATCTCAAGTTTCTTTAATATAACCAATTTGCAAAATTTGATATTAAACTATTTTTTTAAAAAAAGAGAAAGAGATATTTCTAGAAACAGACGTTGCTAGTGTCACAAATGGATAAAAACTAAATGCAAATAATAATAACAGCAATAATAATATAACCGCCCCAAAAAAAAAATAAATAAAAAAAAACAAAAAAACACAACAACAAAAAACAAACACGCAAAAAACCAAAAAACAAACAAAAAAAAAAAAAAAACCAACAACAAAAACAAAAATAAAATAAAACTGAAGAAGATCTCCATGTTTTCGTGAACTATGGAAAGTCGAGTCTGACGAGTGAGTTACCGTAAGTTATAACCAGAAGTTTCCACAGCTAGAGAATAAAAATAGATAACATATTAGATTCTCCAATTATCAATCACATTAGTCCTCGAGATGCTTCTCTTCTGAGTGCCTTACCTCGAAATCCATTCATGTAAGAAAGCGAGGTGAATGGTGCGGATAACGGTAGCCTCCCCTCTTTGTAGTCTCTAGCATCACTTCCACTGCGATTGATGAACGCTCTTCACACAAGGACCTGATGCGTGCTCTCCCCTTCCTAGTCGCAGGCAGGGGGCGACGACTCATGAAACTTATTACTCCAGGGGCTAACCTTCATCTTCACAAGCCAACAAGAACGTCAGATAACTCATTGACGGGAAGCCCTATCGACAAGGGCGGATTGGTAGCTTCATTCCTCGTGCGTGCTTAACCCCTTTGCCACGGAGAAGCGATTTGCTTATTTGGAATGGAGGCTGAATTGCCGCTCTTGCGATCTTCATCTAGAGATGAGAAGCTGGCGCGGAGGGAAAGGTCAGGTCTTGGGAAGACACCCACGTCACGTTATAACCCTAATCCGCATTTTCTGATCGCGGACATTTATTTATCACGTTTGAAACAGCAGCCAACGTGTGTTTGGTTCCTTACGATAGCAGTGTAGATTGATAGGCTATCATTTAGCAATATTCACAATATGAACATTATTTCGTAATTTTGGCCAAAGGCATTGGGAGTTGGTGCTCATAAAATAGTATTACAAAATTTTTCATGCGATGTCGGAGTAAGGCAAGTTTTTGAACTCCAGCTTATTTACTCATCGCCAATGGTAGAAGCGCCTGTAAGGCTGTGTGTGTGTATATGTGTGTAAAAAAGGAAGACAAAGCAAGCAGTTAATGAAACTAAAGAAGAAGAAGAAACCTCATTAGATCCATCGATCCTTTGGAAGAATTTATTTTTTTGTAGATTGAGCGTAAGCCGGAACTTTAAAGAAGTTTCAAAGGCTAAATTTTGAGAAAGGCTGGACAAATTAGAACCTTTAGCAATATTGTCCCCCGTAGCTGATAAGCGCCTGTCTGTGCTTCTAATTTTTGCAAGTGTCAGATTTTAAAATAACTTTGTCTCCATTTGATAAAGCTAACAGCGTGTTTTGCTGGACCTTCGAACGGTTGTTCGTTTAGCCATTCCTTTGCATATCTGCGGTCTGGTCGAACAACGGCTAAATAATTGTCACAAATGCAGTAAATATGGGTTTCTTGGGTTCAAATCTCGCTTTGGGCATCTGTTTATATGACTAGCTGACTCTACGTGATAATAACCTTCTCTGCTGACTTGGCGTATTCTCCTTTCTTGAAAAGTTTGGAAGGGGAAGGAGTAACAGTCCTCATCATCTATTCAAAATAGTTCTTTATCGGCACTGGGAACTGGTAACCATTCTTGAATTAACACCAGTCAGGTTTTTTTTTTTTTTTTTTCTGGCAGTCCGAAAGGAGTAAGAAGTATGCACAACTGGAAAGATTAACACTCTTTTGTGACATTACCGAAAGCTTATGTATGAAATTTTTGTTTTTATCTCTAACAGATGTTCGTAAACGAATAAAACACGAGAAAGATTGCACCTCAAAAAGCTGGGATGGAGCGAACGTGGTTCATAGACAGACAGCGCGCAGGTTAGATAGACCATGGCCCAAAACGAAGAAGACTATGATCTGTGGGGTGCAATATCTGTTTCTGTAACACCACAAGCCGGCACCAGACGAATTGCTTCAACTCCTAAAAAAATGTCTGTGGCTGAGGACTGGGGTAGTATTGAACGGCGCCTGCCAGCCTCTTTTTTGTAGACAAAATTAGGCGCGTGTGTTCTTTTATTTCTTTTTTTTTCGGCCAGTATATGTTGAAGGAAGGAGTAAAATGGAGTGGTGGGGCTTCTACAGCAGTGAGGAAACCTGCGCGGTGGATTTGAAAAAGAAGAAGAAAGTCTGATGGGAGGAAGGAGAAAATGTGTTTCTGGTCTCCGAGAAGTGCCAAGCTTCTTTGATGTTTACTGCGCCTGACAGGATGATGGCTAAGTTATTGATGCCTTGCTGCTGTAGTTATTGTTAGTGGCAGGGGCTATGAGCTGATTATTGCCTCATTCTGTTGCACCTGATTATCCATGTTCAGGGCGATAATGACCCTGACGATGTCTCTTAGAAAAGCAGAAAGGTGCAACACGAAAGCTCATGCTGAATGTCAGAATTTCATCGCAAACTCATTACGACTCAACTGTTAGGTAAGTGCTTGTGAGGTAAGGGTTGTCTCTCAAAAGTGTCACAAACTTTTTTAAAATCTAGAACCAAAATTAGCCACACAATCGCAATATGTCTATGCCGGCAAACTCTCTGCGATATTCCTATATTGTTAGTGTGCTTCCCACCTCATCACAAAAGGGTCGTTTCGTGGCCTAGAAAACTATCCTTGACCACCCAGCGGTACCAGCTGGACGGATTCTTCCACATGGCCATACCCTAAATTCAGTGAGCCTCTTACATGTCTATGTCCCTACGGCCCCTACACTACAGGTGCCGTTGCCTTTGTTTTCAACACATCCCTTATATCATCATTTGATATCGGGACTTTCATTGTAGTTGTTACTTTCTCCGGGAAAACAAGTGATCGCCTTCCATACATAAATGTGTACGTAAGTGTGAGAAGGGCCAGAGGGCAGCTTAGGGCATCTTTATGCATAGGGACGCAGATTGAGCACAATTCTGCAGCCCAGTCCGCGACTGCAGTGGGCTGAGTGCAGCTCACCACGGAGAGGTCGGAGACCCGCAGGCAGCGATGAGAGCGGCTTCGTGCAGATGACTGGTAGCCAGGGGCGAGTAATGCTACGGGAATTAACCCTCGCCACACAGAGCTGTCAGGAGAAATGAGACCGGAGTTGTGGGGAGGAATGAGGAGGGAGGAGAGAAAACAGGCAGACAGTCAAGACAATCTTAGTTTTTTTCGTGTGTCTGCAAAATGACGGCATACATTGCATAAAGAAATGGATGGACTGATTGCTGGATCTTTGTTCCAGCCACTTCGAACATCAGCTCAGACTGGGTACAATTTGAGGTCTCTCCTCATTCTCCACATCGAAGGCTGGCGTTGTCTCCTTGAAAGAAAAAGCAGATCGGCAGAAAACGCGATACACTTCACTAAGTTCATTCTTGATGCGCGAATGAGATAGGAGTCTAAAGTGGTCTTCAAAAATTTTGGAAATGGATGATGATAAAGGTGTCAGGCACCCCATTCAACCGGTGGGGTCAACTTGGGTAAGGGTGGAGTACCCTGCCCTACAAGAGTTTCGGACCGGTTAACGAGCCTACCAAAGCCGGTGCCCTAACCACTCGTCTCCCCTACTTTCTTTTTCTTAAGTATTGAGTGAATTAGTAACGATTAGCAGACTTCTTTTTTCCCCGTCTTTCTTTTTCTCAAGCAAGAAAAACATTTCCAGCTGCTGGAAGGGTCGATGGGATTAGACCAAGCCTGTAACTCGGAATGTCTTTCAAGATGAAGATGTTAAGAAGCTGCCGCGGTTGGCAGAACACAACACCTGTGTTCAGTCGTTGGGGTTGGTGTGTGTAATCACCGGGGCCCGTTATAATGATGTAGACAGACGTATTACTTCGTTGACGTCAGCCAGCGCGTGTCGCAAGGTAAAACGTTCGCTTTTTCAGTGCCTCCTTCCCTCTCTCCCCATCACCCCCACCTCAGCCATTTCCCTCCCAACCTTAGCTCAGTGCCACTTTGCTGCTTCATTTTTGTGTGTGTGTTCCTGTTTTAGCGTAGTTACAGATGGATAAAATGTTATTGCCTACAGGTATTCTTGCTTACAGCTTTGTTCAGGTCGTGTCAGTATGACATTATGCTAGGATGTGTACAGCGTTGAGAGAAGCTTAACAACGCTTTGACAAGATAGTTCCATCGAGTATATTTGTTTGTTTGTTTGTTTGTTTGTTTGTTTGTTTGTTTGTTTGTTTGTTTGTTTGTTTATGAAAAATATTCATAGAGAAGACGAACGGGAGCTCTTCAAACAGCAATCACGTCAAAGAATCACGACTGTTTCAGCTTAAAGATGTGCTAGCTTCTAATTTTTTTGCCTCGTCTCAGCTCAGGACGTGGTTTCCCAGAATATGAGTTGCTAAAGCTGCAAGCTGCAACATAACAGAAACAGGATTTAAAAAACCCATCTACATCAGCAATGCACACGAATCTGTTTTCGTTGTCAGACTGCAGGCAATGAGAAAGTTTAGAACCATTGTTATGCATATTTTCATGTTCATTCTTCCAATCTTCCTCTGTGTGTGCTCTGTTTCTGTACACACTTGTGTGTGTTCTCTTCATTGAATTTTTTTTTCAACATGCCGCACTTAGTTCTATGATTTCGTTACCGTTTAGAACATGTTCACCATCTTGGAGCGCGTGACAATTGTCCTGGCGTCTTAATGTCACACAACACCCAAGCTTCAGCGTTGGATCACCACAAAATCTGACTATTCCTCTGACACCGTGCAGACCAACGATCCCACTGACCACCATACACATTACCCCACTGACCACCGTCCAATCCAATGATCACCCTGACTATACCCTGCAGTAAAACGTCCTCCTTCGTGCCAAACTCGAAACCAACTGGAGTCCAGAATCAATGTCCAATTATCAGGTATCCACGGCGGACATCTGGTTAATCCTTTCGCAGCAGGTGGTTAATCTAAGAGAGTGAGATCAATACGGCCACTTGAGACTGAGACAATGGCGACGTGGACTGCACGAGTCAGCGGCGCTTGTGACCGCAAATTGAAAAGCTTCATGTTTCGTGAAGATAAATTCTCCACAGACTACATTTCCAAGGCTTGAAAGGCCGACATTGCACGCTTGACATTGCTGACATTCGAGTCTTTTAATTATCCCTTTTATCCAGTTTCTTTCTCTTTCTTTTTTTTTTTTTTTTTTTTTATTTTTTGTCTGCCTCCCTACGACTTTATTCTTCTTTTGTCTGTTCTATATCAAATTTTTTAAGCTGCAGAGCTGAATTATAAATGATGCACGCCCCGGTAATGTTGAAATTATTTAAAGGTGAATTGATATTTTATTCGGTGAAGCCATGGTTACAATTCATGCTGCTCTCAGTTTCAGGAGGGGTGTCTCTAAAATATGGCGCTATCTAGAGGGAAAGTTAATAGATTAGTTTATATTAACCGTGGGGGAAGAAACGCTGGGATGAAATAAAAGTGAAGTTTTGTTTTTAAAGAACATCGAACACTCGTACGTCTGAGTCTCGTCCTATATGCTTATGTTAGGTTTGTATTCAGTGAATGCATGAAGTAAAGCAGTATTTATGAAAAATAAAAATATTTGTCAAAAGCCCTACTTATTATGTTTTTATTTATAGCTCATTATGTTAATATTTATAGTTCAGTATAATATGAACCTTCTGAAAAAGTATTTGAACACTCTGTCTCTCTGCCTTTCTGGACGTATGTCTAACCCAAAGCCTCATTTTTCATCTTTTTTATTTTTCAGACAACAACGTAGGCAAGCCAACAAGACCCCTTGCTGTGTTATCTCCCTGACTACCAGTGCGTCACTTCCGGTTTCGGCCACCATACTGATCTTGTCAGCCACCATTTTCTGCTTGGGCTTCATTCATCAAATGGTCACGACCTGAGAGCAATTGGCTCCCCATAGCTTGAGTTATGGGGCTTTAACACAGTCCTTGCAGGCTAGTGAACGCAGAAAGTCTTTACTTGAAACGAAGGACACAAATTTTATCCCCCTTTTGTTCAAATCCGTTCCTTTGAGTTCGAGGTCGAAAGACTGGGCCATGATTTTTCAGCAAGCAGCTGATAGGAGCTGCAGGCACTGCCATTTTTGTTAACAGAAGAAGCAGCTGGATTGTTTACAAGGCCATTGAGCGACTTTGACCAGGAAGCCTCATTTGACGATGTCCACTATGGTTTCATTTGAAACTTGGGATAAAACTGTGCCGAACTGGTTTTGGGGAAACGGATCCTTCTTCGCTGTTTTGTTTTAGCAGCCAAGATTTTTCCCAGTGATTTTTTTTTCTCTTGATGCTACTGTTCTATCAGCTGCCTTTCACACACGGGTTTAACTTTTCCTAAATTTGCGAAAAACGTTTCAATGTTCGGCATCAGCATTTTAAATGCGTTTTGATTCCATCATTTCGTTGTGTGAAAAGCAAAAACAGTTTATCCAATGAGCGCGTGACGTGGAAGAGGTCAGCGAAGGGAGAAGAGGAGATAATGGGGGATCCGCGGCCTGCCTCCACAAGAGGTGATTGAACTGTTGAATATTTTACAAAGCAGCTGTGTAATGGATTCTGCTGCAAATCATGCCCTCTTTATTTCCCTTCCATGGACTTTTTTCCCCCTGGGCTGTACTAAAAAGCTTTCGCAACTCTTTTGTCAAACATAGAAGTGTCCACAAATGTCAGAGCTTAAAAAGGGGCTGTACGGGCACATTTATGTCCGGACAAAGATGCGAACGCTTGCCCAGCCCAGAAATGAGTCTGCCAAGCAAGCATCTTGGTGCTGTTTCTTGGGAGATCATCAACGTGTCGGTGGTCTTTCTAGATTTTTGTTGGTGACAATTTTTATTTGATAGATGGCGTCAAAGCACAAACAGCTTTGTGATAACTTGAGAGATTTTTCTGCTGTCAGTAATAATAAAGCTGATTTTGATATTGTTTTTTTCTACTTTACCGTAATCACAAAGCGAGTTACAAAAACAAAGCAAAGTAAACATTCATAAAAATACAAGTATAATATAAATGAACATAAAATACATACATCGACCAAACTATTAATAAATAATCAAGGACAG